>NC_137150.1:97735476-98120920 GCF_951394435.1 Stenella coeruleoalba
CTGTTCTGTGTTTCTGGAACTTTCATTTATCAAATATTAGAAAATTCTGAACTTGTCATTCTATCTATTCTATTTTTCATTCTTCAATCATTTCATTCTTTTTAACTGAGGTATAATTGACCTGCAACATTATTTTAGTTTCAGGTGTACAACACAATGATTCAATATTCGTGTATATTCCAAAATGATCACTACAGTAAGTCTAGTTAACATCTGTCACCATACATAGTCACAAAATTTTTTTTCTTGTGATGAGAATTTAATATTTACTCTTAGCAACTTTCAGCCCATTTAATGTTTTTCATTTTATTTTTGAGAGATATCCTTGATTTATCTTCTAATCCTTCCACTGAATCTAAAATTTTGTCTATCACATTTCTACTTTCTCTGAGTTCTTTATTATTTTTGGATTGTTTCTTTTTTAATGCTCCCTCTCTGGTTGAATTAATGCCATTTCTTTCTTACCTTTTTGAGAATTTAAACTTTGTGATGATTCTTTTTTTTGTTCCCTGTGTTACTTGTTTCCTTGGAGTCCTTAGCCTTTTGGGGTTTTTGAAACTTGAATCGGCTCAATTTTCAATTCTTATTGATCTTCCCGTAGCAGATGCTGTAGGTGCCTTGCCAGATTCCCTTTAATAGATTGGTGCTTGCATCCCCCAGCTTCAGGGGGTGTTATTTTGTTAATGGCTTACATCTGCAGTCTTCTTCAGATGCTGCTGGACTGATAGAGCACTGGAATGACCTATTTTATTTTATTTTAATTTTTATTTTTTGGCTGCATCAGGTCTTAGTTGTGGCACGTGGGATCTTCATTTTGGCATGCAGGATCTTTTGTTGTGGTGCATGGGTTCTTTGTCGTGGTGCTCAGGCTCTCTAGTTGAGGCACGTGGGCTCAGTAGTTGTGGCGCATGGGCTTAGTTGCCCCACGGCATGTGGGATCTTAGTTCCCTGACCAGGGATCAAACCCACATCTCCTGCATTGGGATGTGGATTCTTAACCATGGACTGCCAGGGAAGCCCCTGGAATGACCTCTTGATGGCACAATTTAGGGACCTGTTGACAGCTGCATATGGTGGACACTGTCCTTCAGGATCCGGTATTTGTCCTAAACCAGTGACCTTTATATGTTACATTGTCCCTAGCAGGTAGCTTATAAGCATCTGAGACCTACAGGATGTATGGAAAACCCAGCTCACCATCACTATGCAACCCTTGGTTCTGTGGGTCTAGCGATCCTGGTTCCTGGAAGGGGAATTCTTCCACCTGGGAATATAATAAGAATCTAACTTAATTTAAAACTACAGAGGCCACATTATGGCATTCTGGGATCCCCATTCCAGTAGACCAGCAGGCAAAGGAAGGAACTGCCATGCTGGCAGTGGTAATACCTCTACTGATATTTTAGCACATTTTTGGAGAGAAGAGTTATATGCATGTGGCCAAACTTATAAGGAAGTTTAATCTCTTGGTATATAGAAATTCAGGTTTATTCTTTATTTTCTATTTAGTGTGCTATTTCCACTGAAGATATTAAAGATTTCGTTAAAAACTATTTAGATGAAAAAACAAGATTAGAAATTTTAATCCTCTAAGTTTTCAACAAGATTGTCAGAAATTCCAAGGAACAGTGTGTTGGGGTGGAGTCATCCATTTTGCTCTTAGTTTAGTGTTTCCAAGAAATATTTTATGTAATAGAAGGATACATATGAAATGATTTGAACAGGTTTACAAATCTCTGCTAAAACAAGTGCCAACACTTTTATTAATGAGATAAAACAGTCATTAGGGTTATAATTATATGCTCACTGAATTTTTTATTTATTTATTTTTTTATTTTTTTTAACATCTTTATTGGAGTATAATTGCTTTACAATGGTATGTTAGTTTCAGCTTCACAACAAAATGAATCAGTTATATATATATACATATATTCCTATATCTCTTCCCGCTTGCGTCTCCCTCCCTCCCACCCTCTCTATCCCACCCCTCCAGGCGGTCACAAAGCACCGAGCTGATCTCCCTGTGCTATGCGGCTGCTTCCCACTAGCTATCTACCTTACGTTTGGTAGTGTATATATGTCCATGCCTCTTTATCGCTTTGTCACCGTTTACACTTCCCCCTCCCCATAGCCTCAAGTCCCTTCTCTAGTAAGTCTGTGTCTTTATTCCTGTTTCACCCCTAGGTTTTTCATGACATTTTTTTTTTTAAATTCCATATATATGTGTTAGCATACAGTATTTGTCTCTCTCTTTCTGACTTACTTCACTCTGTATGACAGACTCTAGGTCTATCCACCTCATTACAAATAGCTCAATTTCGTCTCTTTTTATGGCTGAGTAATATTCCATTGTATATATGTGCCACATCTTCTTTATCCATTCATCCGATGATGGACACTTAGGTTGTTTCCATCTCTGGGCTATTGTAAATAGAGCTGCAATGAACATTTTGGTACATGACTCTTTTTGAATTATGGTTTTCTCAGGGTATATGCCCAGTAGTGGGATTGCTGGGTCATATGGTAGTTCTATTTGTAGCTTTTTAAGGAACCTCCATACTGTTCTCCACAGTGGCTGTATCAATTTACATTCCCACCAACAGTGTAAGAGGGTTCCCTTTTCTCCACACCCTCTCCAGCATTTATTGTTTCTAGATTTTTTGATGATAGCCATTCTGACTGGTGTGAGATGATATCTCATTGTAGTTTTGATTTGCACTTCTCTCATAATTAGTGATGTTGAGCATTCTTTCATGTGTTTGTTGGCACTCTGTATATCTTCTTTGGAGAAATGTCTATTTAGGTCTTCTGCCCATTTTTGGATTGGGTTGTTTGTTTTTTTGTTATTAAGCTGCATGAGCTGCTTATAAATTTTGGAGATTAATTCTTTGTCAGTTGCTTCATTTGCAAATATTTTCTCCCATTCTGAGGGTTGTCTTTTGGTCTTCTTTATGGTTTCCTTTGCTGCGCAAAAGCTTTTAAGTTTCATTAGGTCCCATTTGTTTACTCTTGTTTTTATTTCCATTACTCTAGGAGGTGGGTCAGAAAGAATCTTGCTGTGATTTATGTCATAGAGTGTTCTGCCTATGTTTTCCTCTAAGAGTTTGATAGTTTCTGGCCTTACATTTAGGTCTTTAATCCATTTTGAGCTTATTTTTGTGTATGGTGTTAGGGAGTGATCTAACTTCATACTTTTACATGTAGCTGTCCAGTTTTCCCAGCACCACTTATTGAATAGGCTGTCCTTTCTCCACGGTACATTTCTGCCTCCTTTGTCAAAGATAAGGTGACCATATGTGCGTGGGTTTATCTCTGGGCTTTCTATCCTGTTCCATTGATCTATCTTTCTGTTTTTGTGCCAGTACCATACCGTTTTGATAACTGTAGCTTTGTAGTATAGTCTGAAGTCTGGGAGCCTGATTCCTCCAGTTCCTTCTTTCGTTCTCAAGATTGCTTTGGCTATTCGGGGTCTTTTGTGTTTCCATACAAATTGCAAAATTTTTTGTTCTAGTTCTGTGAAAAATGCCAGTGGTAGTTTGATAGGGATTGCATTGAATCTATAGATTGCTTTGGGTAGTAGAGTCATTTTCACAATGTTGATTCTTCCAATCCAAGAACATGGTATATCTCTCCATCCATTTGTATCATCTTTAATTTCTTTCATCAGTGTCTTATAATTTTCTGCATACAGATCTTTTGTCTCCTTAGGTAGGTTTATTCCTAGATATTTTATTCTTTTTGTTGCAATGGTAAATGGGAGTGTTTTCTTGATTTCACTTTCAGATTTTTCATCATTAGTATATAGGAATTCCAGAGATTTCTGTGCATTAATTTTGTATCCTGCCACTTTACCAAATTCATTGATTAGCTCTAGTAGTTTTCTGGTAGCATCTTTAGGGTTCTCTACGTATAGGATCATGTCATCTGCAAACAGTGACAGCTTTACTTCTTCTTTTCCGATTTGGATTCCTTTTATTTCCTTTTCTTCTCTGATTGCTGTGGCTAAAACTTCCAAAACTATGTTGAATAAGAGTGGTGAGAGTGGGCAACCTTGTCTTGTTCCTGATCTTAGTGGAAATGCTTTCAGTTTTTCACCATTGAGGATGATGTTGGCTGTGGGCTTGTCATATATGGCCTTTATTATGTTGAGGAAAGTTCCCTCTATGCCTACTTTCTGCAGGGTTTTTATCATAAATGGGTGTTGAATTTTGTCAAAAGCTTTCTCTGCATCTATTGAGATGATCATATGGTTTTTCTCCTTCAGTTTGTTAATATGGTTTATCACATTGATAGATTTGCGTATATTGAAGAATCCTTGCATTCCTGGAATAAACCCCACTTGATCATGGTGTATGATCCTTTTAATGTGCTGTTGGATTCTATTTGCTAGTATTTTGTTGAGGATTTTTGCATCTATGTTCATCAGTGATATTGGCCTGTAGTTTTCTTTCTTTGTGACATCCTTGTCTGGTTTTGGTATCAAGGTGATGGTGGCCTCGTAGAAGGAGTTTGGGAGTGTTCCTCCCTCTGCTATATTTTGGAAGAGTTTGAGAAGGATAGGTGTTAGCTCTTCTCTAAATGTTTGATAGAATTCGCCTGTGAAGCCATCTGGTCCTGGGCTTTTCTTTGTTGGAAGATTTTTAATCACAGTTTCAATTTCAGTGCTTGTGATTGGTCTGTTCATATTTTCTATTTCTTCCTGATTCAGTCTTGGCAGGTTGTGCATTTCTAAGAATTTGTCCATTTCTTCCAGATTGTCCATTTTATTGGCATAGAGTTGCTTGTAGTAATCTCTCATGATCTCTTTTATTTCTGCAGTGTCAGTTGTTACCTCTCCTTTTTCATTTCTAATTCTATTGATTTGAGTCTTCTCCCTTTTTTTCTTAATGAGTCTGGCTAGTGGTTTATCTATTTTGTTTATCTTCTCAAAGAACCAGCTTTTAGTTTTATTGATCTTTGCTATTGTTTCCTTCATTTCTTTTTCATTTATTTCTGATCTGATTTTTATGATTTCTTTCCTTCTGCTAGCTTTGGGGTTTTTTTGTTCTTCTTTCTCTAATTGCTTGAGGTGCAAGGTTAGGTTGTTTATTCGAGATGTTTCCTGCTTCTTAAGGTGGGCTTGTATTGCTATAAACTTCCCCCTTAGAACTGCTTTTGCTGCATCCCACAGGTTTTGGGTCGTTGTGTCTCCATTGTCATTTGTTTCTAGGTATTTTTTGATTTCCTCTTTGATTTCTTCAGTGATCACTTCATTATTAAGTAGTGTATTGTTTAGCCTCCATGTGTTTGTATTTTTTACAGATCTTTTCCTGTAATTGATATCTAGTCTCATGGCATTGTGGTCAGAAAAGATACTTGATACAATTTCAATTTTCTTAAATTTACCAAGGCTTGATTTGTGACCCAAGATATGATCTATCCTGGAGAATGTTCCATGAGCACTTGAGAAAAATGTGTATTCTGTTGTTTTTGGATGGAATGTCCTATAAATATCAATTAACTCCATCTCGTTTAATGTATCATTTAAAGCTTGTGTTTCCTTATTTATTTTCATTTTGGATGATCTGTCCATTGGTGAAAGTGGGGTGTTAAAGTCCCCTACTATGAATGTGTTACTGTCGATTTCCCCTTTTATGGCTGTTAGTATTTGCCTTATGTATTGAGGTGCACCTATGTTGGGTGCATAAATATTTACAATTGTTATATCTTCCTCTTGGATCGATCCCTTGATCATTATGTAGTGTCCTTCTTTGTCTCTTCTAATAGTCTTTGGTTTAAAGTCTATTTTGTCTGATATGAGAATTGCTACTCCAGCTTTCTTTTGGTTTCCATTTGCATGAAATACCTTTTTCCATCCCCTTACTTTCAGTCTGTATGTGTCTCTAGGTCTGAAGTGGGTCTCTTGTAGACAGCAAATATATGGGTCTTGTTTTTGTATCCATTCAGCCAATCTGTGTCTTTTGGTGGGAGCATTTAGTCCATTTACATTTAAGGTAATTATCGATATGTGTGTTCCTATTCCCATTTTCTTAATTGTTTTGGGTTCGTTATTGTAGGTCCTTTCCTTCTTTTGTGTTTCTTGCCTAGAGAAGTTCCTTTAGCAGTTGTTGTAGAGCTGGTTTGGTGGTGCTGAACTCTCTCAGCTTTTGCTTGTCTGTAAAGGTTTTAATTTCTCCATCAAATCTGAATGAGATCCTTGCTGGGTAGAGTAATCTTGGTTGCAGGTTTTTCTCCTTCAACACTTTTAATATGTCCTGCCACTCCCTTCTGGCTTGCAGAGTTTCTGCTGAAAGATCAGCTGTTAACCTTATGGGGATTCCCTTGTGTGTTATTTGTTGTTTTTCCCTTGCTGCTTTTAATATGTTTTCTTTGTATTTAATTTTTGACAATTTGATTAATATGTGTCTTGGCGTATTTCTCCTTGGATTTATCCTGTATGGGACTCTCTGTGCTTCCTGGACTTGATTAATGATTTCTTTTCCCATATTAGGGAAGTTTTCAACTATAATCTCTTCAAATATTTTCTCAGTCCCTTTCTTTTTCTCTTCTTCTTCTGGAACCCCTATAATTCGAATGTTGGTGCGTTTAATGTTGTCCCAGAGGTCTCTGAGACTGTCCTCAGTTCTTTTCATTCTTTTTTCTTTATTCTGCTCTGCAGTAGTTATTTCCACTATTTTATCTTCCAGGTCACTTATCCGTTCTTCTGCCTCAGTTATTCTGCTATTGATCCCATCTAGAGTACTTTTAATTTCATTTATTGTGTTGTTCATCGTTGCTTGCTTCATCTTTAGTTCTTCTAGGTCCTTGTTAACTGATTCTTGCAATTTGTCCATTCTATTGTCCATTCTATCTCCAAGATTTCGGATCAACCTTACTATCATTATTCTGAATTCTTTTTCAGGTAGACTGCCTATTTCCTCTTCATTTGTTAGGTCTGGTGGGTTTTTATCTTGCTCCTTCATCTGCTGTGTGTTTTTCTGTCTTTTCATTTTGCTTATCTTACTGTGTTTGGGGTCTCCTTTTTTGCAGGCTGAAGGTTCGTAGTTCCTGTTGTTTTTTGTGTCTGTCCCCAGTGGCTAAGGTTGGTTCAGTGGGCTGTGTAGGCTTCCTGGTGGAGGGGACTAGTGCCTGTGTTCTGGTGGATGAGGCTGGATCTTGTCTTTCTGGTGGGCAGGTCCACATCTGGTGGTGTGTTTTGGGGTGTCTGTAGACTTACTATGATGTTGGGCAGCCTCTCTGCTAATGGGTGGGGTTGTGTTCCTGTCTTGCTAGTTGTTTGGCATAGGATGTCCAGCACTGTAGCTTGCTGGTCGTTGAGTGAAGCTGGGTGCTGGCGTTGAGATGGAGATCTCTCGGAGATTTTTGCTGTTTGATATTATGTGCAGCTGGGAGGCCTCTTGTGGACCAGTGTCCTGAAGTTGGCTCTCCCACCTCAGAGGCACAGCACTGACTCCTGGCTGCAGCACCAAGAGCCTTTCATCCACAGGGCTCCTTAATTTGGGATGATTCGTTGTCTATTCAGGTATTCCACAGATGCAGGGTATATCAAGTTGATTGTGGAGCTTTAATCCGCTGCTTCTGCGGCTGCTGGGAGAGATTTCCCTTTCTCTTCTTTGTTCTCACAGTTCCCAGGGGCTCAGCTTTGGATTTGGCCCCGCCTGTGCGTGTAGGTCGCCGGAGGGCGTCTGTTCTTTGCTCAGACAGGACGAGGTTAAAGGAGCCGCTGATTCGGAGGCTCTGGCTCACCCAGGCCGGGGGGTAGGGAGGGTCACGGAGTGCGGGGCGGGCCTGCAGCGGCAGAGGCCGGCGTGACGCTGCAGCCTGAGGCGCGCCGTGCGCTCTCCCGGGGAGCTGTCCCTGGATCCCGGGACCCTGGCAGTGGCGGGCTGCACAGGCTCCCCGGAAGGGCGTGTGGCTAGTGACCTGTGTTCGCACACAGGCCTCCTGGCGGCGGCAGCAGCGGCCTTAGCGTCCCATGTCCGTCTCTGGGCTCCGCACTCTTAGCCGCGGCTCGCGCCCGTCCCTGGAGCTCTCTCAAGCAGCGTTCTTAATCCCCTCTCCTCGTGCACCAGGAAACAAAGAGGGACGTAAAAGTCTCTTGCCTCTTCGGCAGGTCCAGACCTCTCCCCAGACTCTCTCCCAGCCAGCCGCGGCGCACCAACGCCCTGCAGGCTGTGTTCACGCCGCCAACCTCAGTCCTCTCCCGGCGCTCCGACAAAAGCCGGAGCCTCAGCTCCCAGTCCCGCCCGCCCCGGCGGGCGAGCAGACAAGCCTCTCGGCTGGTGAGTGCCGGTCGGCCCGATCCTCTGCGCTGGAATCTGTCTGCTTTGCCCTCCGCACCCCTGTTGCTGTGCTCTCCTCCGCGGCTCCCAAGCTCCCCCACTCCGCCTCCCGAAGTCTCCACCCGCGAAGGGGCTTCCTAGTGTGTGGACACTTTTCCTCCTTCACAGCTCTCTCCCGCTGGTGCAGGACCCGTCCCTATCCTTTTGTCTCTGTTTAGTTTTTTCTTTTGCCCTAACCAGGTACGTGGGGGGTTCCTTGCCTTTTGGGAGGTCTGAGGTCTTCTGCCAGCGTTCAGTAGGTGTTCTGTAGGAGTTGTTCCACGCGTAGATGTATTTCTGGTGTATCTGTGGAGAGGAAGGTGATCTCCGCGTCTTACTCTTCTGCCATCTTCCCGGAAGTCCTAATTTGCAGCTCGCTCACTGAATTTTCACCAAGTTTATCCAGTTCATTATTGTTTTCTTAAAATGTTTAGTTACCATGGTCATACTTCTTGACTTGTAACGTGTGTGTGTGTGTATGTGTGTGTATACATATCATTTATATCTATGTAGTATATGTATCTGTTTGTGTATGTCTTATCTCCCCTACAGAGTTGAAGGCAAGAGCTGTTTTCTTTATCCTTTCTCTGCAGAGTCTGGGACTTGGTAGATGCTCAAGTGGATATTGGTTTAAAACAAAATAAAACAAAACAGAAAAACCTAGCAAATATTTCTGTTTGAGAAATTTCCTATAGTCACCAATGACTTGCAAGTTAGTTGTGGTATCTCTCAATCTCTAATCTCCTGCAGGTAAATACATTGTCTCCCTTGCACCTCCTAACACTTTCTTGTTGCAAATAAAATTGGATCTGAGATTGTGCATAGCTGGTTTGAGTACCAGGTACAAAAGCTCAACTCAAGTGAACTCATTCTTGGTGCAGCTGTCTGGTTCACAGTCATTCAGTTTCAGTTCACAGAGGCACAGTATTTATGTTCTTCCTTCCACATCTGCAGAACTCCTTTTAGAGTCAATGAGAATTACAGGCTTTTATTTAGCACACTGGAGACAATGTATGAGACTTTATTTTGTGCTTATGTTTTTTTTTTTTTCCTTTTATTGCCAGAGGACAGGATTAATATTTTGGTGATATTTATGATATGACACAGTGTTACAGAATTCACATAATCAAATAACTTTACAGTTGGAAGGAATTTAAAGTGTCATTTAGTTGAACACCTACCAGCCTATTTTACACATGAGAGAATTGAGGCTTAAAGACCTTAAATTACTTAATTAAGTATAGTTACTGATTGATGCAAGATTAGTGATGTCATCTCAGTGCAGGCATATTTTAGGGAACTGACATTCAGCTCTCAGACAAAAACTCATTTAACAAATTAGGTTATACTAGATTTCCACTGTATTCAATATCTTAAAATATTTTAAATATTTAATCAATGTTTACGTTAAATATTTTAAAATTTCAGTTAATTGAAATATTAGAAGTTAGTGTTGTCCATTTAATTAGTTTTTGCTGAAAAATTAAGGTGCCAAACTTTTTTTTTTTTAACTTCATAGGTTCGTTCCTATTGAGTCATATTTTATTATTTATTTATATATTTGGCCGCATTGTGTCTTCGTTGCAATGTGTGGGCTTCTCATTGTGGTGGCTTCTCTTGTTGTGGAGCACGGGCTTCAGCAGTTGTGGCACATGGGCTCAGTAGTTGTAGTGCACAGGCTTAGTTGCTCCGCAGCATGTGGGATCTTCTTGGACCAGGCCTCAAACCCGTGTCCCTTGTATTGGCAGGCAGATTCTCAACCACTGTGCCACCAGGGAAGTCCAAGGGGCCAAACTTTTGATATTAAAAATTATTCCAACACTCATCAATGTCTGCTACTACTTTATGTCTGCACAAGGTCATGTGGCCATTTTAATCTTAAATCAATGAAGAAAAGACTATCGTTGCTCTAGGACCGTTGGTGTGAGATTCTGGAATTGAATATATGGAATGCAAGAGCTCATTCTGAATATATACTGAATCCAGGACATACATTTAGGGAGAAAATTTTTAGACCAATTCCTTATGTAAGTTTGTTAACTTTTCTAACAATAGGCTGAACATGTTAAAAAAAATGTTTGGATTATTTGAAAGTAAGAGTTAAGCAGGTTCTGCTAATTTACTAGCTGTTCTAAATCTTAATAAATAACTTTTGATCACGCTTGTGCCCCAGAGGGTTTTATCCACAGCCTGATATTCTTTAAGACCTTACTCACATCTTCTGTTTGTCAATATTAATCTCTTTCTCAAACATCAGAAATAGAAGATACTGGAAAGTCAGAAAGGCACTAGCAATTACTGTATCAAGAGCATACTATGTCAAATTCAAAGAGAGCAAGAAGGTGTCTTGTGTTAAAGTCAGTAAGAAACGGGGGCTACAGAGACAGGGAACCCAGGCCAGGAAAATGAGAGACCTTTAAGGGCTCAAGGGTCCAGGCAGTATCAGAAGATACAGTATTAATAATACAAGCCAAAGGTTTGTACAAGAGATTAAGGATCTGACTCAATAGATCTGAAAAAGTGGGACTACACATACCAGAAGCAAGAATGAACTTCAGCATAGAATAAGTATTGAAAGGAGCCATTTGAAGGAGAGGCTGCTCTTCATGTGTTTTCTTCTCAGCACCTGGGATATATCTAGTCCAAGTCAAATGATGAGACACCTGGATGAAGGCAGGTGTGTTTGAAGGCTGAGCAAGATGGCTTCAAACATGGGGACTGTGCTCTCATTTCTTCTCTAAGTCCCTCTATTCTGCACATTGTAGTTGTTCTACAAATTCTCACTAAGTGAAAGTTGTGTGGATGAAACACACACACATGTATGCACACACACATGTGCATGCTTGCTTTGAAGGGACCTTGGACCAGACTTAAGGCACATGTGTTTAGCAGTGAATGGATTAGCTTGGATTTGACTGCATGCTTTATTTGCCTAATTTACCAGAACTGTTATTGATCAGAATAAGAGTTACCATCTTTCAATCCCTGTATACAATTCTGAGGCTTCCTCATCACAGACTTCCTGTCCAATGCAGCTCTGTATTCACTGAGGTCCCTGCTGACTTGTGTGTTACTTTATGACTTTTTTGGGACTGTTGATAGGGAAGATTTCCCAGGACCTATGAGGTGAGTGAGAATTTGAACCATGAAAAATATATAAGAAATCATTAACTTTCTCTTTAGAGTTTGCTTTTGTGGAAAACATTAGGAAGATGAGGCATCGATAAGCATTTTCAAACAGCATAGAAGTTTTTAACTAGAGGGGACTATGTAAGTTCACATGGAAATGTTTTGGGGCTATGATGTTATAGAATTTAAGATGTCATTGCAACTTAGTTGGAAGCCCCATGAACATGTGAAAACTCAGCAGTTGTGATAAGAACTGTTTTCATGTCCTAGTCCTACCACAATATTGTAGGGTGACTTGAAAAAATTATTTTACCTCTCTAGATCTCCATTTCTTTGTATGAGACATGACACTTTTAGACTAAACCTGTAGTGTCTTTCTTAGCTCTGTTGATGATATATATTTTGTTTATCTAACAAAGTTTTGGCAAATAAAGGTAAATACTTACTGACTGATCCTGGCCCTCACAAAGCCATGTGGTTCTAAGAGACAGAAGTGGTCTCATGGGTTGGATAAACAAGAGGAGAAGGATATGGGTGAATAAATCTACAAGTTGAGCATCTTGCTGAAGTGTATCGTAAAGATGATCTGCTGGGCTCTGGACATCTGATTGCATACACAATTGCTTTTTACAAGTAGAATTGCAGGTGACAAAAAGTTATGTCAATATCTGAGTGAGGTGTAGATTAGCAGTACCTAATTTCTCAGGGAGAGCTGATAAATGATACACAATGGAAATAAGGCCAATAGGAAGGGCATCCAAGTAAACTGGAGTAAAGTCCAACCTACAGATTGTTCCCAGCAGAAGTGTAAGAGATTCAATTGTAATTGGCAGAGAAAGTATTTGCTCTCTACATGAGAAGAGCCGGCAAGAACAATGGAAGGGGGCTGACAAAAGAAATGAGACACTCCCAAAGGATGCAAATACTGCTATGGTCATGCAGCACAAACCTACCCCCTCCTATTATGTTTTATATTATCTCACCTCTTTTTTTCTCAGAAACAGTTTTCTTCTTTTTTTTTCTCTTCCTTTTGTCTTCCTTTCACCTCTTGAAAGACTTGAGATTTAGTTTATAGCCTCTGTATACCAATGAAAACTGGTACTTGAACCCTTAAGTTGGAAGATTCTTACTCAGAGGCCCCTGAGAGATTCTCACAACAGAGCTGCTTCTGGGGACTTGGGAAATGACCAGTCTCTCTGATTTCCTGGGGAAAGCCACCACAACAAAGTCCTCAAGGTCAAAGCTCAGCTTTACACTGCACAAGAAATTGCAAATTTTGACTTTTAGGTGGGTTCACAGAGAGGTCACCAGGACTAGTTCCTGCACACATTGCCAGTAGCAACAGACTTGTCCACAATGAAAAAAAAGAAAAAAATTGGAATAATGTTGCAAAGTCTTTGTGGATGAATTTAAAAGCTTGATGAAATGATTGATCAAGTGGCTATACAATTTGATTAAATGGATCAAAGAGTGGCTTGGAGTGTAACAGCAAACACATAAACTTAGGTGCAGCAAAGCAAGATTTCTCATTTCTGTGACTTTTGCAACATTAAACTCATAGGCTTCTTGTTGTTTACCAAGGAGATGCACAGTTGTCTGAAGCCTCTCCCTATGTCCCCTTTGCCCCCAAATGTGATTTGATGTCCTTCTGCTCTCTTGAATCTCTTTTCACTCTTCCCCTCTATTTCAGACAATAGTCTCAATGAACCTTAGAAACCAGGTCCAAGCCTGCATAGACAGACTGTCTGCAAAGCTCATAATGTTGCTGCCAGTCCAGGTCATCACTGTTAAACACAGGCTCTCTCCAGATCTGGCAAAGCATCACAGCTATCTCTGTGTTTGGAGAACCAAGGTTGTCTGAAAGGAAGCATTGTTCATCGACAGCACTCTGTCCAAAGCATCCTTACTTGGGAAGGCTGTACCAGGGGTCACTAGACCCTTTCCAACTACAACTCTTGGGCAGGTGGGTAGAAGTTTCCTAGGTAAGAAAGTTAACGTTTCACCCTAGAAGAAATTCTTTATCTTCTAAAAATAAGGGGACACGTTGGAAACAAAAGAGACTTTTAATTCAAATACAGCTGGTAAATATAGTTTTACAGTAGTGAGGAGAACTTACCAACACAAAACTAAGTCGAAAACTCTTCTTGGATTGGAAAGCGAGCTATCTATGGAAAAGAGCCTGTGTTCTTTCATGTGGCCTGATCCCCATTGGATAAAAAGCCCTTCTTGCCTCCCAGTCACTTTAATGTAAGTTATGGGGGGAAAAAAGTCTTTGCACTTGATCTCAGTTTTCAGCCTTGGTGTTTAACATGTCACTGTTCTTTTTTTTTTTTTTTTTTTTTTTTTTTTTGGTACGCGGGCCTCTCACTGTTGTGGCCCCTCCCGAGCACAGGCTCTGGATGCACAGGCTCAGTGGCCATGGCTCACGGGCCCAGCCGCTCTGCGGCATGTGGGGTCTTCCCGGACCGGGGCACGAACCCGTGTCCCCTGCATCGGCAGGTGAACTCTCAACCACTGCACCACCAGGGAAGCTCACATGTCACTGTTCTTAATGCAAACATTTCAAAAAAGTTTGAACCCTGTTTGAGACCCTGGAGCTGTAAGCTCATTTTGCATGGATTAGGGACTGAAGACTGTGAGTCCTTGGTTTTGTTTTTCCTTTTGGTGAAGTTGTGATAAACTGTTCTCCATAGTTTGGACTTTGGGTGTTGGCCCACTGAGCTCACGGCAGATAGCACTGCTGTGGAATGCATGGAACCACTGAGAACCAGGCAGCCTGCAGAGAAGTTCCTTCTAGGGTCAGTTTGGAAGGAGCCACAAGAAAAAAAGGGTGAGGGTTAATGACTCCTTTCACAAGGCTTGCTGGCAATGGTACTTCACCTCAAATGGAAATTTTCAGAAGTTTCTGTACTGCTCACAAGAGCCTTCCTGGAGTTGAGTAGCAGAAAGCTAGGCCAAGCATAATGTAGTGACTCTGCTGAATGCAGCTCTGTCTCTAGGAACTCATCATCATCATCAAACATCATTTATTAATAGCCCACACGCATATGGTGCAGAACAGACCACATTAAACAAGCAGGGTTGAGTTGCTGTTCCTCTGGAGGGCCACAATTTACAACACGAAAAGATCAACTCTTGCTTCTGTTAAGCTGTGTTCTGACAACCCAAGAACACCGAGAAAGGAGATTGCTTACACAGTGACTAATAGTAACACAAATAATAGTAATTCGTACACTAAATATAATACTAATTAGTATAAGTATCATTAATTAAGGGCTTTCTTTGTGCCAGGTCCAATGCTATTTGCTTATGCTATTGCAAAATGATCTTTACTGCAACTCAATGAAGTAGGTATCATTAATATATCTAGCTTATGAAAGAGACAAATGAAGTGTAGACAAGTTAAATGATTTGCCCATAAAAACAGAGTTACAGGATAGCAGAGCCAGGACTGAGGTTTATTTAAGTCCAAAGACCAGGCTAGGTCATACTGTTGCAGGAGAATGGGACGTGAGAGGATGGTCACAGCCCCGGTCTCTGTTGACTCCCTGGAATGGGCCGCCAAAGTGGGAGTACTTGGCTTCGCTTAGGAAAGAATTCAAAAGCAAGCCATAATAAAGTGAAAGCAAGTTTATTTAGAGAGAAACACACTCCATAGATAGTGTGTGCCGTCTCAGAGGGTGAGAGGCGGCCCCGGAATATGGGGTGATTAGTTTTTATGAACTGGGTAATTTCATAGGCTAACTAGTGGGAGGAATATTTTAACTATTTGGGGGGAGGGGTGGAGATTTCCAGGAATTGGGCCACTGCCCACTGTGTTGGCCTTTTATGGTCAGTGTTGGAACTGTCATGGCTCCTGTGAGTGTATCATTAGCACGCTTATGCGTTACAACAAGCGTATAATGAGGCTCCAGGTCTACTTGAATTTGAATCTTTCACCATCTTGAGCCTAGTAGATTCTAACCAGTTTTTGTTGTGTCCTTTTCTTCTCAATGGATGTGACATTCTTTTAATCGCTGTGCCCTGTCTCCTTCCCTCCTGTCTCAATATTGCCAGTTCTCATGAGAGTTGAAAGTTGGCCTTGGGAGGATTAGTAGAATATTTATATTTACAATATAATAACTTCTATAATTTTTATAGCATGATAATTTATCTGTGACTTTAATAAAGTTCAGAAACCACCTCATTTGACTCTTTTTATTTAAAATGGTGTTGCTCCTACCATTAATGGGGTTAAGAATGTTGTTTGTCAGGAGAAACAGAAGTGGGACTGGTGGGTCTTAAGAGTCTCTAACTAGAGTAGTTTACATGCCAAATTGGATGAAGAAGACTGATCTAGAAAACTGGTAAGAATAATCCAGGCCACAGAATTTTGAAAAGCATGCTTCTGAAATCAAGCAGGGCCTGTGGGTCCCTCCTGGGTACAAAAGCCTTTCTGTGTCCCCTGTTTCTGGTTTGTAGGGAAAAGGCTTCAGCCCTCCTAGACCTTCCCTGAGTTCCAAAGGGCAGATTCAAACAGTTACTAATCAGGTAAATGAGGGAATGCAGAAACAAAGGAAAAGCAGTGAAACCTAGTTCCTCCTCAAGGAATATACATAAAAGTATATCTTTGAGTTCTTCTGCAGGAACTTAGGCTCCCACCCAAGTAGAGGATGGTAACTTGAGGCTAAGTGCAAGATTCCTGGAGCACCACCCTGTTACCTCACCACCAACCAATCAGAAGAAAGTCACACACCCTGCAGCTCTCACTCCATATTTTGCCTTTAAAAATTTTCCCCTGTTTGGGTCTTTTTGAGCATGAGCCACCCGTTCTCCTAGCTTGGCCCTTGCAATAAACTTTTCTCTGCTTTGAAGTCTGACATTTCAGTTTGTTTGGCCTCACTGTGCATCAGGCACATGAACTTGGGTTCGACAACACTTCCTACAATAATCTATGCTGATTAATAACCCTCAGATGGTGGATGTATGTATATGTATAGCTGATTCACTTTGCTGTACATCTGAAACTAACACAACATTGTAAATCAACTATATTCCAATTAAAAAGCAATCCCCTCAGATGGGAGGGAAGAGGACTCAAGTAATTTCAATCTCTTTTCTTTGGTATTGATCCAGCTTGGTGTTCTCTGAGCTTCCTAGATCTGTGGTTTGGTATGTGACATTAATTTGGGGGAAATTCTCATCATTATTGTTTCAAACATTTTTTCTGTTCCTTTCTCTCTTTCTTCTCCTTCTAGTATTCCCATTACACATATGTTACACCCTTTGTAATTGCCCTTAGATATTCTGTTCTTTTTTTTAAGTCTTTGTTCTCTTTGCTTTCAGTTTTGGAGGCTTCTATTCAGACATCCTCAAGTTCAGAGATTCTTTCCTTACCTGAATAAACCCATCAAAGGCATTCTTTATTTCTGTTACAGTGTTTTTTTTTTTTAAATCTCTAGCATTTCTTTTTGGTCCTTTTTTAGGATTTTGCTTACATTGCCCATCTGTTCTTGCATGTTGTCTACTTTATTCTTAGAACCCTTAGCATATTAATGATAGTTTTAAATTCCTGGTCTGATAATTCCAACAGCCCTGCCATGTCTGGTTCTGATGCTTGCTCTGTCTCTTCAAAGTGTGTTTCTTGCTGTTTGGTATGCCTTGTTATTTTTTCTTGGTAGCTGAACATGACTGTAACAGGTAAAAGGAACTGCTGTAAATAAGCCTGTAGTAACGAGGTGGTGAGGTGTGGAAGAGGGGAAGCATTCTGTAGTCCAATCACTAGGCCTCAGTCTTTTGGTGAGCCTATGCTTCTGGACTGTGAACTTCACAAGCTTTCTGTTTTTTTTCTCCTTAGGTGGGACAGGATGGCTAGAGTGGGCTGGAGTTGGGTATTTCCCTTCCCCCAAGTCAGTTAGGTTTTGTTAATACCCAGCAGGTGAGGCTCTGGTTAACTAGTTTCCCCTGAGGGCAAGCCTATCAAGAACAGAGCATTGTGGGATATTTCAAAATGGTTCCTTATCTCCTTCCCTCTGCTGGAAGCATGAGAGGATTTTTCTCTGATGTTTTATGAGGGAATCTGGTCGGGTTCTTGGAGGTAAATCCCCCTGTTACTGGATTTCCGTGGAGATTTTTAACTCTCAGACTTGTCCGTGCTGAACCGCCATCAGTTCGTCAATTACAGTTCCCGGCTTCCTGCCCTACACTTGGTTCCCAAAGGTAATTCCTTATATTTGCCTGTCTCTCTAAGCTTGGCAGCAGTGGTTTGCCCTGTGTCCTCTCCTCTGTTATGGATACAGGATGAGTTGTTGATTGTTGTCTTTTCAGCTTTTCACTTATTGTTAGAATGGGATTATGGCTTCCAAGCTCCTTACACGAGGAACCAGAAACCAGACCCCATCCCCCAGGCCCTCATCATCCCACTTAAAGCAGAGAGCTGACTGAATAGTGCTGGTTGGTGTAATTGCACAAAACAATATCCATTTGGAAACCAAGACCTCCCACCATTACCACTGTTCCTGCCTGTGGGTCTGAGCACAGCTAGTAGTAGCATGGAAGGAAGGCAGATGAACATTTGTGTAGATGCAGCACAGCAACTTTAAGATGAAGATTGATTCAGGGGTGAGGCAGTTGTGCAGCTTCAGAACACATCTTGTGCTTAGGAGAGTTTATCTCTTAGCCAGTGTTGGTTTGGTCCTATTTTTACTTACTGGTGGCTATCTATATTAATTTCTCCATTTATAATACAATTAATTCTTCTACCTGTTCATTATGATGATTTTAATGAACATCTTTCCTGATAATTTTAATATTAAAACTCCCCTTTTGCTTGAACTTATTGATTTCCCCATTTGTAACATCATTTTTTCTCCTACATGATCATTATACTGACCTCCATGAACATCTTTTCCAACTACCACTTTGTTGTTGTTGTGGAAGTATGTAGTGGGTGTTGTAGTGTGTCACCCAGATTCTCCCTGCAGGTCTGTGGCCCCTGTTCCCACACCTGCAGGGAGTAATGGCTGCAAATATCTCACAGCTGAGTATCTCTTTGGAAACTGCTCTAGAATAAAGATAGCTTCTTTGCTCAAGTTTATACCCACTCCCTGGAGACAGCTCACAATTAAGTAATTGGTCTATGTGGGTGTACCTTAAAGACTTGGCCTCCTTGCCTTAATTCTAGAAAACTCTGAAAGACCTTTCTAGATCCAGGGCTTCCTGAAGGATTGGCTAAGGCCCCTGTTAGAACTACACTGCAGAAGTTCAGCTTCTCCCTTTGCTCAGTCCTCCTTCCTTACTCCTTTACAGGTGTTGTTTAGCCTTAAAATCTGTTTTCTGGGGAACCCAACTTAAATACTAGTTGGTATCAGGAGTGGTCTGAGGATCCAGACTGTACAATGGAATTTTGGAGCTGGATTACCTGCTATCTGGAGGGCAGTGAGAACCCCATCCCTGGTGGAGGGATGCCGTAGCAGTGCATTTAGAACTTGCACAAGTGGTGAACCAGGGTAGTATCCAGTGGAAGAAATGCCCTGCCAGGTGCAATACCTTAGGCATTTGAGAGGTTCTGGTAAAGTAGTAATTATCAGACAAATGCAATCAGATGGCTTTTACTACGTGCAAGCAGTGCATTGGAGAAAGGCAAGGGCTAAGAGGTAATAACTCATAACTTTAAGGTAAAGTATGCAAGCCAGAGGGTCTTCTTGACAGAATACAAATAAAATTTTGTCTCTTACAACTAGAGGAAGAAAAAGTTGAAGATCAAGCCCAGGGGTTGATTATGAGGGTAGTGGAACTTCAGAGAAGGTTGAATTTTCAACCCCAGCAAGTCTGGTATACTGAGATAAAGGCCCTTATTAGAAAGTAGTAGGATTGAAGACTTGAAATGGGGACATCTGTGTCTTCCAAATCCTTGAGTCCTCAGATTTCCTAAAACTCTGGACCCACAGAAGGGGCCCACTCCACATTGTTAGATACTAGTCCCCCTTGCTGCTTGAAGATGACACACAGGCTTTGAGAGACAACATGCACTCCCTTCAGTGCTATCCTTACCTTCATTTCTGGACACTGGCCCAAGATCTAAGGTTAATTCACAATATAAAGCGGTCAAGGAGTGCTGCACCTGCTAAGGGAGTAAAGAGTCTTAAACCCAAGGAACTATTTGGCCAGGCTAATATGTATTGGCAGGAACCAGGAGAGTGGGTGTGTGTGTATCCTTAGGGTGCTGGATCAAGGCAAAGAGGTAGACCATTAGGCTGGATAAGGGAAAATCTATCTCCATGAGAGCACTCTCCCAGGTTACAGGATTTAACACCCTATCAAGAACGCAGGAGATGGGGCGAATATGCTCCTAAGATGGTTCTTGGAGGCTTAGGGAGGAATCATGGCCCACGTGAAGTGAAGTAGAAATGTCAGGACTTCTATGGCCGATGGAGGAGGCGGGATCAAAAGGCTGGAGAGGACATGGCCAGCAGGGTGGACATCTAAGTTAGGCTAACCACCAGCTGGCTGTGCTGCATGGGAGAGCCCGAACGACATGTTATTTACCTAGGTGATGAAAAATCTGCTTGTGAGAGGTGTATCTGCATGGTTGAGAAGCTAATTGGTAGCTGTCCTCTTTAAGTGGAGGCTGGTAAAAAGACCAGGTGGTAGCACTAACCATAATAAGCCAGGTGGGTGCAGTTACCATAATGAATATCACAGTCAGCATGGCAGCCAGGGACCTTTACCTGCAGAGGGCTCTGGCCCCGGTTGAAAAACACTCAGCGTTCCCAGGGGAGCCAATGAGGTTATTATTTAATTTACACAAACAAATCAAGAATGAGTGATCAAGATGCCAAAGCAGACACCTGAACAAAAGTTGTGCTTCCTGGACGCACTGACACAGGGAGAGGCCTGGTCTCTACAAGGAAGAACCCTGAAACACCATGGCAAGTATATATAGCCGTAATTCCCTCAGTCCTTCCCCAAAGGAACTTGACTATTTACTCAGATAACTTCATTGGGAAAAGGGTAATAACCAGATATTCTGAGGGCTAGTGGACACAGGGCCCAAGCTGACTCTGATACAAAAGTGTCTGAAGAATCATCATGGTACCTTGTTAGAATGGGGTTATATAGGGGCTGGTAAGAGCTGGAGTCCTGGCCGCAGTCTTGCTCACATGGACTCACTAGAGCCATGGGCTCACCCTATTGTTAGTTACCCCATCCCTGAATGAACAGCCATACATGGTAGATGGCAGAATACACATATTGGGTTCTGAGCCTGGGTTTAGAACAGTGAGATAAAACAATACACATCTCAGGTAGAGGGGTGGTGACAGATATGAATGCCATGGTTAGAGATTTAAAGAATGCAGAAGAGGAGTTCCTTATCACATCTTCGCTTAATTCACCTGTCTGGCCCCTAAAAGAAAGAACTGGATCCCAGAGGATGGCAGCAAATCAGTCAAGGGGTGGTTCCAATGATAGCTTCTGTATCTTTGCTAGAGCAGATTAACAAAGCACCTCAGGTACAAAGCATGTAACCACGGATCTAAGAAATGCATTATTTCACATACCTATGAAGAAGGATTAGAAGCAAGCCTCATTCACATGATAAAAAACAGTATACATTTGTGGCCTTACCCCAGGGCCCTGTTAGCTCTCCTACCTTCTGTCATGATATGGACCAACAGGATCTGGACCACCTGGATGTTCCATAAAACATCACATTGATCTATTGCTGATACCATGTTAATTGTACCAGACAAACAAGAATGTTGGAGGTCTTGGTAAGATACACGGTAGGAAATAAACTCTGAAGATTCAGTGACCCAGCACATTTTTTTTACCGTTGGACCACCAAGGAAGTCCCAAGAGCAAGTGGTTTTGTATTCACTTGCCATCTAAAACTTTGCACCAGCACCCCTCATTCAGTTTCCAATCATGGGGTTTCCTTAAAATCAGCCAATAGAGGGAGGAAAAAAGAGTTTTTTTCGTGTAAGTGTAGGCTTGATATATAGGGGCAAGTTAGAAAAGGATTACTGCTGCCCTGAAGCCCCACTTGGGATAACCCTGAAAGACAGTAGTGAGGGAAAATTCAATGAGCAGAGCTTCAGTCATCTACTTTATGTGGAAGGAAAAGCAGCTTGAGGTAAGAATATACATGGACTCCTGAGTTGTTAATGGTTTTGTGGTTGAACTAGGGTGTGGTAGGTGTGGTGAAAGGAGAAACATTGGAATATTAGAAGGAAGTCTGGGGAAGAGGCACATGAATAGATCTATGGGGTGGGAAAAAAGTGCGAAGATCTCTTTATCAGATATTCATTCTTACCAGGGAGCATCGAACACGATGGTCTTCCTAGTGCTGGCCGTTATGTATGAGCCCAAGAGCGTGGGCTGCCACTCATGAAGACTGATAGAGCTCCTATCACTGCTGAATGTCCAAAACCCCACCAGGACACTTCTTTCTTATATCCTCCAAAGGCTTAATTTATGTGGGGTGGGGGGTGGCAGGGAGGAGGGCACTGGTAAAAAGTGTTTGCATCTGGGGGAAGTGAATAGAAAAATATCCTCTATCCCTGAGGGAGGGGCAGGGACACTGAGAATAACACACGCTCCAGATCCAGGGTCAAAGTGCATGTCTAACACTGATTCTTAATCAGAACAGAGGCTTCCACCCTTTTCCACCCCTTCACACACGTACACACACACACACCCACACCCACACCCACATCCACATGCCCACCCTAGGCCAGCAAATGTCAAGTAACAAATATTAGTGGAAAATTCCTGGGGGAGTTTCAAGAGTGTGGGACCATACTTTCTCTAAGGTTAATGCAAAGGGAAGACCTAAGACTGAGGGCAGATTAGATGTTGAGAAAACCCATCTGGGGAAACTATCCCCACCGTAAACACAAAGTAGTTCTTCAAACCTCGGTTTGAAGCCTGAGGTTCACTGAGGGTAACCATAGCAACAACAACCCTCTGAACCCACTCTTCTCCAAAGAAGATTATGCAGATGGTAAATAAGCACAAGAAAGGACACTCAACTTCATCAGTCATAGGGAGATGCAAATTAAAACCATAATGAGATACTACTTTATCTATTGGAATGACTAAAAAAAAAAGTAACAGTACTAGGTGCTCACCAGGATTGGAGCAACTGGAACTCTCAGGCACTGCTGATAGATATGCAAAAATCTATTGTTATTTGGAAAACAGTTTTATATTTTCTTATAAAGTTAAACATATACTTACCACATGATCCAGAATTTATTCTAGATATTTATCCAAGAGAAATGAAAACATGTTTTCTGTATGGAAATGTTTATAGTAGCTTCATATTTGCCTCAAACTAGAATCAACTGAGAGGTCCTTCATCTAGTTAAGGGATAAACAAACTGTAGTACATTCATACCATGAACTACTACTCAACAATGAAAAGAATGAACTATGATTCACAATAACAAGGATGGATCTCAAATTTGCTTTGCTAAGTGAAAGTAGTCAGACCCCAACGGTTACAGCTTGTATGATTTCATCATATGACATCTGGGAAAGGCAACACTACATGGATGGAAAACAGAGCAGTGGCTGCTGGCAATTAGGGCTTAGTGGTTTCTGGGAATTAAGGCTTAGTTGTTGTTGACAATAAAGGGGAGCAGGAGGGAACATTTGCTGTGATGGAACCATTCTCTATCATGATTGTGATGGTATCATAGGGCTCCATTTATTTTTTTAATACCCACAGAACTGTACAACAAGAGTGAGTTTTACTGTATGTAAATTGAAAAACTAAAAAGAAATCCTCAAACTAAACAAATAGGAGTGACGAAAGGAAAACTGACAAATCTCATTAGATAAAAATTTTAAACTTTAGTAAAATCTTTAATATTATAAAACCTCATAAAATAAAAAGATGAACAATAAACTGTTAAAATATTTGCAGTAAATACAATAGACAAAGGATTAGTACCATTATTTTAAAGTTGAATATTAATAAAAGGCATGATACAGAACCTGAAAATTTTCAGAAGAGGATAGCGAGTGGCTGTTAAACAGGATAATTTTTTTTTTTTTTTTTTTTTTTTTTTTTTTGTGGTACGCGGGCCTCTCACTGTTGTGGCCTCTCCCATTGCGGAGCACAGGCTCTGGACGCGCAGGCTCAGCGGCCACGGCCCACAGGCCCAGCCGCTCCGCGGCATGCGGGATCTTCCCGGACCGGGGCACGAACCCACTTCCCCTGCATCGGCAGGCGGACTCTCAATCACTGCGCCACCAGGGAAGCCCAGGATAAAATATTTTATTCTTACAAGTAATAGAAATGCAAATTATGAGAGCATGTAATATTTCAAACATCAAAGTAAGGTAGGTTCACAAAAGATAATATTAAAATCTGGTTAAGGCTGGACTTGTGGAACTGTAAATTGGTGTAAATTTTTTGAAAAGGAATTTTACAAATTATGTCATTAGCCTTAAACGTATTCTTTATGTTTGAGAAATTCTTCTTCTTGGAAATTATTCTAAAGAAGTAATTACATATAATTATTTACATATGACTATATTATATATATAGAAAAGAAAGAATCACATATGTATTTATATATACAGAAAAATACCAGTGGAAGAGAGCGAATACGTTTGAAAACAATCTAATTTTTAACAATAGAAAAGTGTCCAGGTAAATTATGGTACATTGTAAAATGGAGAATTATGCAGGTATATAGTGTTAATAAGCAGCACCTTAATGATAATGATGACATGAGGTAGTCAAGATAAACTAAATGTTACATGATGTCATAACACACAGACATAGCCCACCAATATATTAAAAATGCTTACCTCTACTTGGTAGAGTCATAAGTAAATATTATTTTCCTTCTCTGTTTTATGTAGTTCAACCTTTTTCAAAAGAGATTTAAAAATTTTTTTTTTTAAAAGTACCTGGGGGTCTGAAGAATCTTTTATTTCTCTCCCTTAGCAGCATAGACAGAGACGAAGGGCAGGTAAGTAGGAGTAGCTTTCTTCCCTGATTTTCCCAGGAAATGCCTCGTCCTTTAAATTAACCATTTGGCTGCTTTGGCTAGTGCAAAGCAGGGTCCATGGTCTCTTCTTGGAAGTCGGAGAGTTGTTATCTCAAATTGGGGAAGAAATGGGTGTAGAGTCTGGGACTGAATTGTTTTCTCTGAGGATATGAAAATAGAAAATCTCTTAAAATTGTTAAAACTGATTAGGATGCAATCTGACAGTATCTAAAAACCAACATAGGGCACAAATCCTTCAACCCATCAATCTCTCTTGGAAATCTAACCCACAGGAATGAAAACACTGGCATCTAAAGATACCTATGCAGTCACTTCTGCTATAACACTTTACTCTGAAAATGTGAATTTGTTCCAATGCAATTGATATATTAGGGAACACTTTGAGCATAACATGAGTTTTGCTTTGGCTTATACACAATTTCCTATGCAAAAAATACTAAGGGATGGCAGGAAACTGCACCCAGCTGAACCCAGCTGCCTGGGAAAACACAAAATACACCTCATACATCTCCAGTTACCTTAGTTCACTGTGTGTGTTAGGAGCTACACCCGTCCACATCTGGCGTTATAACTTTCTATCTGATTCCAGATAACCCTTCTTCCAACACTTCACGATAACTCACAAGCAACAACCCTTCTGATGCCCATTTCCTAAAGCAGATTTCAGGTCTTTTTCAAGGTTGAGTGACATAGCTATTGCAGTATTTATGTATTTCTTAACCATTTATCATGTGTGAAATTGTGCTACCAGTTTTTAGGGTCCTAGTTTTCAATATGTTGCTTTCTTGGGGAAGGTTTTTGTACATTGTGCTCCCAAACCACATACTTTGCAGAAGCCCTGTGGTTTTTATTGCACAATTTTGCATAGCCAGGTGAGTTTTAGGGATGCGTATATCATGTTATAGCAGAACTTAGTGTGGAAGGCTGTTTATTGCAGGATTTTTTTTTTCTTTCTGTAGTGACCAAAAACTGGAAACAAAGAACTCTCAATAGGGACATGACTGGATAAAGTGGCTTTATTCATGCTATGGAATACTGCACAGCTTTTAAAAGAATGGATTAGTGTTATAATAGCACCTTAGAAGGATTTCCACAGTATTGTAAATCTATATTTTTTGAGTACATGCTTTATGCCAGGCATGATGTTATTTTAGTTCTTAATTTCCCTAAGTGTAGGATACAAAAATAAGTGCAATGGGAGCTTTTAAAAACAACAACAACAATGACAACAAAACAGACAAAATGGTGGAAAATCAGCAGACATCCTAATTTGTTGCAGGATCTAGATCCATAAGTAATTCACTCTGATACAAATCAGATAGTGACTTCCAAAGGGCTGATGGGCTTCCCCAAAAGACAAGTGTATTTTAGGAGTATAACTGAGGGAGAGGCACTGTCCTGACCTAAACTCTAAGTGTTTTAGACACAGCAAGGCAGATGAAATGCATATATGAATAACAGCAATACAAGGAAGTATGTAGCAAATGCTAAATAAGAGGTGTAAGTTAGGTATCCTAGGGCTTAGAAAGTTCCCTTTCCAGCTGAAGACTGCAGAAAATCATGGAGGAGATTGATTTAAGATACTCTTTAAATTATAGGTGAGACTTTAATTTTTTATTTTAATTTTTTAATTTTATTTTTTATTTTTTATTGAAGTATGGTTGATTTACAATGTTTCAGGTGTACAGCAAAGTGATTCAGTTATACATGTATTCTTTTTTAGATTCTTTTCCATTATGAGTTCTTACAAGATATAGTTCCCTGTTCTATACAGTAGGTCCTTGTTGTTTATCTATTTTATATACAGTAGTGTGGGGGACTTTTTTTAAATTTTGGTGATGGATGTTAATTTATTGTGGTAATCATTTTGAGATATATATGTCCCATCATTATGTTGTACACCTAAAACTAATAGTGTTATATGTCAATTTTATCTCAATAAAATATAAATTATATATATTTTTTTAAAAAGAAAGAAATCACTATCTAGCTGATCAACTCTACGATGGTTTTATATTTCTTGCTCCAAACTCATTCCTAGAATAGATACAGTGCCCTACCCAGCACTTAACAAAATGTCTTACAACGAGCAACTTGGAGTCAAAACATAAGAAACCAACTTAATGGCAATCATTCTAAAACATGCTACTCCAACACCAGTTGGCTTCCTGAACTTTAGAACCATGTACCACACTACCTAAGGGGTATCACTCAGCACCTCAAACTCTTTTTGTACCAAACAGAACCCTTTTTATCCTTAAATCTGCCCCTTTGAGTTTCTAATTTCAATTAATGGCACCATCTAGTGCCACTAGTCCCCCAGCTGTTGAAGTTAGGATGCAGGCACCATCCGAACTCTGTACTCTGTTGGGCTTAAACAGTTTTAATGTCTTCATCAGAGACTGATAACTCTTCCAGAGTATTTTCTTTTTAAATCTGGAGACCAGTCACATAATAAGCTGAGAAAATATCCACAGTGACTGTGGTTCCCTCATATCCCAGAACCAAAAGGAAGAAGAAAGGAGGAGGAAATGGTCCACACCGTGCCCTCTGGCTCATCCTGGTGCCACCAGATCCTTGACTTTGGTGAGAGGAATCCCTGGAGAGGGCAGAGAGGGGTCAAACCTGCAGAGTTGTCAAAAGGCAAGAAGATGGGAGAAAAACTTTCCTCAGGAAGAAGCTATATGAGGACCCAAATATTAAATATGTGTCATTATGGGGTTTTTTCTCCAAATTATACAGCTTAATTCTACCCACAAGGGCATTAACATAGGTCTCTCCCTTCATTCCTCAACAGTAATTAGGACTCTTTAGTTGGAAGACCCAAACCAACCAGCTAAAGCTAACAAGGAGAATACTTTGGTTCACCTAAACTGCTCATGATAAAGGTGGGAGCAGAGCTGGCCCTAGGGCTGACAGGAACCTGGGATCAAAATACCCAGAACACACTCTCCCCGTCCCCCTTATTCTCTCAAAGCAGTAAGCCTGCTTCACACCACGGCCCTGGACTACCAGCTTCTCAGCTCAAGCCTGGTGGGGAAAGGGAGGCTCTCTCCCTGCCTCAGTTCAAACAAATCCCAAGGAGAAGACAGTAGGAGTTTTCTGGGTCCTTGAGGGCAACCTCTGTGCTCATGAAGGACTGATTGCAATGACTTGGTTTCTAAGATATTCAATATATTGAAGAAATGAAGTATTTTTTTTCTTTAAGCTTTTAAGTTCAGACTACAAATCTTATTCTATCTATAAATCTAATAAATATTTTTTCCACAACTCGTGTCTGGGACTTTTATGTAAAAGTTTTAAGAGCAGGTTTACAGAGTTTGAAGGAACAAGATAAATATTTTTAATAGTAATAGTGTGGAGGATTTGGAGTTTAGGCTTATTTTATAAACATGTGAGTATCAGCTCAACATGATAGTTGAGTACCAACCAAGAATCACAGATGAAAAAGTCAATTCAAGTAAACATATAGGTCACATTCTGATTTCAGGAAGGACAATTAATCACCTGACCTATGTCCTCTCACAGAACTAGTCAGAAGAATGACTAGAGAACTCCAGGAGCTTGGCCTTCAGAGTTCTAGTTAGGAACCACCCTTTATTGTCTGTGACATTGAGCAGGGCACTTCACCTCTCTAGGCTTCTCATCTTTGAAGTGAGGATTTTCAACAAGATGGTCTTGACCTTTAGGATTCCTGCAGTTCCTTGACAGATAAGCTTCTGTCTTGTTTCCGAGGATTTGCAGGAATCATGCTGTTTTGTATCTGCCCTTCAACTTTACTGAAAGGTGTGTTTTTCCGATCTGGATTTATTTGGAGTAGAAGAATAGTTATCAAATGGAGTCTCTTCTTTGGGTGAAAGGAACTCCATGAGCTGGCACATTCTAATGTATTGGCTCATGTTTACGAATTTAATACATTCTCTTTGCAGGAAGAGAGCACAACCAGTTGGTGTAATTTATGATACATTCAGTATAACTATTTAGGTAACTGGGGACTTTTTCTCCTTGAAATGTCACAATGAGTTCAGCAGTGAAAATTCTTTACATGCAGCCATGAATACTAGTCATTACTTTCTTCCAATGGCCACAGAGAGACATCTACTCAGATTTCCTTTGTGCTCATGATATTTCTAACCCTCCCCACATTTCCCATACATAACTTTGAAAAAGATCTTCTAAGGGATGAGAAAATAGAAAAAAAATATATGAGAATCAGAATTACAAAGAACTTGCTGAGTGTACACATAACTTCTTATATTAAGGGAGCAAGTTACAAGATGTCAAATCTGAATTCTTTTTTGGAGTTAGTGGGAGAGGAATGGAACGAGCCTTTAATGGAAGAGCAAGATCCTGCAACGTGTTTTAAAAGGTCATTAGCAAGTTGCTGATAGATTTATTTTCTATTTGAGTGTGTCATGTTGAAGGTTAGGATTTGGCTTATTAACCCAGTTTCCTTCTTCTATTGGGGGATTGTAATCAGTGGTCTCCAAACGCTTTAGTTTATCAGGTTTATGAGTCTATGCTCCTAATGGACTGTTTCCTTTCAAAAAGTCATGAATTTGTAACAGATGGAATACTAGTATATATGTGAACAGATAATTTCTTCGAATAGCTTTCAATTTAGAAATCTAGGAGCTGTATAAAATTTAGTTTTACATATTTTAGTTTGCCTGGAATTCTTTTATATATATATATATATATATATATATATATATATAATTTATTTATTAATTTATTTGGCTGCGTCAGGTCTTAGTTGTGGCGTGTGGGCTCAGTAGTTGTGGTATGTGGGCTTAGTTGCCCCGTGGCAAGTGGGATCTTAGTTCCCCGACCAGGGACCAAACCTATGTCCCCTGCATTGGAAGGCGTGTTCTTAACCACTGGACCACCAGGGAAGTCGCTGCCCTGAATTCTGCACTTTGCCATTCAAAATATTTTCAAAATGATCCCTCAACTGAGGAAGAATTTATCATGAAACACATTGCGAAGTAGACATAAAATTACACCTATGCTGTAACAAACGTTGTTGAAAGGGGAGAGCAGTGTGTCTGAGCTAGTGAGTTAGGATTTTTACCTTTATTACTGTCAGTTTTAGAGACTTACAATTGATTGCTTTGACATTGTTATTTGTATTTTTTTCTAATTCTTAATTTATTAGGATACTTTTTGAGGGAGAAATAGTATCTCAATTTTAGAATTAAAAGCCAATTTCTAATTATGCAATGTTGCTGTAAGAGTTAATAAAGTTTGAATCAAAACATAAGAGTATGTAGCAGTAGCCGCAAACCAGATAATCCTCAAAATTCTGTCTCTTCTTGTCATTGTACCAACTTCTCATCCCAGGGTAGGAGAATGCTGGGATAGCTTACTTTCCCCCAATGATTTCTCTGGTCCTTTTTGTTTTTCTTGGGCTTTTCCTCAATACAGAAAATATCCGATTTAACACTGTGTTGTCTCTTGTTCTCATTTAAATGGAGGTTGAAGGTTGGCTGCTACTTCCCATGGGACCCAGTTCATGAGGCAGCAGTTCCATTTCAGACTGAGTCAGTTGACTACACTGGTGGGAAAAGTAGAAGACGGAAGGACACATTACCTTGGGGTCTGCTGCCTCATTCAAGGAAGAGGGCTTCTCCTCGAATATTTTATTTTGCAGCTTAGTGATTTGCTCTGTCCAGGCCAGTTTGGAAGCATCTCATGACTCCATTAATGTTTGTTTTGATTTATGTTGGATTGAAAAACATGTTGAAGCTTCTAATTTTTTCTGCTAAATGGTTGCATGTTTGCATTTCAGAGTTTTACTGTCAGAATTGTCATGTAGCCTCGGCCAAGGTTATTTGGTTCTATTGGCTTTTGATTTCACTCATGCCAATTAGAGGGCGTTCCAGTAGCCATTGTCTTGTTTACAAAAGCAGTTAGTTGTGTGTCAGAGTTCTGATCATGCCTGGAGGAAGGTCTTCTAAGGCAGCTCCAGAAAACTCTTGTAAATTTGGAATTTGGAAACAACAGTTCTGTCTCAATCACTGAATGTTCTGAATCAGAGTTTCCTTTTTCTGCCTCAGTTTCTCCATCTGGAATATGGAAATGTGGTGAAATATAGGGATGGTGTTATAGTAGACCATAAATTTAAAATAATTAAAAGGCCTTGGCAAATCCTTCATGGTCCTTTTTATAAGATGCACATTTGAAGCTATACTTAAGAAAAAATTATTTAAGAGATTCATCTTGAGAAAGCACCATGGGAATATATAAGCCAACAACCATGCCTGAAACATTATCCTAAAACAGCCAGCAGCAAACTGTATAGAAGACATAGTCAAGTATCATGCACATGAAGAATTCTCATCAGACAAGTGAATTAAATGGCAGATGGATGTATAATTTCTTGGTATGTGGGGAAATTTAAAATCTAGTTGTTCACATTTATTAATTCTAAGGAAGGAATCTTGTGGCTAAAATTTTCATTGATTTGGATTAGTGCAAACATACGATACCTATGTTACTCTGCTTTCCCAATGTTTCTAATACAGATAGAATATTTTGTCTCTGCTATGAACAGAAGTATATTAAGTTTGGGACTAGAAGTTTGGGCCTCATGTTATACTGAATTCTTGACAGGAGTTCTGATACTCTTTTGACTATCTCCTTTGCATGTGCTTCAGTTTCATGAGCCTTCCTGCGTCTTGATATGACCTTTTCAGTACCGCATTAAACTGTCAGTTTCTAGTGCTTATTTGGAACATTTTCAGAGTGAGCATATGGATTTTATAGTCAGACTTTATAACACCATTTTGGCTCCTTGGTAACTTTTTCTCATCATCATATTATTTGCATTATATTGAATCATGTATATTTTGCTGGGAATGAGATTAGGATGTAATATAGAGAACGTGTTTTAAAACAATTTATGTACAAATGAGAATCTGGATGAATGCCATTGCAGTCTAGCTATTGGCTGGCAGGATATGTAACATACACTGCTGGTGTGGAACATAATTTAAAATGGTTTAAAAGGAAGAATAAAACATCTTTACTGAAATCCAAGGGGCAAAGGAATACTTTTCACAAGAGTTTTCTAGAACTTGAGCAAAGAACATGAATATTTATGTACATTCTTATGAAATACATAAACTTATATAATTTAATTTGGGCTCTCCAAAAATAATTTAATAAAATACATGAAACAGACAGTCCCCTACAGTTTAAGGACCTAAACTGATGTAATTATGACTTCTCTCCCAACACTTATCTTTGAAAACAACTCTAGAATTCTGATTACCAGGAGATCTGTCAGGAACGAGGAGAACACAGATTTTGGTCTCAATTCATTTATACCCTACCCGGTGCTGTATTTAGGCAATGGAAGATCGGCGCAAGGACTGGATGGTGGTCATGTCAGGACCGATCAACTGTTGAATGGTTGGTGGAACTCAAGTAAAGATCATCAAAGGGCCCCCACCAACAGATAATCCATTTAATACAATTTCTTGCGAAGTGCTTTATAATTGACAAAATGCTTTTCCATCCATTTCTCATTTTGAGCCTTACAAAACCTCTTTTGTCTAATTAAGGCAGATAAACATATTCCAGTTTTGAAGGTGGGGGAATTCAGGCTCAGAGAGACTAAGTAACCTGCCCAAAGTTACAAGGTACTAAGTGGTACTGGAGCTCAGTTACAGTTCTTGGAACTCTAAGTCCAGGGCTTAACCTCTAGAGCAGTGGTCCCCAACCTTTTTGGCAGCAGAGACCGGTTTCGTAGACAGTTTTTCCATGGATGCGGGGAGGATGGTTTTGGGATGATTCAAGCTCATTACATTTATTGTGCACTTTATTTCTATTATTACATTGTAATATATAATGAAATAATTATACAGCTCACCATAATGCAGAATCAGTGGGAGCCCTGAGCTTGTTTTCCTGCAACTGGAGGGTCCCACCTGGGGGTGATGGGAGACAGTGACCCCCAAGGTGTGTTGCTCATGTCCAGTCTACTCCGTAATCTCATTTTGTCGCTGGTTGCTGTCATTGCAGAAAATCCTGCTTCACAAAGATAGGATGTTGGAAACGGAAGCAGCCTTTTCAGTGCTTTTGTGGCAATCTCAGGATATTCCGCTTTGACTTTAACCCAGAATGCTTGGAGGTTTGAAGTTGTCTCAAACACACTCTTAAAGCCACCGTCATTTGTGATCTCAAGCAGTTGATCCTTTTCTAGCACAGACAAGTTGATTCACCTGGCTTATTCACAAATGGGTCGTGGATCCATTCCTTCCCAGTTCAGGAGTCTTTTATCATTGGGAAGTAATGCTCAGACTCTTTTGAAAGCTGAGGTAGGTGATCATGCACCAGCGGGAGAAAGAAGGCCCTGGCTCAGTCTCCTTCAAAATCTCCGCCAATGTTTGAAACATGTCAAAAATCCCGATGTTCACTCATCACCCCCATAATTCCAGTTTGGCTTTGAATGCAGCCACTTTATCTGCTGACTTGAACACAGTTGTCGTTCTCCCCTGAAGTGACAGATTGAGTTCACTGAGCAGGTTGAATATGTCACGCAAGTAAGCAAGTTTTGCCACCCATTCTGTGACACTGAAATGTGCTGCCAGTAGTGATTGTTTTTCTAAAAGAAATCTATGGAGCGGCTCTCATAACTCAAAAACTCTGGCCAGTGATCTACCTTTAGAAGCCATCTCACTTCTGTGTATAAGAGAAGACATGTGTGCTTTGTGTCCATCTCCTCACAGAGCCGTGCGAACAGACACGAGTTAAGGGCATGTACTTTAATGTGGTTGATAATTTTAGTCACATCCTGCAAAACGTTGTTAAGTTCAGGTTACATTTTTCTGCTAGCCAGCATTTCTCTATGGATGACACAGTGTGTAGATTCACATTCAGAAGTGACGTCTTTGACCTGAGTAGTGAAACCAGAAAGCCGTCCAGTCATGGCTCCGTGTGTGCACATACCGACACAAAATGACCAATTCAGTTTTCCTGAGATGTAATCATTCAAGGACTTGAATAGCTCTGCAGCTGTGGTGTTGGTTGGCGACAAAACTGCACATAACATATCCTCGTGCACATCCTCCTGAAAAATATATCACACAAAAGCAAGCATTGTTGCTTTATTGTCAAAGTTGGTAGACTTGTCAACCTGGATTGTGTACCACGGTGACTCATTAATCCTCTCTAACAATTGTGCTTCAGTATCCTCTGCTACTTCATCAATTCATCTAGTTATGGTGCTAGCCGAAAGAGGAACACGTGCCACCTTTTGAACTGCAGCCTCTCCTAAAAGTTCACGACAAATATCCTTAGCAACTCTTCAATGATAGTAAAGGGCTTCTTAGCTTTAGCAATGCGGTGAGCCATTAAGAATGATGCTCTCAGTGCAGACACATTTGATGAAGTGGTGGCCTTCAATAATTGCTTTTGTTCTTTGTGTTCACGTTTTTTTCTTTTGAAAAACTCCAAAGGCTTGTCTTTTAACGCAGAGTGCTAGGTCTCCAGGGGGCGAAGCAGCTTTGAAGGTTTCATGACTTCCTTGGATAGCCAGTCGCCACATATTACACAAAGCAGGCTTGGAGAAGGTGAATCACCTGTTGCAATGAACTCGTAATTTAAGTAGGACTCTTGGTATTTTTTTAAATGCAGCTTTCTTTTTGTTGGCAGTCTTAGAATCTTCTGCTGTCTCATCATTGGGTCTTTCCCCCTTTTCAAAGAAGCCCTACAGTGACATTTGTTTTTTACTCATTTTGACTAGGGTTAGCTTGTGGGCTTACCAAAACTGTGCCTGAGACAAGTGCACAGTGTGGGGAAAGAGGCTCAGGTGGAAGTGGTGAATAAAATAATGGGTGGGCTATGTGAGGACTAAAATAAGTGTCAGATTCTGACTTAAAACCTGCCACCAGATGCAGCTGTACAATTGAAGTACATCAACTCCCTTGCCACTATAAAGCCTGCCACGAGATGCAGCTTAATTGTCACTTGCCACTCACTGATGGGGTTTTGTTATGAACCTTCAAGCAATTGATTTATCGTGGTCTCTGTGCAGTCAAACCTCTCTGCTAATGATAATCTGTATTTGCAGCCGCTCCCCAGCGCTAGCATCACTGCCTCAGCTCCACCTCAGATCATCAGGCATTAGATTCTCATAAGGAGCACACAACCTAGATCCCTTGCATGTGCAGTTCACTGTAGGGTTCTCACTCCTATAATGCCGCTGCTGATCTGACAGGAGGTGGAGTTCAGGCAGTAATTCGAGCGATAGGGAGTGGCTGTAAATACAGATGAAGCTTTGCTCACTTGCCTGCCGCTCACCTCCTGCTGTGCAGCCCAGTTCCTAACAGGACGAGGACCAGTACTGGTCCACGGCCCAGGTCTAGACCCCTGCTCTAGAGGATACAAGTAAGATAAGAAGGGGAGTGCATCTTCAAATTGTGGAAACTACTTCATTTTTATCTGTGCTTAATAACAGACCGATATATTCTGGGCCATCTTAATTACTTAAATACTGAAGATGCTCAAAATTCTCTTTAGTGCTGCATACTGATGTGGCCACTTTTGCTTTTGTTTGAGGGATTGGAAAAATCTCTCCATATTCCAGGTCATTAGTAACACCATATGTGCTGGGAAAAGACATGGTAGCTTCAGCTATAGAGTGCAACTCTTAGGTGAAAATGGCCACTGTTGTGTTTATCTTTCATACGAATTATGGGTTGTTGCTTAGTTAAGGGAACATATAAGGAAGATAAAAGCTTTTGGCATGGCAAGCTTTCTTTAAGCATTTACCCTCTTCCTGCCCTGCCTCTTCTCTTATCATCTCTCCAAAAATTCTGAGCATGAAACAAAATGGGTAGACTGGTAAATGCTGCTTGTGGAGTCAGAATTACTTCCCAGATAGCTCCTTAAATCTTTTTTTAAATACATTTATTTATTTTATTTATTTTTGTCTGCGTTGGGTCTTCGTTGCTGTGTGCGGGCTTTCTCTAGTTACGGTGAGCGGGGGCTACTCCTCGTTGTGGTGTGTGGGCTTCTCATTGCAGTGGCTTCTCTTGTTGTGGAGCACGGGCTCTAGGTGCACGGGCTTCAGTAGTTGTAGCACATGGGCTCAGCAGTTGTAGCTCGCGGGCTCTAGAGAGCAGGCTCAGTAGTTGTGGCGCATGGGCTTAGTTGCTCTGCAGCATGTGGGATCTTCCCAGACCAGGGCTCGAACCCGTGTCCCCTGCATTGGCAGGCAGATTCTTAACCACTGTGCCACCAGGGAAGCCCAGCTCCTTAAATCTTGATCATTTCTGCTTCAGCTTTTGACTGCTTTAACCTTCCTACGGTAATCTTGATTCCCTCCCATGACCACAATTCTGACTTAACCATCTCAAAATGTCATTCCATATAACATTGGAGAATAATTCTTAAAGTTCCACTATTCCTCAGAGGAATCTTATCTCTACCCCTCCTGGTCAGTTAGCATCTTTCTCTGGTGGGCTGCCTCACAGAAAGTAGAAAAGCCACAGCCTTCTGACCCAATCTGAAAGGGAAATTTCCCAGGAAGACTTAATGAAGGAAAATGAGCCAGGAAAGAGAAAGAAAATTAAAAAATGACTCTAAATGACAAAAATAACCAGTTAACAATTCTGTGGTCACACAGATAGTTTTGGTCACAGAAATTTAAAGATAAATATTGTTCAGTTTACAAATATTCGTGTGTATATATATATATTATTTTTTACATAAAAGATCTTTATGAATTTTTGAAACTCTTCTCTTTTAATTACTCATGAATCAATAATGCAGAAAGTTAAAATATACGTGAAGGCAAAAGTAATTGATTTATTTTTCTTGGTCATCCAATTTTTATTACCTAATTATTGGTCTACTAAGTGCAAACCACTGTGTACTTTGCTGGGAGGGGTGGTTTAGGGGGAGGGAGGACACAGCCTGGTTCTAACCCTCAAGAAGCTACATTAAAGGAAGATAAGTATAAAACAGATTCATTTAAAACAGATTCAGACTAAATTCTGTGTTAAGGCTGTGAAATTTTACAGACCAAGAGAAGGGAGGCAAGTTTCTATAAAAAGAATAGGCGTTTATTGAACTCTAATGAAGTTTATGAAACTGACCAGAGATGGCCATTTTCCTCATTTCATCTTAAACCCTCCCATATTTTCCTTCTGCTCTGTCAAGAATTATTTTCAAATAAGGGTAATTCTTTGGGGTGTGTGAAAGGGAAGGTAGAGAAGATTCTGCCCCTTCAGCTGAATAGGTGTCTTGAATGCCATGCAGCTGAGGGAGGCTTCTGCTCTGATCTGTGGTCAGGCTGGATGAGATATCACTTGTGATCACAGTTGAGGAGATAACTCCTTAGGACCCATGTTTCATTGAGTTCTTATCCACAGTCATGCTGGGATTCTCAGAATCAGCTGGATGCCCCAAGTATAATAACTGAAGACATCTGGCCACATAACTTAGACACCCTTAGGAAAGCAGAGACTTTTTCCGTTAACTCCTGCTTACATTTTGTAGGCTGTTTTCAGTACAAATGGGTATCCTGGAAATTATGAAGACATATGTCAAGCTTTGGAGGCTCCCTTTTTATTTCAGCCAATAGTTTGACAAAGTTTTTGTTCGGTTTTTCAAAAACATATCAAAGGTGAGAAATCACTTGAATCACTAAGTAAATTAACTTAACATAACTGGAAGTTACTAAAATGGTCTATCTCTAGATACTTCATCCTGTCTCCAGAATGATTAATTAGTTGTTATAGACTCTATGCATGTTAAAAAGGTGGTAGTTATTTTTAGGACTTTAGGATTCTTTTAAACAAAAAGACTGTGAATTCCCTCAAGTGAGAAAATAATAGAAAATTGGAATTGTCTTTCATTTCTTAATTCTTTGACTTGTGCAAGATATATTTTATACCCAACAACAAAGATAACCAGAATTGTCTTTCTGTGTGTATGTACGTGTGTGTGTGTCTCTCTCTTTGTGTATATCACATACACCCCCAAAATTCATTACGAAGAAAGAGAAGAATGTTGGTCAAATATCTACATAAGAAAATATCAGGGAAAGTTTTTGTTTTCTTTGGGTGGGGGGATGCACGTAGTAGCCTGTTATATAAATAAAAAGAATGCTTAGACCAATGACTTTTTTGCTAATCTTTATCTGTCTCAGAAGAGAAGAGGACTTTCTGAGTGCAAACATATTTTGTGGGGTCTTTGTTGAAAAAACAAAAAAACAGTGGAAAGAACGGGATACTTGGAAAATACATATTTTAAATAGTTGGACAAAGACAGCCGTTCATTTTTTTTCTTCTTGCCAAGCCATTTCCACTTAGGATTCAAAAAACCACAGTTTGATATTGGATTCAGAACCAAATTTTCAAAGAAACATTGCCAGGGAACATGCATGGAATTCCCACTGATAATAGCATAAAACACAAAAGGATGGAATCTGACCATCCAGTGTGATCTCTTCTGTCATATCAGGTAACTAGCTGACAGCTATCTTTGTACATATTAAATGTGTTGCTAGATTGTAAGCTACTTGTGGATAAGTGCTTGATTGATTTCTCTTGTCCTTTCTAGCAACTCAGTAAAGGATACTCAACAAATACTCAATAATCATCTATCAAATACTATATTTAAGACAAATTTCAATGAGACTGCCATGGTCCATGTTAGTAGGGTCTTCCAAGAGGCAGGTCTGCCAAAACGTAGACACCAAGGCAGGATTAAACTTGCAAGAAAAATTTAGGGGAAATGCCTGTGAGCAAAAATGGGGAGAGACATCAGAGTGTAATGCAGGTCTGACCCCAAACGAGAGAGAGAATAAGAAGGAAGGAAGGAAGAAATGGAGGGAAGGAGGAAGGAAGGAAGGAAAGAAGAAAGGGAGGGAGGTGGGTGGAAACATGTTAGACTGAATTGCAGTTCTAAGAAAAGTTTGGTGAGGCCACTGGGGAGTCCTGAAGTCAAAGTTGCTTATCAAAGGAATTCTCCATCTTCTAGGAAACGGCATGACTTAGTATCCTACTTGTACTCAGTCGCTGAGAGTAGCTGGTGGGAAGTGTGATCTCGGAGCAAAGGCAGGGTTGACATTTTAGAGTGTGGCCCCTGGAGCTCTTAGTCAGTTACACTCCCTACACAGGGAAATCCGAGAGGCAGATTCTCATGGTCACCATGTAGTCCTTGGTCAAAATTTGTGTATCTCTTCAGTGACAAGGAAAGGTTTTTTTCTTGGATGAGATCTGTTGGTGGCTATGAAGATTAACTGAGATTATGTATGTAAAGGGCTTAGCATAGCACATAGTTTTGCATAATAAGAAGCAGCTCTTTTCTTACCATCATTAATAGCATTGGGTTGACCCTAAATTTCATTCGGGTTTTCCGTAACTTGGAAAACCTGAAGGAACTTTTGGGTCAACCCAGTATTACCTGCCTGAACTCATTGTGTACTAAGCACAATGATGGGCACTTTATATGTAGTGGGACATCCTAAAAAGAACAGAATGGAGTTCAAATCAGGATGGGATACTTATTAGCTGTGTGACCACATTGAGCAAGTTACTGAAAGTCTCTGAGCCTCAGTTTTCACATATGTGAGATAGAGATAAAATACGCACAGTAGAGGGTGGTAAAGGGATTAGAAGAAATAAAGTACTAGTGCCTGGTACATACCAGGAATGATTCTTTTTGTAATTTCTAATCTTCACAACCCAGCAAAATTATTAATCCTGAGAGGCTGACCTGTATGGATTCAATCAAGAGGGTTTTCCAAGCCCTCAGGCTTTCTTTTGCCTTTGGCCAAAGGAAAGCTCTTGCAGGAAGCTGTGTGTGGGGGTTGACAGTGAGCTCAAGGATGTATTCCCTTGGCTCCTTCCCTGTGAGACCAAACTGTGTGCTGCTACCAAAAGTCACTGTTCTTCACAAGGTAGACTCCACCCAGCTCTCTCTCCTTCTGGATTCTGATATGGCTTCCTCCCTTTTATCCTCAGTCCCACTGGTGCTAAAATCTCAGCTGCCTCCAGGTCATTGCACTTACCTTTGTAGCTCCCTAAACCCACACATTTGTGAATCATGCCTCTGGAATACAGCCTTGCTCTGAATTATCCTATTTTGAGTATGTCTCCACTTTCTTGTTGGGACCTCCAATGGATTTTAGTCCCTCTTTCTTCAACCCTATGCCTTTTCTCTGTGAAATATGAGCACTACATGTTATTTCAGTTAAAAAAAAAACCTTTTAAATAGGGAAGATGAAAAAGAAGAGGTGGTGAAGCAGTCCTTTATTTGGTATCTGGCACCAAGATAATTGGTTTGATTTAAGAAAAACAAGCTCTTTCAAAGAAAATTGTGTTTCTAAACAACCAATCTGAACCTTAGAGAGGGAACTGTGGACAAGAAACCCTTGATTGCTGAATGCCTGGATGATTTAGGGCGTATCCCTTACCCTCTCTGACCCTTAAATCAGAATGTAGGCAAATGTGTGACTGGGACCATTTTGGCTGTAGCAATACTGGCCAAAAAAATATTGTCTATGGAGGGAGATTTCACCTTTTGATTCTTGGAAGAGGCTTTAAAATTCTTGGTCAAAGGACAAATGTATAGGGGCAGATAATTTTGTCTTCCATGTGTACTTGGATTTCACTTGGAAGGATCATCTGGCTGACATTGAGGACATTGCCAGACAAGATCATGATTGTTGTTGAGCCTGTAGGGGTGGTGGGCGGGCAGTGGAAGCCTGGTGCCAGACAGGAGGGTATTCCTGTTTTTCCAGCTGGTAGGAAGCCTAACAGCCCTAAAATAAAATGGTTTGAAATCAGCGGCCTCAGGTAGAAAAACGTTATTAAAGAAAAGAATGGAAAATCAGACACTATCGGTGTGAGTGTGAAAACTCGTCAGCAGACAGTTTCAGACAGATTTGCAGAGGATTTTTCAAGAGCTACTTAGATGAAATTCTGTGTTTTCTTGGACCTCAAAGACCAGACATGGGGTCCAGATGATACCTATGGATTCAAGACAGATGACCTGTTCTCACTCTCTGCTTTCTGGCATTGAGAATAAGCAAGGAGAGCTTTCTCCCTGGTGGGAGATGTTTTCCTAATGGTTAAAGGGAAAGTTTTGGCTCCTGGTTGGGTGGGAGGTGGCCACACACCACCCTGATTAATTACACTTTAAAGGATGTGAGTGAAACTATGTAACTGAAGAGAAATTGGATTGGCCTTGCTTTTTTTCTTGGGGAAGAAACTCAAAAGTGCTCAGCAGCTGAAACAATAGATGCCAGGAATTAGAGGAGAGTAACAATATAACTTAACCCTAAGAGCTCTGAATGGCATGAGGTCTTCCTTACTCCTTTTTTTTTTCTTTTTGCGGTACGCGGGCCTCTCACTGTCTTGGCCTCTCCTGTTGTGGAGCACAGGCTCCGGACGCGCAGGCTCAGTGGCCATGGCTCACCGGCCCAGCCGCTCCGTGGCATGTGGGATCTTCCCGGACCGGGGCACGAACCCGTGTCCCCTACATCAGCAGGCGGACTCTCAAGCACTGCGCCACCAGGGAAGCCCAGATCAGATATTCTTGTTCAGTGCTCACTAGCTATACTATTTTGGGCAAGTCTCTACCTCTCTGAGGCTCATCTGTAAAATGGGCCTGTTGCTAACTCATCTTGCATGATAACTGAAACGAATAACTGAAATGATGAATGTAGACATATTTTGTAAACTGTAATTTACTATGTAAATGTTAGTTGTAATTAATGTGATCCATGTAAGAAAAACACTTCTATTCGTTTTCAGTTTGTCTGTTTCCACTTTGTCTTTTGGATAGTAATCACTCGGGGGGGATTTACCTTTGTGAGACTGATCCATTCATGTTTATTAAGCATCTGCTTTGTGCAAGGCTTTCTGCTACATGCTATGGAGGATATAAAGGTTACTAGAACATGGTTCTTGATTTCCTGGATCATACAAATTAGTCAAGGATTTAAGATACTCAGAAGTAACACTTTTCCCATCGCAACATTTTTCTCTGCTGCAGGTGGCTTTAGTGCAGTTGTCATTATGGAACACTCTCCCCTTTCCTTCCTTTATCTGTTCTTAGGATATTAGTTGGAGTTCCTAGATTTTAAGCAAAAGAAATGAATTCTTGCTGAGGCGAGCAAAAATTGGGCTTTGGCTGGGGCATTAGGCAATCAGCAGAGTTAATAGGAAGTAGCTTAGTATCTGCTTCCCTAAAAGCAGAGCCTGAGATAGAGATTGAGGGTCCCATGATTCATTGAGGGTTTGCTCTTCAGGAAAACTTGTAAGGAAGAAGGAAAACAGTATAAGTAAGTGTGAGGAGCTAAGCAAGGATGTGGTCTCAGGTAAAGTCTACTCTTACTTTGAAAGTGTGTATTTTAAGGCAAGGAGGCTGAACTTTTGTACCTCCCTACCAGTCCATTATTGGCTGCCTTGGGGTAGAGGATACTGAATCCTCCCAGATATCTCTGAGTGAGGTGTCCCAGTCAGCTAAGGGTGACGCTGTGGAGAAAGTTGCAGGTAAAAGCTGCTAGGTGCAGTACACATAGCAGGTGGATAATGAATACCCTGGCTGGTAAAGGGGATCTGGTTAGGGTACCACAACATCTACTAAAGGAGGGCAAGGAGGTAAGACTCAGAAAAGATCAAAACCCAGAGTGCTCTGGAGGACATAGTGGGTCTCAGTATCAAGAATGAATTATTATGGTTTTGGAATGAAAGAGCACCAGCGATTTCGTCATTATTGGAACACTCTGCTTACATCCAAAGTCCAAAAAGAGGGACTCTGACTGGATATCAGAATAGAGTAGTTCCCTTTTTCTGTGGGTCAGTAATCTGAGAACATACAAAATTGGAACTGATGGAGATCAACCTGCAGTAGGAGAGAATGAAGCAATACTTAGGAGGGTACAGAGCTGAGAGATGGAGTCTGAGGTCTAATGTCTTCAGTCATGGATCCATCTATGATGCAGGCAGCATCACTCCTAACTTCCCAGTTAGCCAATACATTTCCTTTTGGCTTAAACTACTTGGGGCAGATTTATATCACTTGCAGTCAAATGAACGGTGGTAGGCAGAATTTTGGTCCCCCTGATGTTACTCCTGTGAATATGTTATGTTACATGGCATGATGGGTTTTGCAGATGTATTGAGCTTACTCATCAGCTGACCTTAAACTAAGGAGATTATCCTTGATTATGTGGTCAAGCCTAATCTAATTACATAACCCTTGAAAAGCAGAGATCTTTCTCTGGCTGGAGCAGAAGAGGAAGTCATAGATTTGAGGTGTGTTTTTGGCTTGAAGATGAAGAGGCCATCTGTCAAGGAAATGGAGATCCCATTCCTACAACAGCAGTGAACTAAATTCTACCTCGAAGTGGGATCTTCCCCAGAGCTTCCAGATAATATCCCAGCCCAGCTAACACCATGATTTCTGCTTTGTGATCCCTGAATAGAAATACCTTGAGACATGTTGTGCCTGAATTTCTGACCCACAGAACTGCGAGATAGTAAGTGGGTATTATTATAAGCCACTAAGTTTGTGTTTATTTACAAAACTAATACATGAGCCAAATTAGTGGTACTTTTTAATTCAGTGACATTTATGGAGCTCTTGCCTTGTGTCCAAATGTCTAGAGCTACATGGGCACAAACACTAAATAAATACTAAAAATAAGTAATTATGCACGGTTCCTCTCAGAGACTTGATGGCCTCTGTATAAAGAATGTTTGCTCCAATGGCTAAGACCATGTCTTATTCATCTCTCTGTCTCATGAAACCTTCCTGGCACACAGTTGGTACTAACTCCTATTTGTCCTACTAAACTGAATAGCTTTAAAATACACTTGGCTGAACAGTACACAGTGCTAGGGAGTAAAGAACTAAAGACTTAAGTGTGGGCTGGAAGTTATGCTTTAGAGAATACTTTCTGATTCGTGGTTTGGCCTTCAATTTATATTGTAAGTGAAGATGAAAAAAATCTTTTAAATGCTTAGGTTTTTTTTTTTTCTCCCTTTAAAATATGTAACTCCTATTTTGGTTCTGGAACTAAGATTAATTATGAGTCTTTGTGGCTCATGGTTCAAATGCCCCAACCATCAACATATGTTCCAGGTTGTAAGGCTGGGAGCAGATACAAAAATCAGCAAACTCAGAAGTTATTTTATATCTGCTTCTCAAAAATTTAATGTAACTATTCTTAACTAGTGCTTTTCCCTTAGTGACTTGTATGAGTGTTCAACATATAGTTACCAAATATTTGTCCCCCTGTAACTGTTTGAGATTGTGCAGGGTGCCCTGGTTCTGCCTTTGCATTTTGATGCTCTAGGGTGAAGTTCCCCCATGTGCCAGGCAGGTGTCTGAAGCCTGCCTCCTCATTCCTTTGATCTCCACTGGTCCTAGTTCTCAGTTTCTCTCCCCAGGCCGGTTCTGGGAACCCACAAATGACTGGTCCTTTATAGTTTGCACTAACTCCAAACTGTCTTCTGACTGGCTTACTTCCCTTCCTTTTACTGCTTATCTCTAGGCTGGGAATGGGGATGCACCCTAAATGACCCCAAACTTCACATCCATTATGATTCCTGTACTTGTGAGGAAATATCCAAGTACTCTTAAATTTTGATAGGATGGCTAATGACCATTTCACATTTCAGAACTGGGAGAGTTTAGGGTTTCAGTAACTTTGATCCATATAACATATCTGGTCAAAACCAAATAAACAAATAAAAGAACTGTTCTATCATGATTGATTCTGTTTCTACAGATGTGCCATTCTTGGAGTACTGCTGTCCTTGGAACCATTGCTTCACATCTGAAAAGGGGCAACAGTATTAAGTAACAGCTTGGGTCTCTCTTTGACATCTTCCCTTGAGAAGTGTTAAATGTTGCCATCATCCTGACAGTTCAAAAGCTAGTCGTGTGGTTGATATTTTACGAATGAGATAAATGTGGAAAAATGTCACTTTTCCTCTAATTTGATTTGTCAGTACAAACTTGGCAAGAGATAATACTAAGAAGATATTGGCATTTAGGCATGTTCATATTTACTTTTGTGATTTAAGATTATGAGGACTTTCATGTATCCTTACAGTGACCCTGTCTGGTTTAGAAGTTCTGAAATTATAGTGTCAAACCTCTTTCCTTTTCCTGCAGACAGAGGCAGCAACACTCACCAAACACTGGAGTTTTGATCAGATGCAGCCACAGAGCAATGAAAAACATTTTATTTTATATTAACCAATTGATGTTAGTGACTTATGTGGAAAAATGGGTCTTTCATTTTCTGTTTTCTGGAAAAGATTTTGCTGCATAATTTGATCTGGTTTTTTTTTTTTGCTTTTTTTTTTTTTCAGTTCTTAACGGTGTTTTGCATGATCAAAAGTATTGTTTTCAAACCTAAATAAAGGGAGCTGGTTCTCTTTTTCCTGTCTTATGATTAGAGAGCCTTGGAATATATGTATGGCCATGGCATTTTACTTTTTTAGTTCAAATTACTCGAATTCAGGACTCAGCCTTGGCATTCTGTTAATAAAAAGACCAATGAAGAATTAGTTCCTTACTGATTTAAAAACATCTAATTTCTTTTCATGTATGATGATTCCATGAGGGGAAGAAGGTAACAGATATGTTGGTTAGGCTCGGAGAATAATCTATAACAATAATAATAGCTACTGTTTATTGAATGCCTAGTCTATGCCTTATAATTACATGAACAATATCACCTTTTATTTCTGATAATATGGTGGGCCAGACATGCAGTCCAACCCTCCCATTGAAAACTACTAAAAATGTTATGTAATTGTACTTAAAATCATCAATGAGTAAGCAACAAAGAAAGGAATTATCAGGCTAAAATCTTGGTAGGTGAAGACAGAGATCCAGAGTGCTAAGCTAGCTCTAAATTTCACTTTAATTCTGAGGACATTTGTGGGTTTTTTTGTTTTGTTTTTTATACTGCAGGTTCTTATTAGTCATCAGTTTTATACATGTCAATCCCAATCACCCAATTCAGCACACCACCATCCCTACCACACCGCGGTTTTCCCCCCTTGGTGAAAATAAACTTTTTTTTTTTTTACTTTTTTTTATTATTATTATTTGGCCGCACCATAGGGCACGCGGGATCTTAGTTACCCGACCAGGGATCAAACCCGTGCCCCCTGCATTGGGAGCTCAGAGACTTAACCACTGGGCCACCAGGGAAGTCCCTCTGAGGACATTTGTTGAACCTAGTAATCTTCAGCTTCGATTTCCTCATTGAGTTATGAGACAGGAAACAAAACTCAGGTGTGGAGTCTAATAAAGGAGCCTCCTCCCAGAAGCTGGGATAAGAGCACTCTACCCTCAGCATAAAGATGAACTGTAGATGCTGCCCCTCCACTCAGAGAGATGAATACAGGGAACATATGAAAAAGATTAAGAGACACAAAGGAGAGGATGAGATATTGCACAGAATTGTAATTTTAGTTTCATAAAGAAATAATAAAGAGAACGGGAAGCAATATCCAAAAAGATGATGGCTGAGAATTTTTCAGAATTATTGAAAGACATAAATCCTCAGATGCATAAACCCCAAAGAATCCGAGGCAGATATTAAAAAAGAAATCCTAACCCAAATGCATTAGTTTGAAACTAGAGAACATGAAAAATGAAAAAAAAAAAACTTTAAAGTAGTCAGAAGGAATAAACTGGCCACCTACAAAGGAATGGTTGACAGCTGGTTTCTTACAGCAGTAATAGAAGCCAGAAGCCAGTATAGTGATATCTTCAGTATGCTAAGCAAAAATAATTGTCAATTAGGAATTCTAAACCCAGTAAAACTATTCTGTAAAATCAAAGGCAAAATGACATTTTCAGGCAAGTCTGAACTGAGTTTACTTCCAAAATATTATCACTAAACTGATTTCTAAAGAATGTATTTCCAAATAATGTATTTCAGAAATGATAAAAGTGATCCTAGATGAAAAAATCTGAGCTTCAGTAAGAAATGGTGGGCAAAAACAATGGTAAATTTAAATAAAGATGGGAATGAAGAGTAGGTTAAAACTGAAATACTGAAATAAAGGGCAAAACTAAAATATTGGAAATCAATAGAACTACAGTTGGGAAGAAAGTAGCTGAAGTTGAAATTGTGTTGTTTGAAGCAGGAGAAAACCAGCCTGGCACTCAACTTTTGGTGTGGATAAAAAATTTTTTAAAATTCTATTAAAATATACATGCAACAAAGTAAAAAAAAAAGAAATTGTACTGTTTGAGAGGGAGGTAAAAATGTTGATTTTTATGGTATACATGCTATAATTTTTAGAAAGACAATTATAAGGATAAAAATAGGGTATACAACTTCAAAACTAGCAAAGGAAAATAAGAATGAGGAAAATAATTTTAAAAGGGCAAGAAATGAGAAGAAATAGGAGTATGGAAAAGGTAGAATAAATAGAAAACACCAATTAAGATAGTAAATACAGGGCTTCCCTGGTGGCACAGTGGTTGAGAGTCCGCCTGCCAATGTAGGGGACACGGGTTCGTGCCCTGGTCTGGGAAGATCCCACATGCCGTGGAGTGGCTAGGCCCGTGAGCCATGGCCGCTGAGCCTGCATGTCCAGAGCCTGTGCTCTGCAACGAGAGAGCCCACAACAGTGAGAGGCCCGTGTACTGCAAAAAAAATAGTAGATACAATTGTGAAAGTCAATAATTACAAAAAATGTAAATGAAATAAATGCTTCAGCTAAAATATATAGATTGGAAGAGGATTGAAAAATGTATCAGGCAAGTGTAGCCAAAAGAAAAATGCTGTAGCTATTTTAATATCAGCCAAAATATGCTTTAAAGTAAAAAACATAATTAGATAATCTCTTCTTAGTGATAGAATATTTAATTCATGGGGAAAATATAATAATTTAAAATTTGTGTGTACCTCATATATCTCAAAAGGAATAAAACAAAAACTGATAGAACTAAAAGAGAAATGAGTCCACAGTTATAAAAGGAAGTTTTAATGTACCTCTCAGAAACTTAGCAATGGGATGAAAAGAAATCAGTAAAGAAAGTGAAGATTTAAATAATGATTAATAATCATGTCCTAATGGGCATGGATAGTAACATATCCCCACAACAGAATATGCATTCTGTATAAGAACACAAGGGACATTTGAAAAAATTGACCATAGAGCAGTCTCAATAATTTTTAAAGTCCTGTATTGTTCTTTGGACACAGTGCAGTTAAGCTAGAAATCAATAACCAAAGACACTCCACATATTGAGAAATTAAGAAGTATATTTCTAAGAAGATCACGAATCAAAGAAAATATCATAATAAAAGTAGAAAATATTTAGAATGGAATGATTGTGAAATACTACTATCAAAACTTATGAGATGCAAATAGAACAGCAATTAGAAATTTTAGGTTTTAATGATTATATCAAAACAGAAGCAAAGATTGAAAGTCAATGAGTGATACATTCATCTTCAGAGGATAGGAAAAGAATAGCAAATTAAACCCTAAGAATATGGAAGGAAGGAAATAATGAAGACTTGGGCTAAAATTAACATAATAGAAAATGAGCATTGAATGAAAAGGATGAACAGAAACAAAATTTGGTTGTTTGGAAAGACTAATAAAATTGACAAATCTTTGGCAAGATTAATCAAGAAAAAATGAGCTGTCCCAACCAAACAATGGGGAATGAAAAAGGGGATAAAACTGCAAGCATTAAGGAGATAATAAAAAGGTAGTATGAACAGCTTCGTGCCAGTTAATTGGAAAATTTGTATGAAGTGAACAAATTCCTAGAAAAATATAGCTTACCAAAACGGATTCAAGAAGAAATAAAACACATGCAAAGTCATCGAACCATTAAGAAAATTGACAGATAGTTAAAGATCTTCCCACAGAGAAAACTCCAGGCCTTACATGGTTTTACCATGGAGTCCAACCAAACATTCAAGGAACAAATAATTTCAATTTTACAGAAACTATTCTGAAGTAGAGTAAAAGAGGGAATATTTCTCAACTCATCTTATGAGGGCAGTGTAACCTTGATACCAAAAACCTGATGTGGACAAAACAAGAAAGGAAAATTGCAGGTGAATCTCATTCAGGAACATATGTACAATAATCTTAAACAAAATATTAGCAGAGCCAATCCAGCAATGTCTAAAAAAAAAATACATCATACCCAAGTTGTGTTTATTTTAGAAATGCAAGCTTTTAAAAAGCAGTATAAAAATCAACTTTATTCTCCACATTAACAGATCAAAGAAAAAAATATTGTCAATAGATGCTGAAAAATGGTTTGATAGAACTCAACATCCATTCATGAAAAAAACAGCACACTAGAAGTAAAAGGGAGTTTGTTAACTTGATAAAGAGCAACTATAATTTAAAAAAGCCTACAGCAGATATCAAATTTAAATGTGAAACAATGTTTTCTCTTCAATATTAGCAATAAGACAAGTGTGCCTATTTTTACAATTCTATTCAATGTTGTACTGAAGACTCTAGAAAGTAAAGTTAAAAAAAAATTAAAAGGTATTAGGGGATTAAAAAGTAGTAAACAAAATTATCAATAGCAGATATGGTTTCTTTGCATAGAGAATTTTAAAAACTACAGGTAAAATATTAGCATTAATAAAAACTTAGCAAGTTTGCTATATATAAACTTAATTGCATTAATTAACAAAAATAAAGTTTATAGGTACCGTTTATAGTAGCATAAAAATATAACTAAGAATAAGTATAATAAAGATATGAAAGGCCTTTTTGGAGGAAATTATAAGGATATAATTATCATTGATCAAAAAAGTAAAACAACTTACATAGATATCACATGCTGGAAAGTGGAGATGGATATGTATGAACCTAGGCCTGTCCAACTCCAAGATCTGTGTTTTCCCCAACACAGTGTCCCTGATTTGGGGGCCTCCCACGTGTGCTCAGCTCTACAGGACTCCTGGGCCTTGTCCCACTTCCTGGCTAAAGAACAGTGACAACTTGTGTCCTCTCCAGGGTCTTAAAGACTGGCTGCCATGACCATCCCTTCATCTCAGGTTGTCTCAGGCTCCCTCAAGGACGAGATACGGGCATCGGCATCTGGTCCATGGGCAGGTACCCCACCCAGCTGCCTTAACACCTGGTCTGACCTTACTGGAAGAGGTTCTGCCCAGATGAACTGGGCGACATAATCCAGAAATGTAAGGGAGTTGAAATGGGGTGAATTTTGACCAATTAGAGACTATATATGAGAAGGAGTTTACAGTTAAAGCTTGCTTTCCTCCTCCACCCTCTACAAAGGACTTTTCTATGCAGATATTCTGGAGATGTCCCTCCTTTGTGACCAAGCAACCAGCTGTGTTTTCTTATGAAGCTGTGGCCAAATCAGTAATGTACCACTTTATATGTGTTCCTCCTTTTCCCCTGACTCACTTCCTTTTCCTCTCACTCTTGCTTTCCTGAGATAAAAACTCTCAAAGCACTAAAGCTTTTCTTTGGGGTCTGATTTCCAGGGAACCTGGACTTTGATACCCACTAAGGCTCAACAACTTCTCCAAAATTCAAATAGGGATCACAACCTATTAGTAGGCTATAAAATCGTTTATAACACATTGCTATCAGCATTTGGAAACAATGAAATAGAGGAGAAACAAATCATCAGCGTGTACCATATGTAATGAGAGTTAAGTACCCATTTCCTGAATCTGTTATTTCAGTTTATGTGTGTGTGTTTGAGGATGTGAATATGTGTATTTGAATTGTGATGTTAAATTTGTGTTTTACTGTGTGTCATGGTCAAAAATTTTGAAAGCCAGTGGTCTAGGCAGTGGCTACATGGAGTAATGAGCTTATGTTATAACTGTGACTTCTGTTTGCACATTCACAAATGTCCTATCTGTGGCAATTTTTGGTCATTTAACTCCTTACTTCAACAAGTATTGAAAGGTATAAAGAACCCTCATATGATTTCCTTATGTATGGTCAATTTACATTTGTAACTGCCATGTTGGAGAAAGAGTATTTTGAAATACTACTTCTTTCCTTGGAAGCTAGATGGCATGCCTTATTTAGAAAAATAAAGAGGATTATCTAGTGAATGAAATTTTATTTAATGTTGCTAGATGCCTTTGTGAAACTATGGTTATACAGGCAGATCCATTTTTCTAGTATTGATAATAGTCATTGATTATCCAGGTAACCAACATAATACACATTGTATTTTCCCTTAATGACGTTTTTTTTCTTTGAAAACTATACCCACTCTTCCAAGTGCAGTTACCTAATTGATCTCTTTGGAACATCCTGATTTGGAAACTCCTGTGAGGAAAATGCAAGTCTCAAAGCTGTGTATGTACTTTCTGACTTTAAAAACAAACACCCAAAGCAGGTTTTAGTTTACATTTTGTGTACTGACTTAATCTATTAACTGAGAACAGCTGCTGAGTTGTACTTGGTGAAGTATTCTGAGATAAAATTCTCTGGTAAGACACATAAAAGAGAAAAAGAAGAAAGTTTGTGAAGACACAGAACAATCTTTAAGGTATGATCCAAAAATTAAAGAAATGACAAGTTGTGTCTTAATTCCTCTGTGATTCTATGAAATCTGCAGAAAGGCAATTTGAATAGATTCATACTCTTCAGAATTCAAGGATATGGTTAGTTGCCAAGACCCAATTGAGCTGATTTTAATTTTATAATAATTCCTGGGTAGCCAACTGATAGACCCAGCTTTCTCCTTTGGCAGTCATAACACAATTATTTTTACAGTTACTGCCAAACCTACTGAGAATTTAATGCATTTGGAAGTCTCTGAAGCGAGATTTTGAAGTTCATTCTCTCCACACCCAGATGATCAGACCGTTAAAGTCTGGCAAAGGCAGAGAGGCTGTTTATTCCTTCTGTGTGTAATTATTGTACAATAAGTAGTAAGCCCCCTCTACATCCAGATAATAACTGATTTGTTATCCAAAGTATTAGTGATATGCTAATTCACAAGTATTAATGATATGCGAAGTGAATTTAAAGAATAACGTTTAAGGGGAAGAATGAACACTAGTTTCATTCTTGTAGAGCTATTTCAGAAGGTATACATTGACCAGAGGAGATTTGATTCAATATTCATTATTCTTGCTCTGGAGTCAGTAGTAACAAAGGTCAGTATGTGAGGGGAATGTATTTTGCAGAAGCAGCCTGACCTAGGACGACAGGTCTGTTGGTCATCTTCACATCTGTGCAGAAGTCCCATCATGGTCCCCTTTGCATCTGGCATGCTTGTTGATCACCTTTGTGGCAGATCACATTACCTTCCATGCATTCATCTAATTTGCCATATGACTGTTCAGTTTCTCCCATTAAAGGTCTAAAGTTTATTTTCCCACCCCTTGAGTTTGGGATTGGCATTGAGACTTGTTTTGGCTGATAGCATCAGGTGCAAGTCCACTGTGCCAGTTCTGAGCTTAGGCCTTAAGAGACTTGCTGTGTATCCACTTGTTCTCTTGTGCTTCTGCTATAGTCATGAGAAAAACATTCCCAGACTAATGCTAGTCTCAGGAGACGATTGATAGACATGCGGAACAGAAACATCCAGCCAAGTTCAATCTGGATTAGCTAACCTCCAGTCAACCAACACTGCATGAGCTAACTAAGTGCTTATTATTGTGTTGCACTGATGTTTTGTAGATGTTTGTTATGCAGCATTATTTTAGTAATAGTTGACTGACAGACCTTCTAAATCCACTTGTGGTTTTTCGGTAAAACTCTTGGCCCTATCAGATTTTAGAAGTTTATCTTTGCCTTGTGGATTAAATAAGGAATTAAATTGAAGCTCTGGCTTTGTTCTTGAGCTCTCAATCCATGTATACACTCCTGGAGCTTCTAGGGACTTCAACTAGAGGCCAATTCTAGCAGAGTATCACTTGACCTCTACACACTAATAATTCAAAAGTATATGTGTTCAGCTGCTTTGGCCAAGACTTTGTCTGTAGTTAGTCAGTTTCCAAGGATCATACCTCCACTATTTCTTTTGCTCCCTCACCATGCCTGAGGTTACAGGAGGCTTCACTTTGGAATCCAGCTGAGCTATAAGAGCATTCAAAGACACCATTACCTCAAGTAACTTTGACATGTATACGAGTTACTGTTGGGTACGTGGAAAATGTTAAAATTATTAATACAATTCTTGCAGGAGAAACTTTTTCCCTAAGTATTCTTTCTGGAATTATGTAGGAGTTTATTGAGTAAAAATCTAGGATCACAATCACTCTGCTGTGCCCTACCTTATAATAAGTTCATGACTTCTCACCAGAGGAACTCACATGTGAATGCATATCTTATCCAGCCATAGATAAGATACTTCAGTAAAAGTGCCTGGAAATGTCCTTCTCCATCTCCTGAGATCTCTGTAGCTGACTGGCTGCTCCTGACATTTTCTAGAACACAGTTCACCTCTGCTCTCCCATCAAACAGAGGTGAGTGAGTTTAGTGGTAGGATAGGATATGTTGTGGAGTCACAATGGCCCCACTTGAATACTTGGGGAATATCTATATCTCAATTTGATTTGGTATATTGGAGCCCAGAACAAGCTCTCGTCATCAAGACAATGTAAAGATATGAAACTAGGGTAATTTTATTATTATGGATGCCTGGAAATTATAGAGAAATTTGTTCCTTAGACTCAGGATGGAAAAGGCACTGTCATACTCATCATCCAAATGACGTGCCCATAAAAATTCATATTCCCTACCTGTACTTGAAGCAGTTCTTTGAACATAGGTTTTCAAATGTCTTTGGTTGCATTCAGACAAGCTTCTGGGTGTTCTTGGGAGAAGAGTTTGTTCTAGAGATGGCCTAAAGAGACCTAAGCAAGTGCCCTGTACTCCTTTCCCAATCTAATCATGCCCCTCACTCTAGGACTGGAGCCCAACTCAGTTACATCTCTGGAGGTTTTAGTGCAGTGGTTATCAAATGACAGACTACTTTAGATTCACCTCATAGGGTGCCTGATATAAAGTTCTAATGCCCCACTCTAAGAGATGTATTGAATCAGAATTTGGGGGTAGAGGCTCTAGAACATGCATTTTAACAGGCTACCAGAATGATCTTGATGCACAGAAAATACCCTGAGACACAGGCCTTATTTATCTGGATTTCCTGAAGCCTTAAGCCTCCTTTGACCATATCGGTCAAAGCTTATGGGGCATTTGAATTGTGTTCTGGATTGCCACGTCAATCAGTCAGCAAACATTTCTGGGCATTTACTATGTTCTGGCATGTTCTAGGATCCAGTGATTCAACAGTAAACAGCTGAAGCAAGGACCTTCCCTCAAAGAACTTAAAGATGAACATGTACTGTCCCTGCAAAATGCCTTGATCCACCAGTAGCAGTAATTTCTAAATACAGATCCAGAGATTCCTTGGAGTCCCTGAAATTAATACAATGGACCTCCTCCCTCAACCTAGAGATGGCCAAATAAGGCCCATTCTTTTAGCTGGACTCATATCACTGAGTCCTTGCAACTGTAACTACACACTCACTTATCACTCTTGCACAGATGGACCTAGATTCTAATTTTCTGAATTCCTCTAAACACGCTCACTTAACTGAATCTGCTATTTCACTTGAGGGCAAGTGTCAGTCTGCTCACTTAGCATTGTCTTGCATAGTCTCAGCTAAACACACTGAATCTGAGAAAGCCATTTGTTGTAGAAAGTGTTTTTAGCCTAAGGAGTCCATACCAGTTGAGCTCTTGCTTACTTCCCCCTAAAAATATATACAAAGATGTGCTAGACCCAAACAAGAGAGTCAGTGAAGAATCAAGTGTTTTATTATTATGTTAATAAAGGAGAAATATATGCTTAGAATTCCATTTTGACAGGTCCTGAACTTCTCTGTGAGCAAGGACAGGTAGTTTGAAAAATCTAGTGACTGCCCTGCTACAATTCAATACTCTGTGTTATACCTGGAGAAACCAGTGTTCCCAAATAAGAATACTTTTCAGAGTACCTTCTAGTACCTATAGAGTCTTAACTGACTCCTTAAGCTTCCCCACCGCACACAGACTCTGCAAAACGACATTCCAATTCAGTCCTCTGGATGCCCACAGAGGACTTTTGAACCTGAGATGGTAATCCCTGAGACAGTCTAAAATATCTCAGAGAACATGTCCTGAAATATGCTCAAATAACTCTAGAACTGCTAGCTCAAGCTTCTAAGGTTTGTCCACATAGTGCTGGAACAGTCAGTCTGTCCTCTTGGAAGTTTATGGAAGCATCAAGAGAAGTTGGTGAGGACCTAGAGGCAGTGAGGTATTCCAGGAGTCCAGCCTAGCAAGTTCAACTCAGATCAGGATGGACTCTGAAATGCTGATGTGGAGTTGTTATTCCTTTTCCACCCCTTCTGTGATTCTAAGTGTACCCAGCATCTGAGATTTATTAGATTAACAATTGTCAGTGAAGAATCTTTGATTTGCAAATGCTAAGACTGGATGTTTCCTGTGAATCTCTATTGACTCCATTTATCTACCATTGGACCATGAGAGATCTGAAAATATTGCAGAAGACAAATTTAACGGTTCAGCCAGACTCTTATACTAAAAGCCATGATGAGCGTGGGAGATCAGAGAACCTCCTAGGTACCAGCTACAGTCCTGCAATAAGACCAAAACTGGGAACCGGGCTGGGAAGCCCCAGGGAAAGGAGCTGTCCCTAGTTTTGGTGCTGACTGCCCACAGCTCCTTTGCCCTACAGGGAACAGGAAGAAGTTGTGTGTTAATAGGCTGGTGGTCTTGGTGAGTCCCATCTAGAGACACCTGAGGAGAGAAGAGACCAGGAGGGGACGGGAAGAGAGAAGAAAGGAGTGGAGAGGAACAATATAAAGATATAAATTTGAACTGGGTAAAGATGTCCAGTTTGGCTGCTGTTTTTCAGCCCCTTTGTAGGTAATCAAGAGAGAATCCCAATACTAATTTGACTGTATGAAGGAAACCAGATACAACTTGATCCTGGGATTTTTTGCCATGTATCCAGTAACCCATTGAAGAAAACAGCCTTTTAGAGAGGTCAGAACCATGGTAAAACTAGTTTAGTTACATTTCCACAACCTCAAGCTACTGCTTTGGTTTAAGAAGAGGGGTGAAGGTTGTACAAAAAGATGCAGACACTCAGAGGTTTAGAAAAAAGAAGCCCCAAACCAGCATAACCTTTTATGTCTTAACTGGAGCCATGAGTCATGCTTCTATTAAGCAAACTCAGCCAAGCACATCCAGACTAATATCTTACATCTGCAATCATCATAAAGTGCTAATCAGTGGAAACAAAGTATAAAATCTTCTGCTGTTGATGGAGGGTGGTCTCAACAAATCCTATGGATGGTGCCCTGGAATGCATGATACCAGTCCTTGCTTTGATTTGTCTTTCTTTAAGGTCTATAGCTGTCTTCTGTGTACCAAGTCACTTTCCCCACCAATCAGACTTAGGATTCAGGGCAATATGGTGGCATCTCTTCCCACATATCTTGTAGTTGAAGCCTTACCTGCATGTCTGTTCCCCACTTTGAAGCTTCACCTTATGAGCACTGGACACCAGATAGACGTGGGTCCCCCCCCAAAGATTCTTCCAGTCTTTCCTGCCTCTCACCCTACTTTCTGGTGTCTATCTTTGTACAGACATGTCATCCATAAGAGCAAGTACTGCCTATCTGTGTCCTAATGTTGACTTCTGCCTGGCATCATTTTTGCTATATCCTCTTCTTTTCCACCCACTGACTAATACCTGTCACAGATTTACCTCCCATTTCAAACAGACCTTTCAAAACAAAGAACTTTGCAAGGTAGTTTTTTGTAGTGGTTAGGAAGACAGACTCCAGAGCTAGACTGCTTGGGTTAAGATTTTTGTCTGTGGCTTTGATTAGCTGTGTGTCCTTAAGCAAGTTACTCAAGCTCCCTGTGCTTCAATTTATTTGTCTATAAAATAGAGATGGTAATAATAGAGCTTACCTCATAAGACTGTTTTGAGTATTAACTGAGATCCATTTCCTCCTTTATAAACTAGGCCAACAAAAGCATAACACATGTTTGTGTATGCTAATTGCCTTATGATATCATCTCTTTTGATGCTCACAACTCTCTGAGGTATGGCCATTTTTATCCCCATTTTATAGTTAAGGTCAGAGAAATTGAATAACATTTTAAAGATTAAACACCCATCAAATTGTATAGCTAGGACTTGAACATAAGTCTCACTTCAAAGACTGAGCTTTTTACTTCATGTTACATGACTTTGTATTGGCTAACTGTCCCAATCCAGGCCCATTTTTGCATCTCAGTTGGACTCTCAAGCCTTTATTTCATCTAGTCCTGGTTTGCTCAGATTCCTGATTAGCCCCCATATTGTGTGACTTACTTTGTTACAGTAGCTTAGATAGAGGGCATTGATCACAGCAGAGTGAACATTATAGAACAATATTCCTTTTGTCTTTCTTTCCTGCTGAATTCAGCTCATTCAAAAGAGTAGTCACCTAGTTGTAGTCTTAACTACATGGGACAAGAGGGCTTCTACTTCACCCAGAGAAATCCAAATGGGTGCATGAAGGTGCCATCTTGTGTGTGCAGTGACGTTCCTCCAGAAACACAATGGGAGTGTGGACCAGCAAAAGGTAAAAGAAATTAAACAGCAGGAATAAAGGAGATTTTGAAAGTCAGAAAAGAGTTTTAACTTAGTAGAATGCATTGAACCACTTTGAAAACATTCTATTAAGACCTGAATGAGCACAAGATGTTTTAAATATAAACTTCATTTTAAGGTCAGAATAAAAACAAAAATAATTATGAGGACACTTCCTTGCAATGAAATCTAAAGGATAGGCAAAGACTTGTCCTAAATCTCTCTGAATTTTTTAAAAAAGCTGCGAGATGTGTGTGTGTGTATATGTGTATGTGTTACATGCTGAATGTTTTGTTGTCTCCTGCTCCGCCAATTTGTGTGTTGAAACCCTACCCTCCAATATGATGATATTAAGAGGTAAGGTCTTTGGGAGGTAATTAGGATTAGTGATGAGGTCATGAAGGTGGAACCCTCATGAATGTGATTATGAGACCCCAAAGAACTCCCTCACCCCGTCCACCATGTGAGGGCCCAGCAAGAAGTCAGCAGGTTGTACTAGTCCCTGACAATATTGACACCCTGATCTGAGACTTCTCAGTCTCCAGAACTTTGAGAAGTAAGTGTTTGCTGTTTAAGCCACCCAGTTTATGATATTTTTGTTAAAGCAGCCCCCAAAAACTACGACTGTGTGTGTGTTTTATTATTTAATCCCCTCCCTCACAAAGTGGTGTAAGAAGCCAGTTTGAAAATGACAATGCGGTGGTTCCTTTAACCTAGAGGAGGTCCAAAATTGCTAAGCTATTTATTTTGCTTTTTTTGGACCTCACATTGGAACTTAAGTGCTTTAGAAGTGTTGAAGGAAAAAGAAAACCTTCAAACTACTCAAAGATTTGAACTGCTTTGCTATCTAAAACTGTACTTAAGAGAGACATTTATAAAACAGAAAGGAATTAATCAAAACCTTCCACTAAAAAAAGAAGCAGGCAGCTAAAAATAAAACTACCATAGAGAATAAATAGAACTCTTCAGATTAAATGAGTCTTTCCGGTTCCTGCCCACTGAAGCACTCTGAAAGAACGTATAATTCTGTCATTATTACTGTTATTATTAGATAATTGCTTCAACTTAACAAGTTATTAATCTTTTGTCCTGTACAAGATGTATTACTATATAATTAAATGGTGTAATACTATGGATACACGGTTGTTGGTTCACAGTGTGGCTTTATATTAATTATTTCATGATGAGTTATTCAAATGAAAGAACTAAAGCTTTTTGGTGAAAAATGTTTTCCTCCTGAATTCACAAAAATAAATTTGTTACTAATTTTTGATATTTGCATCTCCGTGAAGAGCAATGTTGATCTATTCCATCTTAGTGTTTTCTTCCAAATTTTTGAGGTAGGAGAACATTGTCTAAAATACTTCCCGCCTCCTGTTTCTGCACCTATTTCTTATTTGGATTCACCCCCTTCCTCCTTAACTGCCCACACCTGGCTCCTAGAGTGTCCCTCAATTTCTGGCACCTCCGTGACTGTATTTGATTCATCGAGGCTATTCTACTTTATGCAGGTGCTGCATAGAGCGTCTTGCTGGGAATCAATCTCCTACAGCTGTTTCCTCACCTTCTCTTTCTTTAAATTGCAGACACTCCTTCCTTCTCCATGTTCTCAACAGATGACCTTTCTTGTTATGTCACTGGTAATAAAGAAACAATCAGAGCAGGACTTCCTCTCTTTTCTACCACCACATCATATCTGCCCCAGTGTTTTCTGCCTTTCCTCCCTTCCAGGTTAACTGTGCCAGCTCTGCTCTAAAGCTAAGTCCTCCACTTGCGCATTGGTCCCATTTTCTTTTGTCTAACTCAGACTGTTCTCTTGCAAGTATCCCATTTCTCTCCTACATGAATTCCTCCATTTCTACTGGATCTTCCTATCAGTATACAATCTTGTTGTCATGACTCTCATCTGAAAAACAAACAAAAAAAACCCTCCTTCAACCCCCTCATCCTCTTCCAATTTCTTCCCCATTTCTTTATTCCTTTTGTAGCAAATTTCCTAGAAAATTTGTCTATTTTTGTCTCCCCTTCCTTTTCTCTCCTTTCCTTTGAACTCACTCCAATGAGGGTTTGTCCCCATTATGCCAGTGAAACTGCACTTCTTAGTGTCACCAGTGACCTCAGTGTGGCCAGATCTCATAGGTATTTCTCAGTCCTCACCTTGACCTTTCAGGAACAACTGAAACAGTTCATCACTCCTTCCTTTTGAAACATTTTTATATCACTTAGTTTCTAGGACACCTCAATTTCTGCTTGTCCTCTTTCATCAGACTTCTTTGCCTGTATTACTTCTTTATGGGAAAAAATTCTCTGCTGATTCTTCTTCCACTGCACACTTTGAAACACTGGAATGCCCTAGGGGTCCCTGGACCCCTTCAGTTCCCCATGTATACTTATCTTTTGGGTGACCTTATGGTGTTCAATGGTTTTAAGTGCATCCACTGCTATCTCCAACCTTAATCTCTTCCCTGAGCTCCAGACACTTTTATTCAACTGCTTACCCAACATTTCCATTTGAAAGACCAATATACAGCTCAAATGTAACATGATGAAGACAGAATTTTTAATCTTCCCTACTGAATCTGTTCTTCCCTGGAAGTCACCACTATCTACCCGGAGGGCTTAAGACAAAAACCTAGGGGTCATTCTTGAGTTCTTTCTTACTAAGTATACTTATCCAATCTTGAACCTTTTCTTGTCACTTCTACTTTCAAAACATCCCCTAAATCCATCCATTTTTCACTGTTTCTGTTGCTATTGTCTCAATTCAAGCCACTGTCAACTTTCTCCTTGGTCTTACCTCTCAGGCATCCATTCATTTAGCAAATACCTCTAAAACCCCAATGTGTGCCAGGCACTATTCTTGGTATTGATTTTGCAGCAATGAACAAGCCAAATAAGAATCCCTGTTCTCAAGGAATTTAGTTTCTGTCTTAAGGAGATTCCTCCTTATTGCCTTTCCTGATCTTTTCTTTCTCTCTCCCCTCTCTTTAGTCTTTTCTTCACCTAACAGCCAGAATAACCTGTTTAAAAAAATCTAAGTAAGGGCTTCCCTGGTGGCGCAGTGATTGAAAGTCCACCTGCCGATGCAGGGGACACGGGTTCGTGTCCCGGTCTGGGAAGATCCCACATGCCGCGGAGCGGCTGGGCCCGTGAGCCGTGGCCTCTGAGCCTGCGCGTCCGGAGCCTGTGCTCCGCAACGCGAGAGGCCACAGCAGTGAGAGGCCTGTGTACCGCAAAAAAAAAAAAAAAATCATCTAAGTAAGATCAGCCCTCTAGTGGCTCCTCTGACCTCACCTCCACTGTTCCCCCTCACTTAGTTCATGCAACACCCCCCCTTACCTCCGCCAAAGCACACTAAGTTCATTCAAACTCCCTGGATTTTGTACTCACTCTTCTCTGCCTGGAAAGTTCTGCCCTCAGCTATTTGTGTGGTTTGCAGCCTCACTTTATTCAGGCTCTGATCAAATACCACCCTCTCTTAAATAGCTGCCCTTTATCACTCTCTGTCCTTTGACCTTTGTCTATTTTCTTTGGAGCATTGACCATTATCTGACATACTATATATTTATTTCTTTTTCTGAATTTTATTTTCTCCCCCTAGAATGTAAGCTAATTAAGGTCAAGATTTTTGTCTTTCTTGTTTCCTGTTTTTTCCAGCACTCAGAATATTGCTTGCAATATGGTGGACTTTGAAAAAAAATTTGATGTATAAATGAATTCATGAATGAAAAAATTATATGCTAAAGTGGAGAAAAAGCCTACTAAACTTGGAATGAGGAGAGCTGGATTAATAACCCTGGTTCTGTCATTGTCTAGTTATGAGGCATTTGGCACGCCATTTTGACCTCCTTGGGTCTTAGTCTCTGTATTACGAGAAGTCTGGTCTGCGAGCCTTAAGATCCCAATTCTAACATTCCAGGTTCTGTGTGCGTGGTGTCTTCACTCTAGAGACCAACTCCCACACCTCATTTGGCCCGAATAGGATTGATGGCATTTTTTCTAGAGCTGCTGGGAAGTGGACATGGGATTTTTCTTTTCCTTGTAGTCTGTCAGGGTTGAGATCCCTGCCAGTAGGGAAGTCACAACATTTGCATCTGCACAAACATTTCAGTCAAGAACGTCCCCAAGTTGCCTACTGAAGGGAAGGAGCCAGAGTGGGGAATATCACAAGGGAAGAGATTCAATGGAGATTTGATCAGAAAATTTATTACATTTGCTTTCGATCACAATGCATACTCAGGTCTGCAATCACTTACTCTGTTGGGCAAAAATCCCACTGGGAAAAAATAGCATATGTGCATGACTCCATCTGTGTGAGCCCCTGCCAGAAACGTTTATGAATCACTTGTCTCCTGATAGACAACTTGCTTTCCTAGTTTGCAATCATATTTCCGACAGATGTTGCCTTTGAATTAACCATTGTCTCATTTTAAATGTTTTCTCCTATCTGAGACCATCATATGGGCAAATCTCCCCTACCATCAAAGCTGGAAGTACTTGCTCAGCATTAAAGGAAGGAGACATTTGGGGCCAGCCAGGGATCTGGAATCCAGAATCAGGGATAGACACTTCTCCACAAGTTTAGAGTTTGGTATTTCTCAAGTTCTGGCGTCAGGGATGTTTACTCTCAGGTTATGCAAAATCCCAGCTTGGGTTCTGGAAAAAATGAGCTGACTACTTTGCCTGAAAGGAGTTTCTTCCTAGTTCCTGGGGACATCTTGCTTTTATTAGGCTGTATCTGTTGTGTTGTCTACGCTGAACAATTAGGGTGTTACTCACTGTATGGAACCTATTGCCATCGTGGCCTTTATTATATGGTGATTTGTATTCTGTTTTACATCAAATCTGCTTATAGCCATCTTGTCTGGATCTCAAATGTTACTGAGAAAATTTGGAAGGTAGATAGATTTTCTTTTGGGCATATTTAGAAGTTAGCACCCTATGTTTACAGAAATTATTATCTTTTGAGTCACTCTACCATTCAGCCTGTTGATTCTTCATGAATTTCAATTAGATTTCTCTTCTCTTTTTTCTTTAGAGATAAAATATTAAACAAAACCCTATAAAGCAAATTTTATTCCTTTTTAAATACCATGTCTGAATGTGCCAATGGTGTGTCCAATTTTGGATAAATGAGCTTGAAGTCAAATGCAAATTTTAATTTCCTTTACAAAGGAGCTGATGAAAATCCATTGTGAAAACGTTATGAGAAAAATCTTATCTTATAATTGCAGCCAAGATTCAAGCCATTATTTAAGACATGAAGCATTTGGCAACAAAAAGATTGTTGTCACTAAAAAGGAAGCCTAACACATTACTCCTGGGCTGAGAAAAAATAATTTAGCTGTCATTGTTACTGAAGGAGCAACACAGGAAGATGGCAGAAATTAGAATGAGCAGCTTTATCTGGAATAATGTAATATATATTTTTTTCACCTAAGAAGCAGAGATAAACATTTGGTGATTGGTTTAAACCTCTCAGAGAGAGAGAGAGAGAGATTCATTTATTGGTTAGTACCTGACATTTAGCTAAGTTTGTATTACCCTAATGCCTATAGCTAAGAGAAAGCCAGTAGAACTTTACCACAGTGGTAGTAAAGAGATAAGAAGTTCTTTTCTCCTTATATTATTAGCAGCCTGAGGTCTGTAACTTAATAAAATTGTTGCCAAATTGTTAGATAGTCTTATAAAATATTCATTTTTGGAAAGAAGGGTTAGAAAAAGGCCACTGAGGTCATCCTGGCTGGGCTTACCTTAGCCTGGATGAAGAGGGAAATGGGCACTGGAGATTTGCACAGGTAAGTGTTTGGAAGGCTCTACTATTTTTAGATGCTACAGAAAAGTCCAGTGTACCTCTCATCAACTCTTTCCAAATAGTTCCTCCCATTGTTCCATCCCTTGATGGTTATCCTGAATCACTGTGTAAAATGGTTCTAGCTGTCTCTTTTCTCATCTCCTCCCAATGCAGTGCTATTTCTCTCTCTTCTTGATATGAAAGAAAAATTGATGGACATAACCCCAAAGATGTTTTCAGCTGGGTTTCTTATTCTAACATATTATCTCATGAATGTACTTTTTCCTTGTCAGTTATGCTTGCCCTAAACTTGAATTGCACTTCTGGGTAACTAGATTGTCTTTTTCCATTTGGGGGGTGGGGGGTGGGCAGCGTGAAGAAAGGGATGGCCCATTGAACTTAGGCCATAAAGGAGCGATTAACGGAGGGGCTATTTTCAACGTTGTGGGCAAAGTTAATAAAAACCAACTAGGGATGGGGAAGCACCTCAGTCTCACTGGTCTCCTATCCTCTGATCTCCTACTGGTACCTCCTGTTGACCACAGTCAGTTGGAAGCCCAAGGGAATGCCTTGATGCAGGTCAACCTCTTAAGCACAGAGCAAGGTAGAAAAGATTGATGTGTGTATCTGGATGGACATATAGAGAATACTTAGCACTTGAATTACCTCTGGAAACTGTCATTTTCCTCCTTTCCTAATACTCTTTGAGGTGCTTTCTTATCCTGTTATCTGGTGTCCTTAACAATCCAAAACTAACACTTATGTGAGTGTTCAGATGAATCAGGGAGCTAACACATGAAGTAAAGGAAAAGAATCAAGGGTTCTAGTGTATTCACTTTTCATTCACAAACTTAACCAGAACATAGGAAAGTAAATCTGCTGCACTGTATAGTCTTCTCTTGTGATACTAAGTATGGTATAAATTGGGAATAATGAATAATGAGTTGTGAATTCTTCAGGCCAGAGGCAGGTAACTGAGAGCTCATCATATTAAAATTTTTATTTTCATTGCTGTGGTTCTATTTCATTTAGGGTATTCCTTCCTTTTCTATATTTACATCCCTACCCCAATCATCTTTCCTTTTCTATCTCCATTTTATCTTCTCACATCCATTTAAATAAATACTTTTTTTTTTCTGACATTGATAAAATCACTGCTGTAATTAGCTGAAGAACTATCAGTGTGTTTCCTTCAGCTTCCTTCCAGAGTAAAGGAGTTATAGGCTAGTTTTTTAAGCATGTGGGAATTCTTGGCTAAGTAAGGGAAATATTTTAAAGATGGACTATATATATTCATATACATATATTCACATATATGTGTGTGTGTGTGTGTGTGTGTGTGTGTGTGTGTGTGTAGGTGTGTAGGGTCCTATATAACCACTCCTCTGAACCTTCACCCTGGAGTAGATTATGGAAACCTCGGAAACCCCCTTCATCTCATGGAGGATGTAAATATCCTTCCAAGTTTGTGAATGACCCCCATTTCTGCTCCCTAGATTCTCTCTTCCCTGAGTCCTCATGCCACTTCTTTATCGGATGATCTCTTACATTCTGTCGGGTTTCATCTAAATGTCATTTTTTTTCAGGGAAGCTTCCGCTGATTCCCAAGGCTAGGATGAATCCTTTGTTGTGGAACTTACTATACTATAAATAATCTCTTATATCTGTCTCCGCCTCTGGTTCATAATCTCCAGAAAGGCAGGAACAATAAATGTCCTGTTCACCACCATATCCCTCAGCATCAAACATGCAGTAGGCACTCATTAAATACTTGCTGAGTAGAAATTGAATCTGATATAGCCAAAGACCAACCAAGCTGCAACCAGGGTGGTTTGGAAACAAGAGCTTTGTCAGTCACATTAGGCCACCCCACACTGTCAGGCTTTTCAACAAAGTCTTCTTTCTTTTCTTTTTTCATAGCTTTTTTGTTTGTTTTTTGGTCAGTAGCAGGTTTAAAAGTAGAATTTTGCATTTAGCTGCTAGTGGAATTGCAACCTTACTGCAATTTACAAAAGCTCCAGAGTCTGGCAAATATTTTTGCCTCCTGCATTTTTGTATTTATTTTGGGAAGAGGCTGAAAATTTAACTTTCTTTTCATGGTCCCTTTCTTGCTTTATTTTTGTCTGAAATGAACTGGAAACTTTAGCATTCTCTTTGTTCTTCTTTAACTATATTATTAAAACAATGTGGAAAGAACACTGGACTTGGACTCAGAAGCCCCAGATTCTAGGCCCCAATCAACCATGTTTTCTCATCTGTAAAACTGAGATAATAATAATAGCAATTGCATAGAATTGTTGTGAGGGTTAAATGAGATGATCCACATAAAACATTTAGTGTAGACCTTGGCAAATAGTAAGTGCTCACTCTACTGATAGTAGAGGTGATGGTGGTGGTGATGATAATGATAATAGATGTTAAATTAACATACCTGAATACTTGTTATTGTATCTACATCAGAGGATTGGGGAGGTCACGTAAGAATGAGAAAAAATATGTGAGAACACTTTGTAAACTACTTTAATGTACAACATTAATAATAGTAGGAATGGTAGTGGTAAATAATGGTAAAAATAAATGTGTGTGTATTTAAGCCCTATTCCAAATAGCATTCAGTTCTGTTCTGAACATACTATTCTGGTTTTCTTTCTGTTTCCTTGGGGAATCAAGAGTAATGATTGGGAATGGAGTTTAAATGAGCTGGCAGAACACTCATTAAATGCTTTATCTTTCTAAATGTTGATGTATCAGTTTCAAAACCTGAAAAGTTAATTTCACAGGCTCTTTTACCTACAGTGTCATGAATGCCAAGAAAATTGTTGATCTAACTTTACATTTGTGAAAAGTAACACTTAATTGGCAAACAAATACTGAACTCTTTCTGAACTGAAGGAGATAAGCTTGCTATAAACTTGCAAGTCATTGCTTCTGGTTTTGTTTTGTTTTTCAGAGAAAAAAATGTTGTTTGCTTTCATTCTTATCACAAATAACACTAGAATTCAGATTGCCAGCTGCAGTGGGGTCCCTAAACAAGAGAGGTTCATTGCATTCTAGACCAGCATTTTCCTTCCTGGATGCTTTTGCAAGGAAGCTTTAGGCTTAATAGAGTTTTAACTATAGCTAACTCTTTCTGTTGAAAGTCACTGAAGAAAGAGGTATTTTCAGAGATTTTAAGTATGTGGAAAATTCTGTGGATAATCTCAGAACTTCAGCTTTTGATTTCATCAAATTTGACTTGAGAGCTTCTCTTTCTTTCCTCCTTGATTAGCATTATTAATGAGAAATGAGTACACGATAAAAAGAAAAAAAGATAAAAACACAATATGGAGTACTGAGAATTTATAATCAGCCTTTGAAGGATTGTGAACCTCATGTTATTCAGTAGATGCCTTCTGAAAAGTCGTTTGCTAGTCAAAGTCATAAAATATTAGATCTAGAAGGTGCCTTGAAGTCCATGAGTTAACTTCCTTCCTCTGCCAAGGAGGAAACAGATACTTCAGTTACTGACAGGTACCCCTTATGTATGAATGTTATATTTACTATGCTTTTCTGCATCTCTCTTGTTTGGTCTTGGTTATCACATAAACATTTACCAGCAATGAATATAATCAGTGTTGGCAAAATATAAATGTTAATGCCTTTTAATCAGCTAGGCTTTTAGAAAACTTGGGTGGAAAGCTTGCAATAATCCTACTTAGCTCTAGAGATGAATGGTGAAGCAAGTTTTAAGAATTTTTTATTCTAATTAATGATGGTGATAGAAATGGCAGTCACGTTCACAGTGATAGAAGAGACTGCAAAGTCATGTGTAGTGTGTGTGTGTGTGTGTGTGTCCTGACCTCACCACGTTTCACATTCCCAACTTTCTTGTTACATTTCCTTCTAGCATCTGTATTATTTAGCAATAAACCTGGGTGAAAGGCAATGTGTCGACTACCAAATGTTACTGGAGCAAATCAACCATATCACTGTAAAAACTGATCATATTTCCTTGGTACAAGAGGAATTGGGCATCTGTACAACCTACCCGTCCTGGATGCCCTAGTATGGCTTGAAATTGACCAGTTCTCTCTCATAACTAAAGCTTTGGCCATGGGCCTAACTCCGTTCCTTCTATTTCCTTTTACTGCTTTCTGATAACTATGGGATTTGGTGCCCTGAGGACTGAGAGGGTTAGGATACTTCTACTGCTGCAATTTAGATCAAAATAGTTGGAACCTAAACATTTAGTTTTTTTTTTTTAAGTTCATTTAGCCATTAAGCCATTGATTTTTTTAAAAAATTATTTAATTATTTATTTATTTATTTTTGTCTGTGTTGGGTCTTCATTACTGCGTGTGGGCTTTCTCTAGTTGCGGCAAGCAGGGACTACTCTTTGTTGAGGTGCGCGGTCTTCTCATTGCAGTCTTCTCTTGTTGCAGAGCAGGGGGTCTAGGTGCGCGGGCTTCAGTAGTTATGGCTCACGGGCCTAGTTGCGCCACGGCATGTGGGATCTTCCTGGACCAGGGCTCAAACCCATGTCCCCCACACTGTCAGGGGGATTCTTAACCACTGAGCCACCAGGGAAGCCCTAGCCATTTATTTTAGAACAAATTTATCATGAGTAATCAAGGTGAATATTAAAATGGATTTTAATAAATATAAGAAAATACTTGCATTTCAAGAATTATGTTCACATAATATCTACTTTTTGGATTTTAGAGTCTTACACTGGAGCACATACCAGTGATTGGCCTAAAAACCTTTCCACGGACAGATACACGTCTATGATACAATGAGCACTGTAGATACCACTGTCTAGTTTCATCCAGGTTCTTCTGCTGGGGCTTTCCCCTACACCTCCAGAACCTTTCTGCATAACAAGAACTCTACCAGACTCTTTTTGAGGGGAGCTTACAGTATCCTAGGCTACAGAACATAAAAAAGAATATGTGTGGTACCTTTGGGTGGGGGGGCAGTAAACTCCAGGCATGGGTGAACTTCATTTTGCTGGATATGCCCAGTGTGGCCTACAGCCAGCTCTGGATGGATGGCATTTTCTAAGAGAGAAGAGTGGCTAGTGACTCCTCAGCTTAGGCAGCGTGGGGAACTCAATCAAATGACCTTGAGGTGTGAGGAAAGGCGTGGTGGGTGGGCTGCTCTGGCCTCGAAGAGGGACGTCTGTACCAGACAAACAGGAAAGGTGTTTTCTAATATGCCTACTCTTTCTGGTCATGTGCCCCTTCTCCACTTCAAGTTTCTCCCCAAGCTTGCTTAATTGTTGTTCTTTGAGAAACATTTTTATTTTTCTGAGATTGTGACCTTTTTCCCATTTTTAGTGTTAAAATGCCTTTCTTTAACAAAATGATGGTGATAATAGATGGTATTTCTAGTTTTTGACGGCCCACTTGGCAAAATCGGCACTTGGCGGCCTTCTGCCAGTTTCCCACATTGTTTTTGTGTTTGTTTAACTTACTAGTCACTGAACTCCCAGTCCGGAGTACAAGGGTGTGCAGGCTCTTAAGGGCAGGGGTGGCCAGGAGAACTCGTGGAGAAGGAGGATCTTTCAGACACTGTAGATAGCATGGTCAAGGATATTGAGGGCCAACAGAATGGGGAGGAGCAAGCAGGTACTTGACAAGAAGGAGGTTAAGTCAGAGGAAATGAGGTCAGGCAGCAAGGAGTGGGCCTTGCAAACTTCAGAGCATAGCAGGTAGAAGAGAAGCCAGCTTTGAGACAAGGTTACACAGCACAGGTGCATGCCAATCTGGGGGCAGGGCTCTTTCCCTGAAGCACGTGGGTGGTCCCAGACCTTGAATGGATACCACATAGGTCAGAAGCCTGAAATTCCCCCTAGCCTTGTCACAGCAGCAGAGACATGAGTATTGCTAGGGGCTCCTGCTGTGGATAAATCTATGTTTTAGTAGAAAAGGAACTCAGATTCAGTGTTTTCCTTCAACTTAGAACACACATGGAGGGGCAGGCTGTGGGATTTTGTGGATTGGCAGACTGAAGGAAATGTGATAACAGCATCCCGGATTGCCAGGACAAGGGGAAGCTGGCACCTTCCCCAAATGTCCTGAGAGTTAAGAGAAAACAGGATGGTTAGAGAAGAATATAGTAAATAAATAGTTACGATTTCAACTGACTGCACCCTCATGATCTACTTTTTAGTCGAAATGTTTTAAATTATACAAGGATAATCTGAGTATACTCTTAATAGAAAAAATTAAGATAACACAAATATATAGAGTAAAAGTGGGAGAGAAAATGCAGGGAAAATAGGTAAACATTTAAAATATTATCCTTCATACTCATTTAAATGTTTTCTTTCTATGCAAAATGTCAAATATCCTTCTAAATGGAAAGTGTCAATTTCCTCTAAAAAGTCTTACCTGGTGTCAGTCACAATTAATAACACCTGTGAGAAAGCTGGTTTACCAGCCTCTTCACCTAAACCAGGTATTGTTACTGTTTGTAACTCTTGCATCCAAGAGTGATGGATGAAAAATAGATAATACATTGCTGTTTAAATGTGCATTTTAGTGATATTAGTAGGGAGAGATTCAACACATTTTCTCATGTTCAGAGTCATTTGTACTTCTTTTGACATTGCCTATATGAAATTGACCATTTAGTTTTCTGTTGTCTCATGTAGATGTCAGATCCAGGTAATTAAGTTTTATCAAAGAATAGAATATGCCCCCTTTTTTGCCTTTACCTATCTACCTACCTACTCTGAGAGGTCTTGATCTTGGATTCAAAAGCCTAGGTTCAACTCTTGGCTTGCTGCTCACTGTGTGACCTACCTCTTAGAGCTTCTTTAGAACGTATTCCATAGAGTTATTATGAAAATTTAGTGAGGAAATTCCATGTGCAGGGCTCAGTACAAGATTTGGCACATTATACAAATGGTAGTGATGGTATTTCATAAGAGGGATTTCAGATAATTATAAAGACCAACTCCCCCCCTCCACTCCAATCACTACGATTCCTCCTCCTTAGCTTCAAACTCACATCAGGTATAGATACTCTGGGGCTCTTCTTTTGAGTTGGCCTGAATTAGCCGCAATTCCTATTGAGATATTTCTGCATATTAAGTGCTTATTTTGCACTTTTGTAAACAGTTTAGAAATTTGAAACTATACTACAAAGTTAAAAGATTTGGCAATTTTTGCTGTGTGGGATCTTGATAGAAGAAAAGTACAGAATTAACCAAAATCACAATAATTATTCTGGGTTGTAAATTATGAGAGCAATAACTAAAGTGAATGAAGATTTGAGTATATAAAAAAAGAGAGTGAAGTTCTACAATTTTCTGCTAGAATATTCTGGAGAATTATTTGTCATTATTGTCAATAATTTTAATAATGTGGAAATCATATAATTAAATATTACATTTATAGAATGGGTTATGGCTAAGATCATTTCCTAAGAATAGAAATTGGTAATTTCTCCTAAGAATTCTATTAAGAAAATATGCTACTCTGCATATTATGAGAGAAAATATGCAGTGTTTCTTCTTTTTCCTCTTATTACTGAATTATAATGTGCAAAACTGTAAAACATTACATAAAGGACCTATAAATGTCACTCAAGTACCTCTTACCAATAATTTGTATTTTATGAAACTTGAATTTCTATTAAAATGCAATAGGTAGAACTAGGAATTTACAATACTAATCTTGATAGCACCATGCTCCAGATACTTTTCTCCCCTTGATCTCCAAAGCTTACATGGGATTTTTGAGAGAAAGCAGATGTTATGTCCTCTTGGCGGATATCCATTGCATGTGCTCATGAAGGGACTTGCGTAAAAGCACACAGAAGCCAGGCTGGTATCATAATCTAAATCCCTCAGTTCCCAGAACTGGACTCCTGGAGCTCAAACAAAACCAAGGGTTGAAGCAGTCATGCTGATGATTACCTCAGCTGCCCAGCTTCTTACGTCTCTAAATGGTGCATCCATCATCTCTAGGAAAATAAACAATTATAAAAGTGTTGGGATTCACTTCTACCTCTTGCGGGACTTTCCTCATTATAATCACATATATTATTGTGAATTGTTTAATGCCTATTAATCTTCAAATTATTGTAGTATGAAGGGGAATCAAGTAAACGGACACGTTTGTTCTACAAGGAATTTATTTTCTAGATGGGAATGGGGTGTATCACCCCAATGGAATGATACACATGGACAGGAACATGCCTAGTATTAGGCCAGCAGTAAGGGAAACCAGGCATCTGTGGTTGAGTATGTAAAAAAAATTTCCTGGGGACAGGAAATTAGTGGAGACAAAGCTTATCTTAGTGGTCTGACACCGTGAGGATCAACCCTCCTGGTTTAGGTGTTGGTGGTTCAATTTGGATCACAGGATGAGGTACACCATGGAAATCAATACAAGCCTTTGCAGCTCCATTGTTGCACCAGAGTTTTGACTTTGCTTCTCATATGTGCTGTTGTATCATAGACTTGACAAGCTCCATGAAAATTAGACGAAATATTATTTATAAATTTATTTATTTATTTATTTTGCCGCGTTGGGTCTTGGTTGCCGCGCACGGGCTTTCTCTATTTGCAATGAGCTGGGACTACTCTTCGTTGTGGCGCATGGGCTTCTTGCAATGGCTTCTCTTGTTGCAGAGCACGGGCTCTAGGTGTGCAGGCTTCAGTAGTTGTGGTGTACGGGCTTACTTGCTCTGCAGCATATGGGATCTTCCCGGACCAGGGCTCGAACCCGTGTCCCCTGCATTGGCAGGCAGATTCTTAACCACTGTGCCACCAGGGAAGTCCGAGATATTATTTAAAAAGAAAAAAAAAAGAGGATGCAGAAAAAGTATACAGAGGGGAGTGTGTTAAGAGAGGTTTCCTGGACGAATATAGTGAATCTTGCTACTCAGGAAAAATAACAAAACAACACAAAAAGCTGAAATGTTTAATTGAAAGGTGCCTTTTAGGTAAGTGTCTTAGAAAACCCTTTGTATTATATAAGAGCACAAAATAAATATGGTCATGATGTGTGTTTGACCCAGGTGTCACAAGTGAATGACACAACTGTAAGAAAACCAAACTTCCACACATTCATCAAGGTCTCCAGGTGATGGTGCTGGTAACAACTATAAAGATACTCCAGGACACTTGGTGCCAGGCTTCCAGGGCACTGCATTACATCTTCACTGCAGTCCCAGAACCCTCACCATGGGCTGGGTATAGCAAGCCACTGAACGAGATCTACTTAGGGTGGGACAGTGCAGCATTGTAGCTAGACAGCATGGAACGATAGAAAATGAAGTATGCATAGAAGACCTGAGTCTCAGTCTCAACTCTGTCCTTCAGTAGCTGTGAGATTATGAATCAATCATTGTACCTTTCTTTTTTTTTTCTTTTTTTTTTTTAGTATCCTAGTTTCTTTGCTTGTGAGACCAGAAGATGAGACTAGATTATTTCCAAAGTTTTAGCTCTAAAAAATTAATGATTTGCTAGTTTTGACAGGCAAATTTGACAGGCAAATCAAAGTCTTTTTTCTGGAAAGACATCTATGCTGTTCATTTTAAAAGTGGAGGGTTTAAATATATCATGTTTTTTGTTGGTTTATTCATATGTACTTTTATTTCAGCAAATGAAGAGACCCAGTTGGCATTTAAATGTAACATTATTGCAGGTATAGTGTTCACCTTTCTTGAGGCTACAGTTCTGTAAGAATATTTTTAGATATCTGGGATATGACCAAAATTCCTCAGAAATAGGACAGAACTGTGCTTAGCCTAGTTGCCAGAAGATTGGCTTTCATTAAATGCGTAATATTTCTGGTGTTTTTGATCTCAACTCCACCCTGCTACACAAATGAAATTTGGGCCAAATACCACATCCAGGGATGAGGTAAATTTAATCTGTTTTTGTTCTGGATGAAATACAACTGATATATTTTTTACTATTTTGGTATAGTCTTCAATGGGAATCAGTACCCTATTTAATTGACTATATTTTTCAAAACTGTGTTGGCAGTAAAGATGGTATCATAAAAATGATATCTACCAAAGTAAATCTATCTAATAAATAGTTGGCAGGTATAAATTATAATGAGAGCCTCTAATTTATTTTGAGCCCCTAATTTATTAAAAATGCTTTAAAGAGATATCATCTATATTATATTTTACCATTTTCCCTTAAGTCTACAATCTGTATCAGGCTTATTTCAGTTAGATTGAAGCAGAATTCCTTCTTCCCTTAAAAATGTAGTGTTCACAATCTTCTCTGCTCCCATTTAGGCACTTCACCAAGTGTAATATTTATGTTTTCTGTGAACCCACGATCACTGAAAATCCTCTCCATAATAAAATAAAGGTACATGTGCATAATATGGTCACAGATAATCATATATGGACATCACGTGATACATAAACACACATGACTGAATTTACTCACTTATCAAATAGTGACTGAATGTCTGCTCCAGGTCAAGCACTGTACTAGCACTGGAGATACAGCAGTTGTGATGGTTAATTTTATGCGCCACCTTGGCTGTACGACAGGGTGCTCAGATTAAACACTACTTCTGAGGGTCTGTGAGGGTGTTTCTGGATGAGATTAGTGTTTGGGTCGGTGGGCTCAGTAAAGTAGCTTGCCCTCCCCAGTGTGGTGGGCATCATCCAGTCTGTTGAGGACCTGAGTAGAACAAAAAGGTGGAGGAAGGAGGAATTCACCCCTTTTGCTTTCTGTCTGTCTGATTGAATGGGAATATCAGTCCTCTGCCCTTGGACTGGGATGTGTACCGTTGGCTCCCCTGGTTTTCAGGCCTTTGGACTTGTACTAGAATTACATCACCAACTTTCCTCCAGCTTGCTGAAGGCCGACTGTGGGACTTCTCAGCCTCCATAATTGCATAAGTCAATTCCTCATAATTAATCTCCATATATATGTATGTACATATTTCAATAGGATATATGTATGTGAACTATACATATGTATATATATACCACATACACGTCTCCTATTGGTTTTGTTTCTCTGAAGAACCTTAATACAGCAGTGAACCAAAGAGACAATTCCTAACTCCCAGAGCTTATTATCAACAGGAGATTGGTTGCTCCATTGGCATAGTAACTCCTTTCTCCTCTTTCACACAAGCTTGGGAAGCACAGTGAGTATTCTTGCTGCCTGCTGTGGCACAGTGATGCAGAGTCTGTGAAACAGAAGAAGCCCAAAGATGCCTCCTGTACCTTTTAATTGGCCTGTGTGCCCAATTATGGAGTCCAGAAGAGAAACTGGATATTACAGATTCCTGTGGGAGTAATAACCAGTAGACAAAAGTCAGGAGGTTTTTAAACCTCTGAATTTGATGTTTGTTTCTTTGTTTGGCTTTGTAAGCTTTAGTAAGCATGAAAAGCACTATGATCTAATGGCTAAGAATATGAGTGCTGGAACCAGCCTAGATGGGTTCAAGTCTCAGCTCTGCTATTTTTAGTTCTGGGACCTCAGACATATGACATGCCAGTTCTCTCACCTATAAAATAGAGATGCTACTGATATCTAACAACTGATTGATTGTGGCTTATTGTGGGGATGGCATAAATTAATACATATAAAACACTTAGAGTCATTTGGCACATAGCAGGCACTCAACAAAAATTAGGTATTTTGTACAATAAAAAATCTACCTCCCCTAAAAGAGATACATTTGGGAAGTGTTTTCTTTTTTTTTTTTTTTTTTTTTTGTGGTACGCGGGCCTTTCACTATTGTGGCCTCTCCCGTTGCGGAGCACAGGCTCTGGACGTACAGGCTCAGCAGCCATGGCTCACGGGCCCAGCCGTTCCGCCGCATGTGGGATCTTCCTGGACCGGGTCACGAACCCGTGTCCCCTGCACCGGCAGGTGGACTCTCAACCACTGTGCCACCAGGGAAGCCCAGAAAGTGTTCTCTTTGTCCTTCTGTTATAGTACATTATTTTGGAGTCCTTTTTTTCCCTCTTTTGGTAGAGGAAATTTTGTCAAGAATGAAAAGCATGACCTGATTTTGGTCATGGGGCCTGTATTTTGGGTGCTTCACTCCCTAAAGATTCTTCATGGCTTTGTTCCTGACCTGTCACTTTTGTTCTGAGGGCTTCAGTTTCTCTATGCAGTGAAACCACAGAACAGATGTTAGGAGGCCGAGTTAATGGTGGCCTGTAACACCGAACACCTTGACTGATAGGTTCTAAAGCTTTCTCCTAGCAATTCAAGAGTGCCAGGGATGAGTGAGCCAAAAAGTAGAGTCATGGCCCTTTGCAAATGCATAAGGAGTAGTTCTCAGTCTGAGGGTTTAGAAGACCGTTTTGTGGTACAGCTGAATCCCAGTGTGCTGTGTTCCCAAGGAAGAAAACCAGTAACAACAGATCGCACAACGCATACCATTTGCTAAATGGGCTTCCTCGCAAGTGGGGCTCTGGGAGGAATCTCACAATTTCCTGCCACTTTGTCTCTGAAGGGTAAGAAAGGAGAATTGTTCTCATTTCAGCTGCTTTCATTTCTTGAGACTGTGGAAATGTCTTTCTTTTCATTTTTGCTTCCAATCCAATGCTTGCTTTTATTAGCTTTATCTTTTTTGTTGCCTAACAGCCTTCAAACTTGACATAAATTTCAAGTAAATTTCTACATTTCACCGGTTTGGGGGTTTTATATGGAAAAATTCTCATAGCTATCTTTCAGTCTCTAAGAATACGGAAGAGTAGAGGAGTCATGATGACAGTGACCAAAATAAGGCAGGACATCTCCACAGCCAATGTGTTGCAGAAATACTGTAGATTCATATGGTTCACGTCAGAGTCTCCAAAGAACGATTTGTTATCTGATTTTTATTAACACTAATAATTTTTTCATGAAATGTGCTTTCATGTGACTCTAGAATAAACAGAGTTTAATAATTCTCTACAGACCAGATTCTGGTTTTTGACAGGATTTTGCAATCAAGTCCTTGAAACAAATTCTGTCTGACAAACACTGGTGTTCTAAAGACCTAACTCACCCCATTTTTGAAGTTTGAGATGGCCCAGTTTCATCATTCAAAATGCAGGAGTTGATATTCAGTAACTTCTTGACCCTAACCAGCTGACCTTTGATGTTAGTTTTAATATTTTGGAGTCCCATTCATAGTTTGAATGAATCCCTGTGGCTTGTCAGTTTACCCAGCAGGGAAAATACTTGGAGTCTGAAAGACCTGAACTAATAACTGTCTTGTCCTTGGGAGTGTAATATTAATACCATGATTTGAGTGTCCTCACTTCTTAGATAGCTAGTGTTCTCTTCCTGATTTAAGAAGTGACTGAGTCACCATTTCTAAGAATTTGGGGTCATTATGTATTGATAACACTGAATTTTAGGGGAATTCTTTTTTCTTAATTGAAATACATTTGACATGTAACATTATGTAAATTTAAGGTGTACAGCATGTTAATTTGATACACTTATGTACAGTAATATGATTGCCATTGTAGTGATAATTACTACCTCTAGCATGTTATATAATTATGCTTTCTTTTTAGCAGTTGGAATAATTAAGTTCTAGTCTCTTTTTAAGTTCGATGATTACAACATTGTTTATATTCACTGTACTGTGCATTAGCTTTTTAGGGCTTATTTACTACTCATTGTAAGTTTGTACCCTTAAACAACATCTCTCATCTCCCCATGCCACCATCGTTTGGTACCCACCATTTTATTCTAAGTGTTTATGAGTTTGGCTTTTTTAGATTCCACAGGTGATATCATACTGTATGTGACTTCCTCTACTGACTTATCTCACTTGGCATAATGTGTTGAAGGTCCATCCAGGTTGTTGTAAATGGCAGGATGTTCTTTCTCATGGCTGGATATCTCACATCTTTTTAATCTATTCATCTGTTGATGAGCTTTTAGGTTGTTTCTATATCTAGGCTCTTGTGAACAAAGCTGCAATAAATGTGGGAGCTCATATATTTCTTTGAAATATCACTTTCATTTCCTTTGAGTATATACCCAGAAGTGGAATTGCTGGATCAAATGGTAGGTCTATTTTTAATTTTTTGAGAAACTCCATACTGTTTTCCACAGTGTTGAACCAATTTACATTTCCACCAACAGTGTACAAGGGTTCCCTTTTATCCTTCTTTTCTTTCTTCTTGATGATAGTCATTCTAACAGGGGTGAGGTGATATCTCACTGTGGTTTTGATTTGCATTTCCTTGATGATTTGTGATGTTGAGCATCTTTTCATGTACCTGCTGGCTGTTTGTATATTGTCTTTGAAAAAAACATCTATTTCCTTTGCCCATTTTTAAATCTTTTTGTTATTGAGTTGTATAAGTTCCTTACATATTTTGGATACTAACCCTTTATCTGATACGTATATGGTTTGCAAAAATTTTCTCCCATTCTGTAGGTTGCCTTCATTTTGTTGTTTCTTTTTCTGTGAAGAAGCTTTTCAGTTTCATAGTCCCATTTGTTGATTTTGCTTTTGTTGTTTGTGCTTTTGGTGTCATATTTAAAAAAAAAAAATTGCCCAGACCAAAGTTAAGGAGCCTCTTCGCTATCTTTTCTTCTAGCAGTTTTATAGTATCCGGTCTTAGTTTAAGTCTTTGAACCATTTTGAGTTTTTTGTGACTGGTGTAAGATAAGGGTCCAATTTCATTATTCTGCATGTATTTATACAGTTTTCCCAACACTTTGTTGAAGAGACCGTCCTTTTCCCATTGGGTGTTCTTGGCTCCCTTGTTGAATATTAGTTGGCTGCATATGTGGGAGTTTAATTCTGGGCTCTCTGTACTGTTCCATTGGTTTATATGTCTATTTTTATGCCAATACCATACTGTCTCTATTATTATAGCTTTGTAGGATAGTTTGAAATTAGAAGGTATAATACCTCTGGTTTTGTTCTTTTTCCTCAGGATTTCTTTGGCTATATGGGGTCTTTCATGGTTCCATACACATTTTAGGATTGTTCTTCCTATTTCTATGAAGAATACCATTGGTATTTTGACTAAATTGCATTGAATCTATAGATGGTTTTGGGTAGTATGGTCATTTTAACAATATTAATTCTCCTGATTCATGAACGCAGGATGTCTTTTTATTTGTTTGTATCTTCTTCAATTTCTCCCAGCAAAGTTCTGTAGTTTTCATTGTATAGATCATTCACTTCCTTGGTTAAATTTATTCTTAGGTATTTTATTGTTTTTGATGCTACTGTGAATGGCTAGTTTTCTCTACTTCTTTTTCAGGTGTTTCACTATTACTGTATAGAAATGCAATTGATTCCTATATGTTGATTTTGTATCCTGAAACTATACTGAATAGTCCCAACAGTTTTCTGGTTGAGTCTTTGGGGTTTTCTATATATTAAATCATATCATCTGCAAATAGTGATAATTTTACTACGTCCTTCCTGATTTGATGCCTTATATTTCTTTGTTGTGCCAAAAATTCTTATGCTTTATTACCCAATATCTGAGAAGGACTAGAGAAATGATCCTGAAAATTTCTTCTTTCGTTAGGTGAGAAAACCAAGTCAGAAGAGCCTTTGATAATGATGGCAATGATACTTTTTTTTTTTTGTATTCCTTAATTATATATATTTAGGGCTTTGAGATTACCAGGGGGAAGGTTTGGCATCAGTAAGGGATAAGGAGTATTTGAAGAAAAAAATGTTATAGAGGAAATAAGGAAACATAAGGATATTAATAAATCCAGTGTAAACATAATATTAGGGCTAGGAGAGGAAGAAAACATGGTTGCACGAGACTGAAATCTCTAGACAGGAAAGTGACAGGCATTTGGGTCTAGACTCTAAGCACTGATAGTTCTTGACATAGGATTACATAAAATTATCTGAAACTCTGCCCAGTGATTGGTGTGTTCTAGGTGTTCAATATACATTTGCTACATTCCTCTTGTTTTAACACTGCCATATACCATCAAACACATTTCTTGCTTTTTATACATGCTCAGAAATGCTTGAACTGGGGGAGAGGGAATGGGTAGAATTTGAATGGGCAGATTGGATGAAGAGGATGTTGAGAATGGTATGAGCACAGAAATGGGCAAAAACCAGGATATGTATGGGTAAGAGTAAATATACCAGTAGGGTAGGGAAAGGGAGAAATATATTTGGAGAAACCACAGATTCTAAAAGAAGTCAAAACTTTTTGGTTTCAGAAACTGAGGGGCTTTGGAACTCTGAGAGCTCTGGGATTCTCTGTGTTATCTATGTATTTCATGGATACTGTGTTATCTATGTATTTCATGGATGCACGTCCATTAACTGTTGTAAATATGTGTAACTCTCCAAGACATGAATTTAGCAAAACCATTTTTATCCCATTAGTTTTCATCCAAGATCTAGTGTTCTTTAGATTCCAGAAGTGTGGAGGTTCTGCTGATTTTAACGTGATGTAAAGAAAGTGTACTTCCTGAGGGGTGGAGTGAAGGTAGCAGTGTGGGAAGATGCAGAATTCACATCTCCCCACAACTAGGGCACCTGCTGGATGCTGGTGGGGGAACTTGACGCCTGGGAGGAACCCCCAAGTGACCGGGTAGGACGTTGGGGGACTGAGGTGGAGGAGAAGGGGAGGCCAGACAGGACCAGCACCCCTGAGGAGTGGCTTGGAGAGGGGAGGGGTTCCCATGCTTGGAGGGACCCTCAAGGGCTTGGAGCAGGGGGGAGTGCACCTAGCATTTCCCTTGCCCAATCAGCCCAGGAGGACTGCATGGTTCCTGGGCCAGGTCCTAAGCCCTTAGAGGCCCCCACAGAGCTGCGTTTGTCCTAGGGTTGTAGGAGGGAGGGAGGAGGGGGGGAAGAGGAGGAGAGGTGGTTGGTGGGAGGGGAACCCTCCAGGACCGCACCATCAGGGAAGGTGCGGCAGGCATTTCCCCCACCCACTCAGCCCCAGGAAGCCTGCTGGGCTCCCAGGCCAGGTCCCCACCTTCCAAAGCCCCTCCGGGCCATGTGGGTCCTGGGGTTGTAGGAGGGAGGCTGGGAGAGAACAGGAGAGGCAGGCAGGAGGGACCCTCCAGGACCAGAGGAGCAGGAGAGGCACGGAGGGCATTTGCCCCCTCTACTGGAGCCCGGGAAGCCTGCTGGGCTCCCAGGCTGGGTCCCCTGCCCTCCAAGGCCAGAGGCACACCTGGGCCCCTTATGTTGTGTTGAGCCTAAGCCCCACCCCCACCCCCTGCAGGGCCTTTTCCAGCCCTGTGGTCCTAAGCATAGGCCCCACCCACTGCCTAAACCCCACCCCTGTCTAAGCCCCGCCCCCCCACAGCCAAGACCTTTTCTGCCCTTTTATTTTCTCCTCTTTTTTACTATGGTGGTCCTGTTTTATCTTCCAGTTGTTTCATCTATATTTTCATTTTTATATTCTTTCTAACATATCTGTTAGTTTTCTAGTCTAATTTTATTTTTTACTCTTTCTTATTGTTCTCCTTTTTTTCTTTTTTTTTTTGCCACCACACGTGGCTTGTGGGATCTTAGTTCAGGAGCCGGGGGTTGGACTGGAGCTCCTGTGGTTGGAGCTCTGAGTCCAAACCACTGGACTAACAGAGAACCTCAGACTCCAGGGAATAGTCATTGCAGTGAGGTCTCCTGGAGGTCCTCATCTCAGCACCAAGACTCAGCTCTACCCAACAGCCTACCAACTCTGGTGCTGGAAGCCTCAGGCCAAACAACCAGTAAGACAGGAACACAATCCCACCAATCAAAAAAAAAAAAGAAAATGAGACAGCAAAAAACTATGTCACAGATAAAGGAGCAAGGTAAAAACCTACAAGACCAAATAAATGAAGAGGAAATAGGTAATCTACCTGAAAAAGAATTCAGAGTAATGATAGTAAAGATGATCCAGAATCTCAGAAATAGAATGGAGGTACAGACTGAGAAAATACAAGAAATGTTTAACAGAGATCTAGAAGAACTTAAGAACAAATAAACAGTTGAACAACACTAACTGAAATGAAAAATACACTAGAAGGAATCAGTAACAGAATAACTGAGGCAGAAGAATGAATAGGTGAGCTGGAAGACAGAATGGTGAAAATAACTGCCAAGGAGCAGAATAAAGGATGAAAAGAATTGAAGACAATCTCAGAGACCACTGGGACAACAGTAAATGCACCAGCATTTGGATTATACAGGTCTTAGATGAAGAAGAGTAAAAGAAAGGGTCTGAGAAAATATTTGAAGAGATTATAGTGGAAAACTTCCCTAACATTGGAAGGGAAATAGTCACCCAAGTCTAGGAAGAGCAAAGAGTCCCATACAGGAAAAACCCTAGGAGAAACTCATCAAGACACAATTTAATCAAACTAACAAAAATTAAATTCAAAGGAAAAAATATTAAAAGCAGCAAGGGAAAAGCAAAAAATAATATACAAAGTAATCCCCATAAGGTTATAAGTTGATTTCTCAGCAGCAACTCCGCAGGCCAGAAGGGAGTGGCAGGATATATTTAGAGTGATGAAAGAGAAAAACCTACAACCAAGATTATTCTATCCAGCAAGGATCTCATTCAGATTTGACAAAGAAATCAAAAGCTTTTCAGACAAGCAAAAGCTAAGAAATTCAGCACCACCAAACCAGCTTTACAACAAATGCTAAAGGAACTTCTCTAGATGGGAAACACAAGAGAAGAAAAAGACACACAAAAACAAACCCAAAACAATTAAGAAAATGGTAATAGGGACATACATATCGATAATAACCTTGAATGTAAATGGATTAAATGCCCCAACCAAAAGACACAGATGGGCTGAATGGATACAAAAACAAGAGCCATATATATGCTGTCTACAAGAGACCCACTTCAGACCTAGTGACACATACAGGCTGAAAGCAAAGGGATGGAAAAAGATATTCCATGCAAATGGAAATCAAAAGAAAGCTGGAGTAGCAATTCTCATATCACAAAATAGACTTTAAAATAAAGAATGTCACAAAAGATGAGGAAGGACACTACATAATGATCAAGGTATCAATCCAAGAAGATATAACAATTATAAATATTTATGCACCTGATATAGGTTGGGTAAATGCTAACAACCATGAAAGGGGAAATCAACAGTAACACAATAATAGTAGGGTACATGAACACCCCACTTACATCTATGGACAGATCATCCAAACAGAAAATAAATAAGGAAATACAAGCTTTAAATGGCACAATAGACCAGATAGATTTAATTGATATTTATAGAACATTCCATCCAAAAGTGGCAGAATACACTTTTTTCTCAAGTGCACATGGAATATTCTCCAGGATAGATCACATCTTGGGTCACAAATCAAGCCTTGGAAAATTTAAGAAAATCGAAATTGCATCAAGCATCTTTTCTGACCACAACACTATGAGACTGAAAATCAGTTACAAGAAAAAGACTGTAAAAACACAGACACATGGAGGCTAAACACTGTTCTACTAAATAACGAAGAGATCACTGAAGAAATAAAAAAATACATACAAACAAATGACAGCAAAAACACTACAACCCAAAACTTATGGGGCACAGCAAAAGCAGTTATAAGAGGGAAGTATATAGCAATACAATCCTACCTTAAGAAACATCTCAAATAACCTAACCTTACACCTAAAGCAACTAGAGAAAGAAGAACAAAGAAAACCCAAAGTTAGTAGAAGGAAAGAAATCGTAGGGATCAGAGCAGAAATAAATGAAATAGAAACAAAGAAAACAATAGCAAAGATCAATAAAACTAAAAGTTGGTTCTTTGAGAAGATAAACAAAATTGATAAACCCTTAGCCAGACTCATCAAGAAAAAAAGGGAGAGGATGCAAATCAATAAAATTAGAAATGAAAAAGGGGAAATCACAACAGTCACTGCAGAAATACAAATGATTATAAGAGACTACTACAAACAACTATATGCCAATAAAATGGACAACCATGAAGAAATGGACAAATTCTTGGAAAGATACCACATTCCAAGACTGAACCAGGAAGAATTAGAAAATATAAACAGACCTATCACAAGTAATGAAATTGAAACTGTAATTAAAAATCTTCCAGCAAACAAAAGTCCAGGACCTGATGGCTGCACAGGCAAATTCTATCAAACATTTAGAAAAGAGCTAACACCGATCCTTCTCAAAAAACCTCAGAGGGAAAAACACTCCTAAATTCGTTCTATGAAGCCACCCTCACCCTGATACCAAAACCAGACAAATATCGCAAAAAAAAATTATAGACCAATATCACTGATGAACATAGATGCAAAAATCCTGAACAAAATGCTAGCAAAGAGAATCCAACAACATATTAAAAGGATCATACACCATGATCAAGTGGGATTTATCCCAGGAATGCAAGGATTCTTTAATATATGCAAATCAATCAATGTGATACACCATATTAACAAATTAAGGAATAAAAACCATATGATCATCTGAATAGATGCAGAAAAAGGTTTTGACAAAATTCAGCACCCATTTATGATAAAAACTTCCAGAAAATGGGTATAGAGGAATCTATCTCAACATAATAAAGGCCATATATGACAAACCCACCACAAACATCATACTCAGTGGTGAAAAACTGAAAGCATCTCCACAAAGATCACAAACAAGACAAGGATGTCCACTCTTGCCACTCTTATTCAACATAGTTTTGGAAGTTCTAGCCGTGGCAATCAGAGAAGAAAAAGAAATAAAAGGAATATAAATTGGAAAAGGAGAAGTAAAACTGTCACTGTTTGCAGATGACATGATAGTATACATAGAGAATCCTAAAGATGCCACCAGAAAACTACTAGAACTAATCAATAAATTTGGTAAGGTTGCAGGATACAAAATTAATGCACAGAAATCTCTGGCATTCCTATACACTAACAATGAAAAGTCAGAAAGAGAAATTGAGGAAATAATCCCATTTACCATTGCAACAAAAAGAATAAAATATCTAGGAACAAACCTACATAAAGAGGTGAAAGACTTGTAAAACACTGATGAAAGAAATCAAAGATGACATAAACAGATGGAGAAATATACCATGTTCTTGGATTGGAAGAATCAATATTGTGAAAGTGACTATATTACCCAAAGCAATCTACAGATTCAATGCAATCCCTATCAAACTACCAATGGCATTCTTCATAGAATTAGAACAAAAAATGTTACAATTTGTATAGAAACACAAAAGACCCCAAATAGCCAAAGCAATCTTGAGAAAGAAAAACGGAGCTGGAAGAATCAGGCTCCAGGACTTCAGACTATACTACAAAGCTACAGTATAGTACTGGCACAAAAACAGAAATATAGATCAATGGAACAGGATAGAAAGCCCAGAGATAAACCCATGCACATATGGTCACCTTATTTTTGATAAAGGAGGCAAGAATATACAATGGAGAAAAGACAGCCTCTTCAATAAGTGTTGCTAGGAAAACTAGACAGCTACATGTAAAAGAATGAAATTAGAACACTACCTAACACTACACAAAAATAATCTCTAAATGTTTTAAAAACCTAAATGTAAGACCGGACACTATGAAACTCTTTGAGGAAAACATAGAAAACACACTCTGACATAAACCACAGCAAGATCTTTTTTGACCCACCTCCTAGAGAAATGAAAATAACAACAAAAATAAACAAATGGGACCTAATGAAGCTTAAAAGCTTTTGCACAGCAAAGGAAGCCATAAACAAGATGAAAAGACAACCCTCAGAATGGGAGAAAATATTTGCACATGAAGCAACTGACAAAGGATTAATTGCCAAAATATACAAACAGCTCATGGAGCTCAATATCAAAAAAACAAGCCACCCAAATAAAAAATGAGCAGAAGACCTAAATATACATTTCACCAAAGAAGGTATACAGATGGCCAAGAGGCACATGAAAAGATGCTCAACATCACTAATTATTAGAGAAATGCAAATCAAAAGTACAAGGAAGTATCACCTCACACTGGTCAGAATGGTCATCAAAAAATTTACAAACAATAAATGCTGGAGGGGGTATGATGAAAAGCGAACCCTCCTGCACTGTTGGGAATGTAAATTGATACAGCCACTATGGAGAACAGTATGGAGTTTCCTTAAAAAACTAAAAATAGAGTTGTCAAATGACCCAGCAATCCCACTACTGGGCATATACCCTGAGAAAACCATAATTCAAAAATAGACATGTACCACAATGTTCATTGCAACACTATTTACAATAGCCAGAACATGGAAGCAACCTAAATGTCCATTGACAGATGAATGGATAAAGGAGATGTGGCACATATGTACAATGGAATATTACTCAAAAACAAAATTGAGTTATTTGTAGTGAGGTGGATGGGCCTAGATTCTGTCATACAGAGTGAAGTAAGTCAGAAAGAGAAAAACAAATGCCGTATGCTAATACATATATATGGAACCTGAAAAAAAATGGTACTGATGAACCTAGTAACAGGGCAGGAATAAAGACACAGAAATAGAGAATGGACTTGAGGACATGGGGTTGAGGGAAGGGGAAGCTGGCATGAAGTGAGAGTAGCATGGACATATATACACTACCAAATTTAAACTAGATCGCTGGTGGGAAGCAGCTGCATTGCATGGGGAGATCAGCTCGATGCTTTGTGACCACCTAGGGGGGTGGGATAGGGAGGGTGGGAGGGAGACTCAAGAGGGAAGGGATATGGGGATATATGTATACATATAGCTGATTCACTTTGTTGTACAACAGAAACTAACACAAGACTGTAAAGCAATTATACTCCAATAAAGGTGTTAAAAAAAAAAGAAGTATATTTCCTACATGCTGGTCTTCTGCAGACTGAAATTGAGAATGTTTGAGTCATTGCCATAGCTGATGGTTATTTTCCAGTTTCCTCTCTAACATGTGGTCATTAATGTGCTGTATGGGTCTATAGTTTAGCATGGTTGCTTTTTATTAAAGAATGCAGGGTGTATGAGCATACCTCAAACTTCACAGTACATTATGGTCCCACACTACATTGCTGCCTGGTTTCCTCTTACTATCCATGTACGTTACATTCCAGAAATTATACTAATCTTTCCCTTTTTTTCTCCAAACATGGCTCGGTGCCTTTGCACCTCCCATTCTCTCTTCCTGAAATGCCCTTTTCCTCTTCTATGACGGGGTCTACATCTTATTCTTCAAATTTTATTTAAAATTTATCATATTATGTAGAAACTTTCCTGACTTTCATGGGCTAAATTAATGAAATGCTCCTTTGGGATTACCAACTCTATATCCTCACAGTATTTTTCTAGCTTTTCTAGCTCAATAATATGCCATTGGAATGTATCTAAGCTAACTGTCATCTTTCTTTAATGGAGATACTTATTTAATGTGTTATTTCCAGGGAAAACACTGTATTTCAGGTAGACACAATTTCTTTTTTTTCTTTTTTTTTTTTTTTGCGGTATGCAGGCCTCTTACTGTTGTGGCCTCTCCCGTTGTGGAACACAGGCTCCGGACGTGCAGGCCCAGCGGCCATGGCTCACGGGCCCAGCCGCTCCACGGCATGTGGGATCTTCCCGGACCGGGGCACGAACCCGTCCCCTGCATCGGCAGGCGGACTCCCAACCACTGCGCCACCAGGGAAGACCTAGACACAGTTTTTAAACCAAGAATATTTTATTAAAAGCAAATCTACATTACCACTTTTGTTCAACATCTCAAATTGAGTCTTTGCCTTTTTCACATTCTTAGTCTAAAGATTCTTCAGGATTACCTTTGTCCTTTGGCAGTGGTGTTTAAGAGCATGACAACGTTGTTTCTCATAATCCATGCTGGTAATTTTGGCAGTTTTACCTTTAGAATTGATAAAAATATTTTGAGATGTGTTGAAGAATACCAGAATTTCATCTTAATTTCCTATTTGATTAAATTTTTGGTTTTATTATTAATTGAATTACGTGTCGCTGGAAATTAAACAACTTCCTTCAGAAGTTGTCTGAAAGCTTTAAAAGGCCAAATGCTCATAATTTTCCTGATAGTCTGTTGAGATCTATGTATTCTTAGTAAACTTTCTTAGCCTTGAAAGTTCTGTGATCTTTTCTGTAATTTGGCAATTTCTACTGTCTTAATCACATGGTCTGTTGACTACTGTTGACTGCATATAGAACTTTTATTTTAAGGCTGCGTTATAATTTATTCTTTTTGAAGAAGCAACGGCAATCCAAATTTATGGTATGACAGTCTCTAGCTTACTTCACTCAGTGTGACGTAAGTCAGGCAGAGAAAGAGAAATATATGATATCACTTATATGAGGAATCTTAAAAAAAATGATACAAATGAACTTATTTACAAAACAGAAACAGGCACACAGACTTAGCGAGCTTATAGTTACCAGGAGGGAAGTGTAAGGGGGGATAGGGAGTTTGGGATTGACATGTACACACTGCTATATTTAAAATGGATAACCAACAAGTACCTACTGTATAGCATGGGGAACTCTGCTCAATATTCTTAACAACCTAATTTCGAAAAGAATTTGAAAAAGAATAGATATATTTATGTGTATATCTGAATCACTTTTTTGTATACCTGAAACTAACATGACATTGTTAATCAACTTTAATATAGAAGAAAAGGTTTAACCTCCCCCCCCCAAAAAAAATTATGGTATTGTTCAACAGATTCACCCTCATGCTCTCTGTCCAATAGTCTATTATTTTAATTTCTTTGCTGGGAGGACATTTAAAGAACATGTAGTGCTTCACAAGGATCAAAGGGAAAATACAGGGATTACAGAGAGGCCAATGTAAAAATCCTAAAATATTAGGGAATGAGTTCCCAAGGTTTCTTCCCCTTAACTCTGAAACTTATTTAAAAAAAAAAAAAAAGAAGGAAAGAGGGTATTTTTTTGTTGTTGTTGTTCTTTGTTCTTGAAAAATGTAACAGCAAGAGCTGAGAAGAGTAGAATTTTTAAATTTTTGAGTGGGATAGACACCCTCATTTTAATAAGGAGGAAACTGAGAGCCACAGAGATTGAGGCCTTGTCCAAGGTCATCTAGCCAAGCTATTCACAAAACCTGAAAATTTACAGAGGCAAGTGCATTGGCTTGGCCAAAACAGAGAGGATCAGGTTTTATTTAGTTTTGGGAGCATAAGAACATTGGTATGTGCTATTGCCTTGGGGGTAAAGATATGCATATTGGTTACATCTGCATGTCCTTCTGAACCCTCCCATACATGTGTGTATGAATCACAAGTAACATCCATTGTGAGATATATATGAAATGAGTTCTGTGTTCCAGTGACTTAATTTTAAATCCCATATCCTACTTAGATTCTACTTTTAGCAGTATTGCCCCTGGCCCAACATGTGCTTACTGAATCAGATACCAGACATGTAAAGACGATAGCCAAGAAGTTTTATCAGCATTCCTTCACCTTTATAATATATTGTCCATAACAACAAAAACCTGGAAACAGCTTATATCTTCATCAAATGGAGACTTTAAAAAATGAATTATGACAGGCTTCCAATATACATTGTTAAGTAAAAATGAAACCAGAGGAAGAATAATATTTATATTACGCTTGTGGGTATTTAAAAATATTCATATGTATGTATGAAAAATTTCCACAAGTATATACAAAATAATTAAAATGGCCTCTGTGGAGAGGAACTGCAGGTATAAAATGAAAGACAAACTCATTTTTTATTATATATTATTTATACAATGATTTATATAATATGCCTTTTTTTATATTTAAAAATAGTTAAATAAACACATGCACTGCCTATAACATATTTCCTAGTAAGGGCCTTTAAGTGAAGTATGGGAAATGGAGCTAATTTTTTTTCCCTTAATCTTTTTTTTTGTAAATATTTTGGTTACTGTGCTTAGTCTTTTGTCTGTTGCCTTTCAGGTCCATTTCTCCCTCTTCCCATGGATTTACCATGACCATGTAAATCTTGCCAGGTGGCTTCCATTTAAGTTTGTCCAGTGAGAGGCATAGCAAAGATAATGAAGGGAAGGAGCGTGTAAGAAGCTAGGGGGATTCTCTCATCCTTGTGTTCCTCCTGGTGGCTTCAGCTACCTTTTTAGTCCTAGCTTCCAATAGGCAGTCCTGTCAGAGTTTCTGTGTCCTTGGGGGGGCCCACATCCTGGACTCTAGGAACACCATTCCCTCCCTTTGTTCTTCCAGCCTGGGGTCATTAGCAGCTTTGTGCTATTACTGATTTTTAGGCAACACCATCCCCTGTTTGCTCTTTCAGCTATTCTAATACCTTCACAATTTGTTCTTTATTAAATTATCTGTATTTGATTATATGACAGGACTAAATTTTTGCTAGCTGGGCCCTGACAAAGTTGCTATTGAAAACGAGATTTTCCGTTTCCTATAATTTCAAGTGAGTTGTTATTTGTACATAGGACAGGAGTTAATTTCATATATAAATGTTATTATATGTAACCTTATTTATTTCCTTATTTTATTTTTGAAGCGATTTCTAAAGGCTTTAACCTGGTGGCCTTGCCTTGCATATTGGAACCAAGAACCTTCAAGGTCTCAGTCTCCTGATCTGGCTATGTCAGTTTTGATTTCCTGTTTAAGTGTTTGAAAATATCCTTTCTGTTTGTGTCAGCCTTAATTTATTATTATTATTTTTAATTGAGATATAATTGACATCTAACATTATATAAGTTTAAGGTGTTCAACTTAGATTAATTTTTATTATAAATGTCTAATGTTGTGCATTGTGGTTATAAAACCCTGCCTATGCTATATCACATTGGGGAACTTATTGAGATTTTCTTTTGGGACTATTACACTGCCAACTTCAATACATTTTCCAAGCGCCTTTAAAATTTACTTCCTTCAATTTTATGTGTGTATATATATAACATCCACATTATTATTATATTTTTGTTTTTTCTATATTGGTACTTATTTTAAATCATCTGTCAAGGACTGTGTATACTTTTTTTATTACTATTAATTTATATCTATTTCTTTTTTTTATTTTTTCAGTTTTTCCCTTGTGCATTTTGATGCTATATAATTTGATGCTTAAAGATTCAGGACTGTAGATCTTCATTATAGACTGTGTACTTCCTCATCATGAAATCCCTTTCTTAGACTAATTTAACACTTTTTACTCCAAATTCAAACTTTATTCTTTATGAACACAACCTAGGAATGTATTTTCCTCTAATGACACTTTAAATTTTTTCTAATTTGTTTTCTTTTCTTTATAGAGAACATCATTTATGTACATGTGGGGTCTTATTTGTCTTCCGTATCTATTTAATTTATTTAAAATTCTTTTCTCTAATGAGTTCTAATTCCTTATTCTTGTTCATTTTACTTAATTTTCTTGAGTCTGACCTCCATTAGTCAGTCTGTATTTTTGGTGGTATCTATTATGAACATTTCTGCTTCTGAAGTGGTCTTTACATCTGAATAAGTCATATTTATTTCTTCTAATTTCTTGCCGAATTCTGCCAGCTTACTTGTAATATCCTTCTATTTGCCTATCTTCTTTGAGCCATTCTCTCTTGTTCTAAATACTTCTTTTCAAAAAAACTATTTAACTTTTCAGTGTCACTGAAAAGTATTATTTGAGGAAGTCATCTATTTCTTCTATAATTGTTGCATGTGATTTTTGTGTACTTCTTTTACTTTACTTAAAATTTTTTTTCTTAAATTACCTATATATGTTGGTTTTATGCCAGTTCCTTTCTGATATTTTTCTCACCTTTAAATGGGGCCATTCTTTCAGAACTAGTTGCGTGCTGAATGCCAGTCTGAGAAGGAGCTGGAGGAGTAAGCTGGGGCAGCAGATAGTTTCATGATGGTCATGTTGTCTCAATTCTCTTTCTAAACTATCTGCCAGGGAATAGAATTTTGCTTACTTCCCTCAGGGATGTTCAGTTTGCACGTTGTGCAGTGAAGCAATGTTTTGGTAATTTGTGTTTATTAATTTTACTTTGCCAGTTTTGAACAGCATCCAGTTTTCACCCACCATTTCTCTTTGCTGTATTGCCACCCTACTAGTTGCAAACATGGTATGCTTGTCTTATTCTTCATTTGGTCCTGCGTTGCTTGTCACTCTCCACAACTTGCTGTGTCAAATAAGAAATCCCTGGTCAGGTGCCTTAGGGCTGTGTCTCCTTCCTTTGTAGAATTCCATGTCCTGCCTGAGGTCCGTTAAGGTATGCATCTATTATGTTCAGTTGAATCCAAATCTTACTGTATTCCTCATAGGTTTTGGTTTCATATTATAGTAGCTATTATCATTTAAAATGGAATTTCCTTCTTTTTGTTCCTTACTGTTCTTTTCAGCCAGTTTCAGAGAAGACAATAGAGGTAGAAGCACCCTTACTTTGCAATCTCTAAGTGTATGTGTGTAGGCCAGTGGTTGTCAAATATGTTGTATGCACAGATTTCTGGGCCTACCTCAGAGCTTCTGATTCAGTAGGTTCAGAGTGAGGCCCTAGAATTTGTATTTCTAAGTTCCCAGGCGATGCTGATGCTGGTGGACCATGGACTGCACTTCGTTAACCCTACCTCTAAGCCATTTATTTAGTAGTATGGTCATCCCTGGGCTTGCCTAATAACAGACAGATTTAAGTCCCATTTCAGTTGGAATTTTGCTTAATTATTTATGCAAAAAGAGAATCAGTATATGTTTGGTGATATTGCTGTCTAAGGACTTTCTGAAAATGTTTAAGGCTACTGACTCAGTGGGAACACTGAGTTCATTCTCTTTCTAAAATATTTGTTCATTTTTTTTCCTCAGATAACTCGTCAGTTTTAGTCAATATTGAGCTAGATTGACATATTGCAATGAGCTTTACAATGTAGCTAAATCTATTCCACCTGAATGCTTTTCACTCTGGCCAATATATTTTCAAGTTTGACATGTTGATGGCTCTTTCATCTCTGTCTCAGTTTCCCTCCCTCCCCCAACATAGGACAGAGACTGGCCTAGTAAATGCTCTATTTCATGCAGCAGAAAGCCCAGACACATTTGAATCTCTGTGATTCAGATTCATCTGGAGGAAACTATAGGTTTGATGGGTAATGAGTTTTTTTGGTTACATGTTAGTAATGAAACCTCTGTAGCTGTAATAACCTTAATTGAGTGAATGACTCATTAAAATTTGAAAATTCAGAAATGGCCTCAGGGAACATAATTTAATGTTTGTGGTCCATGGTCACTTCTTTCAATGCTGTCATTTCTGCTGCCAAACTGTAAGCTGCTGTACAGAGTTCAAACCTGAACCTGTGCTGGGAGCTGAAGGATAATTCCGGCGTTTGTTAATCTCCACCAGAAACGCCGGTCTGTAATAATGGGAAGCTTTCATCAAAGCTGGGAAATATTATAATCCCCTTTCAAAAAAAATGTAATGATGGGAGGAGGGCAGAGTGGGTCCTAATTTCATCAGAGGTTCCAGGAGCAGTTTTTGAGTTTAAACTGAGTTCAGAGCCGTGTGCCTGGGAAAGCTATTTGAAGGTGTGCACGGTTGTCAGAAAGGTCAAAAGAGCAAGGAGGGGGCTTCCCTGGTGGCGCAGTGGTTGAGAGTCTGCCTGCCGATGCAGGGGACACGGGTTCGTGCCCCGGTCCGGGAAGATCCCACATGCCGCAGAGCGGCTGGGCCCGTGAGCCATAGCCCCTGAGCCTGCGCGACCGGAGCCTGTGCTCCGCAACGGGAGAGGCCACAACAGTGAGAGGCCCGCGTACCGCAAAAAAAAAAAAAAAAAAAAAAAAAAGAGCAAGGAGGTCATAGCACTTTCACACTTTTTTCCTTTTATAATCCTTGTCTAATATACACAGTCCACAACTATGTATATCAATGTAAATGATTTACAGAAATAACAAGATCAAGAAGATCAAGAAGAAAAAGGAGAATAAAGTAGGAAGGTGGCTTTATCAAAAAAAAGTTGATTAAATACCAAGATGACAACTCTCAGTCCTTCCAAAACATTGTTGTTCTTGTGGAGCCTGACCCCCGTTTTTTAATTTTTTTTTAATTTTTTCAGCATTAGAGCAGTGGCCTGCCCATTTTTATTTTATTTAAAAATTTTGTAAACATCTTTATTGGAGTATAATTGCTTTACAATGGTGTGTTAGTTTCTGCTTTATAACAAAGTGAATCAGTTATACATATACATATATCACCATATCTCCTCCCTCTGGCATCTCCCTCCCACCCTCCCTATCCCACCCCCGAGGTGGTCACATAGCACCGAACTCATCTCCCTGTGCTATTCAGCTGCTTCCCACTAGCTATTTTACATTTGGTAGTGTATATATGCCCATGCCACTCTCTCACTTCGTCCCAGCTTACTCTTCCCCCTCCCCGTGTCCTCAAGTCCATTCTCTACATCTGCGTCTTTATTCCTGTCCTGCCCCTAGGTTCTTCAGAACCTTTTGTTTTTTTTTTTTTTTAGATTCCATATATATGTGTTAGCATATGGTATTTGTTTTTCTCTTTCTGACTTGCTTCACTCTGTATGATAGACTCTAGGTCCACTCACCTCACTACCAATATCTCAGTTTCCTTTCTTTTTATGGCTGAGTAATATTCCATTGTATATATGTGCCACATCTTCTTTATCCATTCATATGTCAATGGACACTTAGGTTGCTTCCATGTCCTGGCTATTGTAAATAGAGCTGCAATGAACATTGTGGTACATGACTCTTTTTTTTTTTTTTGGAAGTGGTGCCTTTTATTTATTTATTTTTTTTAAATTTTTTTAACATCTTTATTGGGGTATAATTGCTTTACAATGGTGTGTTAGTTTCTGCTTTATAACAAAGTGAATCAGTTATACATATACATATGTTCCCATATCTCTTCCCTCTTGCGTCTCCCTCCCTCCCACCCTCCCTATCCCACCCCTCCAGGCTGTCACAAAGCACCAAGCCAATATCCCTGTGCCATGCGGCTGCTTCCAACTAGCTATCTACCTTACTACGTTTGTTAGTGTGTATATGTCCATGACTCTCTCGCCCTGTCACAGCTCACCCTTCCCCCTCCCCATAACCTCAAGTCCGTTCTCTAGGAGGTCTGCGTCTTTATTCCTGCCTTACCCCTAGGTTCTTCGTGACATTTTTTTTCTTAAATTCCATATATATGTGTTAGCATATGGTATTTGTCTTTTTCTTTCTGACTTACTTCACTCTGTATGACAGACTCTAGGTCCACTCACCTCACTACCAATATCTCAGTTTCCTTTCTTTTTATGGCTGAGTAATATTCCATTGTATATATGTGCCACATCTTCTTTATCCATTCATCTGATGATGGGCACTTAGGTTGTTTCCATCTCCGGGCTATTGTAAATAGAGCTGCAATGAATATTTTGGTACATGACTCTTTTTGAATTTCGGTTTTCTCAGGGTATATGCCCAGTAGTGGGATTGCTGGGTCATATGGTAGTTCTAGTTTTAGTTTTTTTAAGGAACCTCCATACTGTTCTACATAGTGGCTGTATCAATTTACATTCCCACCAACAGTGCGAGAGGGTTCCCTTTCACCACACTCTCTCCAGCATTTATTGTTTGTAGATTTTTTGATGATGGCCATTCTGACCAGTGTGAGGTGATACCTCATTGTAGTTTTTATTTGCATTTCTCTAATGATTAGTGATGTTGAGCATCCTTTCATGTGTTTGTTGGCAATCTGTATATCTTCTCTGGAGAAATGTCTCTTTAGGTCTTCTGCCCATTTTTGGATTCAGTTGTTTGTTTTTTTGATATTGAGCTTCATGACTGACCCCTGGTTTTGATGTAGCTGGAGTGTAAGTGCTGCCTTGTGTTTCCTTCCTCTCTGTGTCCACACCCTGGCCAACCCTCACTTCCTCCATCAGTAACATGGGGGATTCTTTTTCCTCTCTTTTAGTGAAAAGCTGCTGTTGTACTTGATCAAATTGGAGGCTAAAGGTATACAGTTACATGATATTCATACCTTCTTCAACTGCAGAGCGTTTTTAAAAATATTTTTACTGAATACAGTTGATTTACAATGTTGTGTTAGTTTCTGGTGTACAGCAAAGTGATTCAGTTGTACATATATATATTCTTTTTTTTTTTTTTTTACCTTCTCTTCCATTATAGGTTATCACAAGATATTGAGTATAGTTCCCTGGGCTAAACAGTAGGTCCTTGTTGGCTATCTATTTTATATATAGTAGTATGTATATTTTAATCCCAAACTCCTTTTTAATGTATCATTTCAACAGTGTGTCCTTTGCATGTCGTGGGAGGGCTAGAGACTTCCCAAAACATGGCCATAAAATTTCTGCTGGTACCTGGGTGAAGCCTGAGCATCAAGATTACCTGCTTTAAATTCCCACCTGCATATTTTCTTTTCTCAGTGGTGCCATTATCTAATAGAATTCTGTTTATTTTTCCCACTTGAAGCATAATATATACTACTATTAATGATAATAGCAATGGTTTTACTTCTTATTTATTATGTTTAATTTTCATAACACTGTTAGTAGTGCAGGTCTTAATATGAAGAATGGGCTTACTCACCGTCCCAGAGTAGACCCTGGTATGATTTTTCAAGCACCTCAGTCCAAGCTGCATGATGGAGGTTGAGCCCACGTGAACCCACTGAACGAAAGACGTCCAAGGTTTAGGCAGCTAATTTTGTCAAAGTGAGCCTACTTAACGCTCACTTAGGATAGGAACATCTGACTGCATACAGGGGCTGACCAGTTGAAAAAGTCCACTGTCCTTACAAATCTCAGAGATTTGACCAGGGAAGTAGAAAGCTGATTTAGCTTGGCATGTGAAGCTGCCCATTGAAAACATTTCAAGTATGCAACCTAGACTTGTTTTTCCCCCCAAACAAGGACTAATATGGAAATCTAGGCTCATAGAGACCCCTCCGGAAGTTCCTCACATTACTATGAGTATCATTCTTTCTCATAAGCTAAATGTACATGCAGCTAAGGAGTAAAACATTCTAGCTATGTGTTTGTTAACGATTATGCCTTCAGTGGAATTTTGCAGCATCAATGGGAATAATAATAACACAAAAGAATTCACTGAATCAAAGTGCAGCTACTAGTCTGTAAGTGCTAAATCTCACAATTAACTGATTAGTGAAAAACTAGGGCCAGTTGGCTTTATAAGGCCTGGGTGTTCATGCTACTGTATCTAATTAACACAGCCAGGAGTAAGCTATAAATATCAATGTCTTCATTTTAAAAAGTGGAAATGCCTACCAGTAAAAAGGAAATCAGAGGGTCTTGTAAAGGATCAATATGAAGATAATTATTAGGCCCATGAATCCAGAATCAGCTTCTCTTTTCCCAGATACTCTTTCTACTTTATAGTTCTTCTCACAGCAAGAAATTTTGGCAATAAGAGCCTTTGCTCAGTCAATATACTTAGAATTTCTCCATAGAACTTGGGTTTTTATGAAAAATGAACACACGTAAAAACAATGACAACAAAAACCCGATAGAGAACTGAGAAAAATGAAACAGTAATTGAATTCCTTTAATCCCTGTGGCTAAAGTCACTGTGATTTTTACGTGAATCTTAGACACGCTGATATTCTGCGAACCCTCAGTGTTCACTACAAGTCTGCTGGAGCAGGGGTGAGGACAGAGGTGTGGCCTCTCTGCCTCCCCGCCTCCGCAACTGGCCTGGCTTTTCCCTTCCATGTGGGCCCACAGCTCTCTGTGTGTAGAGCCGTATTAGCATTTACCACTTGTATGTACAAGTTCATCTCTCTCAGTATGCAGGATTACGTGGAGGTCAGAGGCTGGATCGTATATAACTTCCCACAGCGTCCCGGCTGCTGAGGAACTTTTTACATTTCTGAATATCCCCTGTCACTGTTGTTTCATTTTGAAGTGGGAGGAAGGTGAGGTAGGTCTGAGGAAGGGAAGAGGGAAGCAATGTTGACGAGCATGACCTACTCCCCTTTGGTTCAGGGGACTGTTTGCAATTCCTATCCTTAGAGAAATGAGCACCAAAGAACTGGCTGTTCAAGCTTTGGAGATTCTGGCTGGTGGAGCTTCCTTGGAGCTCAGGTGGAAAGTGACGTGCAGAGTTGGAGAGGAATTCTCTTGAGCCCTGCAGACAGCAAGCTTGGGGGCTTCTGGAGGCAGCTGCCTTGACAGGCATGCTGGAGTTCTTCGGGTTAGCAGTGCCAGAAGTGAGGCTTCTGAGGCCTGGGGATGTATCATGCTGCTTTAAGCAATTGAACTTCCCCTTGAAGTTTCTGGGAAGTTCTTAACTACTCCAAGATCTTCTCCATCTTGGAGGAGAAGGAGGGACAGAGCAGGGATAGCTTTGGGTACAGAACCTCGGATGGGTCAGCCAGCCATGGACTATGCCTATCCTTGCTGTGTTCTGGGGGACCTGGATTGTTCTGATTACAGGAAGAGTGTAGAGAATCTGGCGTGGAAGTGGGGAATATCATGGCCAATATCAGCCAGACTTGCTTCCGTTTGGGAGTAAATGATGAAGAAAGAAAAAGACCTAGATAGTAATCTCTACAGAGAACACCACTGAAGCCAGTAGAGGCGCATGGGGAGAGACTTCGCTCCTTTCTCCTCCTCTCCTCTCTCCTCCTTTCCTCTCTTTTTCTGTCCCCTCTTCTCTTCTCTCTTTCTCTCAGGGTTTTGGTTTCTATGAAGCCTCTGTGAGGGGTTATAGAACATAGTGGGTTACAATTCTTTTCAGCTTTGATTTAAACTATTTATGTTAGTAAGTATCCAACCAGGGAAATAAAAACCACTCAAAGTATTTTAAAAAATGGACATTGAATAGGGCAAATTGATTAATATATGATGGAAGTTCGGAGAAACCAAATAGGAGATAGAGTAGCAACCCAGAGATTAGCAACAGAGGAAGCCATAACATGAGAGACAAAAGGAGAGTATTCTTTAAAAATTGAGATATAATTGATGTATAACCTGTGTAAGTTTAATGTGTACAACATGTTGATTTGCTATATTTATATAGGGCAGTAGGATTTTTATGGGATCCCAGAGGTTGGGGTCGTGCAGTGGAACTTTGAACTGCAGCTGGCATTTCCCGCCATGAAGCTGTGCGGGAGATGTAGCCTGAAGTACAAATGTCCAGGTTGTTCCTTTTCCCCTACTTTCCAGTCTCCCTGCTCTCCTTGGCTGAAGCGAGAGCCAGCGGAGAACTCTGGGAGAAGCCTGCAGGGGGCAGCACCTCCTTGTTTCAGAGCAGCCTAGGGTAGGAGAAGAATTGATTTGAGAGCAAAAGAGACCAAGAGTCAGCCCACTCTTCTTATAGCAGCCTTCTGGGTAATATGATGGAGGAAAACACGTGTGTGTGCTTGAGGGGGGGTGGTCTGAAACTGAGAGACGTTCTTTACTTTCCTGCCAGAAGACTTGAAGTTTATGCTGGCTTGATATTCAGCTTTCAGACCAAAGAGATCATATTCAACGTGAATTCATTTCACAGACTTTAATAAATATTAGAATATGCCACCAGCTCGAATGAGTTTATCTAAGACTGTATTCCAAATGAGTAGTAGCAGATAAAATTTTATTCTGAAATGTATAAACGGCCAAGCAGTTCAATCAAGTGGTGCTCAGAATTCCCACTGAAATGGTAATAATTATTTCTCATTGTAGTAATCATGGAAGAATTAAACTTAGACGAAGCAGACGTATTTATTTTAATTTATTCATGATGTTGTCACCAGGGATGGTCAAACTTGTTTGGAAAATACAAATTGGATTAGAGGCTTAACATAAAAACTAACTATTTAAAGGCTCAAAATGTTTAATTAACTTTTTTTTCCTCTTTCATTTTCATGTGTCTCTTGCTTTTTCTGTTTTCAGCCAAGAAAGACAGCACTGAAATATCATTAAAAAAAAAATGTTGGTTTTGCAGTATTTCTCTGCCCTTGGGAACAGGAAATACCTAGAATTCTACTAGTAAGATGGTTCTTGTGAAATTTCTCATGTAATTTTTATAATGAAAGGGCTTAAATATGTTTGAGTGAGTATCCAGCAATGGGAACTTTGTCACTCTGATGCTGCAGACCCACTGACATTTTCCCAAAATTTTCCCTCTTCCATATGTTAGGGAATTACTTTTAAGATCAAGTAATGAGGGTAATTTAGTCTGCACTGGTTTTGGATTTCATATTCCTTATGAATGTGAAATAGATCAAATAGAGGACACTTGAGAAGTAATGAATTCCAAACACAATATCACTGGTGCAATGAAGAGGCTGCTCGAGTGACTTTTCACCAGCATTAAGTGCCATCGGCAGTTTCTTCCCTTCAGGAAGAGACGGGTGGGGGCCAAGCAGTGAGTGACAGTCAGCTCTCCTAAGACCTCCCAGGCTACCTAGACAGCTTTTTGGCTTGGGTGGTGAACTTCTGGTCATCTGAGCCATGGCGTCACTTAGCAATGAAGTTCATGAAATAATGTCACCTAAAGGCCAAAACTGAAAATTTATACTGTTCTCTTACCTTCCTTGAATTATGGGAAAGAATTATGTCTCTTCTTAATATTTAGTTACTTGAGATACGTGTCTTAGGTTTATTTTTACACTACCGTAGATAATTTGATTGGCTTAGTCAACATTTGAGAGAGAATGAAAGACCAATAGTCACTGAGTGACTATTATGTTCCAGTCGCTGCGTGAGGTGCTTGTCAATGCTTAGGAGGAAGAAAAGACACTATTCAGTCAATAAGTGGGTGGCTTGTCTGTTACAGGCACAGGCTGTACTCAGTGATCAATACTGGATGCAAATAAAGGAGGGCATCAGTCATGTCTTAGTGAAGTCAGCATGGACTTTGGAGTCAGGTAGACTGTTGCCTGATTACTATCAAATCCATTTCCTGTCTTGCCTCTACTCCCTTCTCGTCTCTGTTGCAGAGACGCTATTCTTGTTATTTCCAAGACTTGTTCACCAGTCAGCTTCTCCCTGGTAGTGGAACTGGGAGCCACTGGCAGGAGACAGGGGGGATAGAGGAAGGAATAATCCAGGGCACTTATCTCGACCTCTCTGATTCAAGGATATCTTTAGTAGTGACTGTCCCTTGTGAAGCTCCAGCTCCTGATAGACAGCTTGTTCCTCCACGGCCCCAAATTCTTTTGTCTGAGCCAGCTGGCTTCAGCATCTACTGTGTCTTCAGTTCCTGGACTCTGGTTACATCATTCCCTCCTTTTGTCCAGCCAATTCTGGGGATGATAGCAGCCTCTTGTAGCTGAAAATTCCTGGTTGCCTCCCTTCCAATGTTTACTCTTTTGGTCTCTTCTCACACCTTTGTGAAAAATACCCCATGATAAGCTTCCTCTGTTGAATTACCAGGTACAGGCATCGGTCTCCTGGCTGCGTCATGAACGATGCTGAAACGTTGGTAAAGGGCTACATTTGCCCCACCATGAGCAACACATTTAGGCAAGTCACTTAACTGTCTGAGGATGTTTCCTCATCCATACTGTGAGACTGATAAAGACCTCCACAAATTGTAATGGAGCTCAAACAAGAGTCCTATCATGACATCTAGCACGACGCAAGCATCCGATGAATCCTAGCTCTTAAACTTAAAAACCAGGGCACTTCTCTTCAAACCCTCCAACACAGAGAATCTGATGGAAACAAAAGCATCATGATTGTATGAGTAAAACATCCATTTAAGAGGGTGTGTGGGTTGTTGGAAAAGTCACTGGAGTTGTTTGGACATACTGTCTATGGAGAAGAACGGATTATCTAGGAGAAAAAGATGAGACTAGGGTGTATTCCAGGGAAAGAGTCAACTGGGAGGCAAGAGTTGGCTAAAAGACCTTAAGGCGTGACTGTGGAACAAGAAGAGTGGGCAGCAAGTAGTTATAAAAGCTGAGGGCACATAAGGATAGCTTCTGGTGGTGGGAACCATCTGCAGATTAACGCAAATCCAAAGTATCAGGGGAGAAGACTCGCTTGTGTAAAAGAAAGTAGTGTTGCCTATCCCTTTTTGCTATATAGTTTTGCTAATCTACATGGAACATGACATCAGAGCTCTTCTATAACATATTTGGTGATTGAAAATGGGCAGCTACTTCAAGGAGAAAACTTAAGCTTACCCCAGTTTATAGAACCATATCTAGAGAAAATCTTAGTTATCCAAAGCTTGCTTGATTTAGGTATGTTCTTAACCTCCTTCCTTCTACCGAAAATGTTATATAGGGAAGTATAGTTTATTAATGTGATAGACATGAGATTTGTGATATAACGGATCCATTTATCTAAGGTTGTGATGAAAAAACATTTTGGCTCATTGTAGTAAATGTGTTTAGAGTGTGACATGAATTTGGAAGATAATAGCTGTCCAATTAGTGCTTGTTGAATTAAACGTGTATTAAATATAAATATTGGCAACCTGGAATGACACATTTTCCAAATATTTAACAAGACACTCACACAGAAATAACGCACTAGGAAATAATGAATGTGAAATATAAAATGTGATGCAAGTGTAAGATGTTATTGTTATTCTAAAAGTAACTTGTGTATCATTACGAGAGTTGTTGGTATTAAATCATGAGTCCTAGTTTTAGTCTCGTAAAGAAGAGAGTGTCAGGTATTTGTATCTCTGATTTTTAACTTAGTAAACCATTTTACAATATAGGGGGCCTGGAAAATACAAATCCAAAGCAGACTTCAGTCTGCTCTTGATGATACTATCTTTGGGTGGAATACAAATAGCCCAGTTTAAAGGTTTTGTGACAGACTTTTTTATCTGCATAACAAAACTTGTAGATTGAGTCCTGCTCTCCAGAGGGCTGGCCCTTTTTCTGGTCACTGAGAGCAGGAAGATCACCCTGGCCCTCCTGCAAGCTGGTTCTTAATACCTTCAGGCTAAATTTATCCTCAAGTTTTGTCTGGTACCAAGGAGACGCACCAACGTTCTTTGGGTCCAGTGCTTGACAGGGGAAACCCTGTTCTTTGTGTGTAGAAACAAATAGTACTTACTTTTCTCCGATACCGCGAGGTTCACTTGTTACCTTTGCTCTTGGGGAATACTGGAGGAAACATCGTTCAGTATAGTAACCACCATGAGGGTACACTCTTCAAAAATATTGGAATACTTATAAATACAGGTTTGGGGATAAAGACATGGAAACCTGAAGTCGGAAGAAAAATTTCAATGGTTCAGTATTATTTTACACCTTGGTTGAGGTTAATAACATTTAGTTAACCACCGTCTTATGTAATCTTCTTTTAAATGAACTGACACTTTTTCGTAGGACTCTTGCTAATTCTCCCTACATTACCTTTTTCAATATTCCAAATAAATTTTTCTTGAAAAGGAGGATAATTTAATATGCTGCCTAGATACAGCTTGGGGAAAACAACTCCCAAAGTCTTAAGTGAAAACAGAATGGCATTTCTTTTAAATATACCAATATGCTTGGATTTTCACTTTCAGTAAGATTGCCCTGAAAAATAAATACAGTTTCAAATAGCCCCTCTGAATATCCTAAAATGTTCTAAGACATTTTGGCAGCATTGAGAGAAAATTAATTTGTGGTGTATTCAAATTACTCCACATGAGGAGAAAATAGCTCAGTAAATGAATGGAAACCAATTTTTTAAATGTTTCTTATTTGCCTAATTGCCTTCCCAAGGAATAAATAATAAAGAGAAAGTTCATGAAAAATAGAAAACACGCTTATGGCCACAGGGTTTCCTTTCATGCTTTCAAAGCTTTGAAGTTTCTTTTTTGAACCCATCACCTATACTACTACATCGTTATGGACATTGACAAAACACAATAATCCCCCATTCCCCATTCTTTTCACCTTCTCCTACTCTTTCTTCTTATATCTTCCTTTTCTTCCTCCCTCTTCTAAGAGCCTCCTCTGCCTTCTCGTTTTCAGCAAAATAATCTTTATTAAGCATTTTCTGGGCATTGAGTACTGTGGATTCAAAGGTGGGCTGTAAACAGTGCACTGCAAGAATAGAGTGGGTTTTAAACAGAAATTAGGATTCATTGGGGAGAGTCTTTGGGGAGGAGGGATAATGGAGGCATGTTCAAGAAACAGTCCATCAGTCTGGCTGGAATGAAAAGAAGTTGTGGAAATAATGAGGGGAAGGTAGGTGGGGGCCTGATTGTGAAACCCTTGACTGCCAGGCTCAGATATCACTCTGTAGGCAATGGAAAACTGTCAGTGATTTCTAAATATGAGCATATGCTAAAGAGTGATTTGGGAAGATAAACACATTAGTTAAAGTACAAGTTCTCCTCGTCTAAGAGAGACCAACAATAAAAGTGGCTTAAATAAGATTAAAGTTTATTTCGCAGTTTATTAACAGTCTAGGGTTAAGCAGTTCGGACTGGCAGGATGGTTCCACAGAATGACATTCCCGGACCCTCCTATCCTGTTGGTCCACCATCCCTAGGCTTGTCCTGGTCCACACGGTCCAGGACAGATTGCCTTCACTTTCATGTGTTGCTGCAGAAAAGGGAAATGGGGAGGGTAGGTGCCCAACTTAAATACAGTTTTATTAGTATGAAAAAGAAAACTAGGGAACAAGTGTCAAACTTGGTAGGCAGCAGTATACAGAATATACTAGAATAGGGTATCTAGCTTTGTCTCTTTAGGCTTACATATCCAGAGTTCTGAACCACATGTTCCCTGGCGCATTGGGGGAAAATTGGACCAATCCTTGGAGAGGTTCTTGTAACAAGGAGTTGTAAAATGGTGCATGGAAGAAGTCGCCAACTCAGTGTCAAAGGACTTAGATTTAAGTCTCAGCTTGTTAGTTGAGTGACTTTGGGCAGGTTACCTAAACCTATTGAATCTCATTTTTATTATCTATATGTGTGGTTACAAATGCTTTCTCTTCTTCTCACATTTATTATAAGAATTAGAAAACAGCCCTCGTCTAACTCAACGTGTACAATGAAGTCTAATGTAAGATCAGTTGATAGAATAAATGATCTCTTATGATCTAAAAAAAAAAATTAGAAAACAGCAAAGTATTATCATTGCCTTGCTGTTAGTATAGGATATAGATAAATCTTTGTATGGGTATGTGTGTGTGACATAGAAACACAGACAGACAGGTATTTTATTTTGTTTTTGTAATTTTTTTTTTTTTTTTTTTTTTGCGGTACGCGGGCCTCTCACTGTTGTGGCCTCTCCTGTTGCAGAGCACAGGCTCCAGGCGCGCAGGCCCAGCGGCCATGGCTCACGGGCCTACCCGCTCCGTGGCATGTGGGATCTTCCTGGACAGGGTCACTAACCTGTGTCCCCTGCATCGGCAGGCAGACTCTCAACCACTGCGCCACCAGGGAAGCCCAGACAGGTATTTTAAAAAGGAATAAGGGAGTAGTATCATCAAGGAACAAGCAAGAAAATGAAAATGATTACGATTGTGATCTTTATTCATTTCTTTATTCTTTCTCCACCGTGTGGCATATAGCAGGCTGTACATATGTCAGTTCGGTTTGTTCGTTTTTTAAACTGTAAGTTTTACTTTAAAACATCACGTCCAAATGCTTTTAGGGAAATTATTTATATTTATTTGGAGTTTGTCATGCCTTTCTTTGTCTCATTTCCTTCGATCAACTCTCTAGAATAGACCACATTGTAGAGACGGTGTGATTTAATATAACACGTCTGTTGTTTCTCATTATCAGAAAAACATCTAAAGGTATATCAATATTTTGAAAATATATAACAGTTGTATTTTTCATTCTTTTTAAAATCATCTTTTCCTGAAGGCTATCTGTCATTAAGACTAGCTATAAAGTTTTTTTGTTTTTTTTTGCCCTGGAATGAGTCTCAAAAATGACTTTTTGAGTCCATAGTAATAGAACGGTTTTGAAATCTAGTTTTCTTGAGAAGGAAGAGAATTTATTAAATTTCTAATTCTCTCTCTCTCTAAATATCAAAAACCAAGCCTGACACACTTGCTTCATAGAGTTTTACTATAAGTCATTGTATAGAAATGTTGAAGTCTGTTGCAAGGAAAGTTCCCACCAGGGTACTTAGATTTTTTGTTTCTGTGTTTTCTTTTGTTTTGTTTTCCCATGGAGACCGGAAGATAGGAGGAAGAGAGACAAGAAGTCAGATATTATTGTCCTAGTTTTCCTTTCTTGGAGAAAACCCCAAGAAATGGAAGTGAGAAGCAGAAACACCCAGGTAGTTCTGGGAAACTCCCGGTGTAGGAGGGCTTCCTCCTTACTTCCCAGACAAGAAACATTGAAACCAGTTCCCTAGAGAATTTGCTTCTTTCTCCATGCATTGGAACATTATTGTGCCAACCAGGTAAAGTACTGCCTATCAAGGCAGATAGGCTAGACTTGATGTGCTCGTAACCTATAGGCTAGGTGTGGCCTTTAGGAGATCTAAATATTTCTGTATGCCTTGCGGAGGAGACCCCTAAGCACTCAGTCAAGACAAGGAATCAGCAGCAGTTAAAGTGGTGCCATGCCAGGGAGCAGTTTCATCTCAACAGATGTCATAGGAGGATTCCTAGGGACAAGACAAGATCAAGCACAATGTGCTACAGAGGGAAGAAAAGAGCAATGAGGGACATGTAAGACTCCCCTGCACCTAGATGCCACCTTTGGAAGGTGGAGCCAGGTGGGGGGAACTACAAAAGTGAGAAACTTACCGTTGACTGAATTAACCCAAAGGAAACAATTTTAATTTGGAAGAGAAGGCTTTTTTCCCCCCTACCTTAATCAGGATTCTAGAGAAAGACGAGATGAGTTAGATATAATAGCAAAAGGTGTAGGGTATATCTGGGTTATTGGATATATATTTCAGTCCTACTACATGTACTTAAAATATACAATACTATCTCAAAACGAACGTTGACGTTCACGGGCACTTAACATTTTTGCTGTTTTAATCAGTGATTGCATAAAAAAGAAACCATTGATTCCAGAACTTTCGTAACTTCTGAATTTATTCTTGACTAGGTAGGGTGGAGGAATTTAAACTCTTCAAGAGAATCCAACTGGCCTCCATGGGCTCTTGTCAAAGAACTTGGAACTTCCACGGGAGGTCGATGAGCATAACGTGGAAGCTAACAGAAGGACGGGGAAGATGCCTGTTGCTAATCATCAAAGGTAGGGCCTGGAGGCTGAGCCAGGGCACCTGTTGCATTTGCCTTTGTGACTTCTGTTTGGCTTGGCAAAGGCAGGCTCCTTTGCAGGAGGGAAATGGTTTCAACATTGGTCCACAGACTAAAAGGATGTGGACTCAAAAGAAAGGAGGATTGAGTTGTTCTGGCTAAACAGGTTTGGTTCATTTCCCTGAGATCTCCCCAAACACACTGATATTTTCACAAGAATGAAATGAAGGCAGTGCTGACAAGACTAAAATTATAACTGTTGTCTGAATTGCCAGTTAATATAATATTTGCTTGTTAATGCTTCTAAAATGGTTCTGTGAAGAAGGAAAATTCCAAATTAGTCATCTAATCTATCTTCCTGGTGGTACAGGATCATCACCTAGTATTTATTAAGGGTTAGGTAACAGATTGAAAATTTTCTAAGTTATGAAGGAAAAATAAGTTCGGGTAATCCAAAAGGAGACACTTGGAAGAAAGCATTGCTGCTGGGCAGCCTTATCCTATAATTAAATGTATTTGCCAAGAAACTCATAGTCTAAAGAGATAGTCAAAGAACATACACTTAAAATGTAGCAAGTCTTTTGGTATTTGAGCATTCCTGTGTGGGAGTGTTCTCAAATGCCATCATTGTGCCAAGTATTGGCCTAGATGCTGGGAATGTAAGAGTTTGCTCTCTAGCTGGGATGATGAATTTAAATGATTCATTTGAGAGAAGGAAGTGCTAAGAGAAGGGCTTACAGAGCCCTAGAAGAGCCTGAAGGTGTGATGATGAGGGAGCAGTGTTGTGGAATCAGAGAAGGCTTCATGGAGGAGGTGGTATTTGTGAGACACTCATACAAAGCCACATAGAGTCACATCTATAATACAGCAGATGCTTTAATGGAGAGGCAGTTTTCAGAATTTTCTTTAGAAACAAATGTATTGATCAACAGGAGGGAATTTCTTTAGTATTCTCCTGAAGATGACCTGAAATGAGGAGATCAAGCCATTTTTTAATGGTTTTTAAAAAAGATTTATTTGCTTATTATTTATTTACTTATCTGGCTGCATTGGGTCTTTCTCATTGCGGTGGCTTCTCTTATTGCAGAGCAAGGGCTCTAGGCGTGTGGGCTTCAGTAGTTGTGGCACATGGGCTCAGTAGTTGTGGCTCACGGGCTCTAGAGTGCAAGCTCAGTAGTTGTGGCACACGGGCTTAGTTGCTCTGCAGCACATGGGATCTTCCCAGACCAGGGATCGAACCTGTGTCCCCTGCAATGGCAGGCGGATTCTTAACAACTGTGCCACCAGGGAAGTCCCTTTTAATGGTTTTTAAAACATTTATTTTGATCATCACTGAGGTAAAATCAGCTCTACCAAGTTGTGTTGTGCTGATCATTATGCGTTGGGAATGGTCATTACGAAAGCCAGGGTCTGCTGGAGCAAAGGTGGAAAGAATAGTGGAATTTGTGAGAGATGTGGTCTATTGACTTCACTTTCTTGTCCCCTTCCTTTCCTGACCCCCTCACCTCTTCCCTTTGACCACTGTGGTGTGTATTTAAGGTTCCTCTATTCTTCTTTTGTCCTCTTGCTGGGTAGGAAAGACACAGACAAACTAATTGTCATTCAGCTTTTAGAACTTAATGGCTTACTTCTTCTCTGGGAACTCTGTTTGTTAAAGAAAGTTATAGGCAGAATACTGTGCTTAACCAAAAAGAATAATAACATTTCTAATAATGAAAATACTTAGATGTGATTGTCAAAGAAATGAAGAAATGCAATTGTCACAACTGCCTCCTTTGCTTGGGTATCAGACTAACTCTGATTACAACCAAAAAAATTTTCCCCAAAAGGAATTTTAGGATATTTAGTTGAGCTGTACAGACAGAGCCCATATGACTACAGAATCCTAGTCATGGTATTATTTATACTTTAAAAACTCATGAATGAGATTTTCTCACTGCTTGAGACCTACATAGATATGTGAAAATTCTACATTTTTATTCCCAATGTAGACTTGAGTGATGAGGGTAAAGGAAAAAGGAATAACAGGAAAAAAGTTTTTGTATCTGTAAACATATACGTCTATAATATGTATGCATGTGTACGTATATGTGTGTTATATATTACACGTTATGCTAAATGGTGATGATTGTACTGCCAAGAAGCATACATAAGCCTCGAAAATTTTAATTCAGTTCACTTTTATTTTTTCTTTGGGTCTGGCACTGTCATTTTCCACCCCCAGAACATGTGCACTTTTCAGCTTCTGAACTGATTGATTGTTTTTAGCCATTTAACCACTCTTGATTAAGTGGGATGGTTTCCTGAAAGAACTTAGTGCTGATCTGGTTTTAGAGAAGGTATGTGATTAACTGTATTGACAAGATTTCAGTGGTTTTTAGTTTCCCTGCCATGCATGTGTATCCCTATGAATTTTTCTTTGTTATTTCAGCTTATTATCTTGTCTTATATGCAGCCTATCACACCATTTACGAATTTTTGTTCACCTTAATTCCCCACTGATTATTCTAGAGAATTATTACTATTGATCAGTATTGAGCCCAGCTATGAAATACACTTTTTTCCCCTTTCACATGTTTATTTTCTCTTTTTTAATTTTGCCAAAGCTCTACACAGCTCTCACTATATCTAATGAAAAATTCTTGCCTTATTTAACATTGTATTTGTTTATTACTTTCCTTTCAGTTGCTTATGATTTCTTATGAATGTCAAGTACAAGCAATCATGTAAAAAATTTAATATCTCTGCAACTCATAAAATCTTAAAATCTAATTTTCAGTTTGACACAAAATTCAAAAGCAACCAAACTGTCCAAATGCAACTTCTTGGAAACATTTCCAAATTGATTCCAAATATTCTTTTGTAGCTATGAGTCCCAGTTCCCACTACATATTTGTTAATTTTCCCTTTTTCCCCAAGTTTCAGAAAAGTGAGAGTTCAAACAAGAATCATATGATCATTGACACACATACTCATTAGGTTGGATAAGACCTTCATAGTTATTTTATTCATCTACTTATTGCATTTTTCAATGTCCTTTATATGCATTCTCTCCTGGGTATAATCTGGCTTATTTTTGAATGCCTCCTTTTAAAAAAGAAGAATCACGAACTTTCAAAGCAAGCGTTCCATATTTATGCAGCTATTCAGAAGTTTTCTCCTCCCAGGACTTTTCTCCGCTTGGTCTTAGTTCTGGGGTTATAACCTCTCGGGAGTTATTTTGAGCAATTCTGGTTCCTCAGTTACTTGTAAAACTTCCCCTATTTTATGTCAGCACCTATAGTCTCCCAAAGTCTTTATTTCTTCCCTCACAGGTCCATCGTTTGCCATTTTCTGGGTCATTGCTTATATTATATGGATGACTACGGCTCTTAGAACATGTTCCAGTTTGTAATCTTGCCCCAAACTGGACACAAACTCCAGGTGTGCCCCAATAGAATTATCATCCTTCCTCATTCTAAAATAATAAACTTCCATCAATATATCTCAGGATTGCACATTAGGACTTTTGGACATCATACTTCCTTGGTGACTCATATGAGGCTTACTGTTGACTTAAACCATCAGCCATGATCTTTCCTCTTCATGCTAAGTCCTGTATCCTTCACTACCCAGAACTCAAACTGGTTTTTGGGCGTGCAGGACTTTAAATTTATCTCTTTTAAAACTCATCTTATTGTATTCAGCCTGGCTTGGAAATATGTGTTTAGTCTTTATTGGATCCTAAATCATTCATAATCACTTGTGAATTTATAATCATTTCCAGCTTTCTACAAATTTAGAATGCCTATCTCCCATATGTTTATATGAATCATTGATAAAATTATTTGGAATGAGAGAATCGCGTCAAACTCTCTAGCTTCCATTGAGCCATTGCATGTATTTCTTCAAAGATTACAAATGTAACTAACTGAAGGATCATCTCATCCCCATTTTCCCATATTATCAACTAAGCTATTTAAAGAATACTTTGTAAAATGCAGACATCACATGTTCTGTATCTGCTACATTTTTTTGGCCTGCCGGAGTAGGAAAAGTAGGTTAATCTAATGTGACCTATTAGTGAACTCATGCTAACTCCTAGTAGAAACTATTAACTGTCCATGTCCTCACCATATCTTCCTATTCTGGAGTCTTGTTGGCTTTGATGTGTGTTCAGGGTCCTTTGATAGGTGCTATTTCCGTCTCTTTCTCTGTTTTGAACTAAGACAATTTGGTGGGTCTGCAGTCCTCCAGCTCCTCTACTAGTCTTCCCATTTCCTCACTGGCACACCTCACATTTGCACTATTCTTAGCTTCAGGGGATGACATTCCCTCTAACAGATTCTTGTTCAGAGAGCAAGATATTCTATTAAAATTTATTATAACGTTGGATGTTTCAACCCCCTCCTGCTAGTGTTTGTAGCATAATATTCATTCTGGAGAACATTTGCAACAGAGAAGATGGAGATCAAATAAGAGGTATGAGCTTTTACCATCTCTCCATTATCTCTCAACCCTAAATTGTGGGCTTCAAAAGTAGGCCTGTAGCTCTTCAAAATTCACTCTTAGGAGAATGAAAAGACAAGCTAGGAGAAATATTTTCAAATCACATATCTGATAAAGGACTTACATCCAGATTATAAAAGAACAAAACAATGAAAAGACAACGATAAGAAAATTACCCAGTTAAAAATGGGCAAAAGATCTGAACAGTCACTTCGCCAAAGAAATATATGGATGGCAAATAAGTATATGAAATTATGGTCAACATCAGTAGTCATTAGGGAAATGCAAATTAAAACCACAAGAGATATCACTGCACATTTATTAGAAATTCTTAAAGAAAAACACTGATCGTACCAAGTGTGGGCAAGATTGTAGAGAAACTTGAATTGTAGTACAAAGATGGTGGAAATGCCAAGTGGTTCAGCCACTTTGGAAAACATTTTGGCAATTTCTTATAAACATACACGTAGTGTGTACAGACCTAGCAATCTCATTCCCCAAGTACTTACTCTAGAGAAATTAAAACCTACATCACACAGAAACCTGTATGGGAATGTTAATAGTGACTTTATTTGTAATTGTCAATAACTGAAAACAACCCAAATGGCTCTCAGCTGTGGTCTAACCATGCAATGGAATACCACACAGCAATAAAAACGAACACACTATTGATACATGTACAACACGGATGAATCTTATATGTATTGTGCTAGTGAAATAAACCAGACTCATAAGGTTGACTCCTATATAATTCCATGTATATGACATTCTTTCAAAGGCAAGCCATAAGAGCAGAGTAGATAGGTGGTTGCCAGTAGCTGGACAGTGAGGGAGGGATTGACTACCAAGAGGCAAAAGGGAGAATTCTTTTGGGTGATGAAACTATTCTGTAACTTGATTGTGGTGGTAGTTATACATGATCACGTGTGTTTGTCAATTCACAGAATTGTAACTACAAAGCGTGAATTTTCTGGATGTAAATTAAACCTTGATTTTAAAAAGTAAATGTATAACTTCTTTGTTCTTATTGTTCGAATACATTTCGTTTTTGAAAAACAAAGCCATTTTAAGTTTCCTAACATATGGCGAGCCTCAGCCAAAAATATCACAAATAATAGTTGGGCGAAACTTCTAGACTGACCATTCTGAACTCTTTCCAAGCTCTTCCCTCAAGGACATTTCTCTCCTCAGAGTTTTCCGGTATAGATCTGATTGTAGCCTTCAGGATTATAGTCACCCGTTAAGAATGGCTCAGAATCTTTACTATTTCTCCCTTAGGTTAATATAACACAAACTGAAGAGCGAGAACCTTTCTGTGATTTTTTTCAAATGCCCCTGAACCCTAGTCCCATTTGAATGTTTGGGAAGGGCTCAGCAATGATGAAATACACACAAATTAAATATGTCTGGAATGACCACATTTTCCTGGTACTTTATGGAATCGTGAGGTTTCAAAAACCACCAGTCCAGATCAGATTTTCCTTGTTTGTCAATGAATATGGAATGTGGGGTGGAATCATAGAATCACAGAATGTTCAAGCTGGAAGACTCCTAAGAGTTCATCTAGTCCAATTCTTTATTTTACAGAATCAAAAGCTTCATTGCCTGCTGGCCATTATCTGGTAACTTCAGGCACTCTCTGATCTCACATTCCTTGGGTTCCATCCAGACCCCCGGTCTGAGATCCACTGTGCTCCTAGAGAAATGCATTCCACTTGGATAAAGTAAAACAAAAGCCCAGCCACCTATTCTACCAGCAGACAGGGGTATAAATATGCAGTTCTGAGGGTGCATCAGCGATCAGCTATGCTACGGTTCATTAAAATGAGGCTTATTTAAGTAGCCCTTGGGTTTTCCCCAAAGGTCATGCATTTGGGTTCCTTTAAGGTTTTTGTTGGTCCCAGTAGATAAAGACTCTTGATTTATTTTATTTGTTTGTTGAAATTTAACTGCAGTTCAGGCTGAATATCCTGGATGTAGGGAAGTCTGATCCTCTTAAACACGTATCTTCAAGTCTACTTTACCTCATTTGTCCTCAGAAAATTTCTGTAAAGGGAGTTCAATGCTCTCTCTCAAAAAAAAAAAAAAAAAAACAAAATGCACGGTTAGGTTTTCTGCTGCTCTTGGCTTCTCAAAAATAAAGTTTATGGCAAAACTACAGAACCGCCAAGGTTTGGAGTTCTCACTACTGAGGATGATTGGGTGATATTTGAGAAGGTAGAGTCTCAGCTGGAGGGAAACAAGGCCACTCGGCTCAGTTGTTTATTTCCCTTCCTCTCCATGGGTTTATTAGGAGAAGCTTCTGGGTCCTCAGTATATTTATCTGTTTAATTTCCTTGCAATGACGTCTCCCCAACATGAATTGTTGCTTTTAATTTTTCTCTCTCTTAACAGCCAAATGCAGGAGGTTAATCCTGTTCCTGCTGTCCCTCATCTGTCTTTTGGGGACCAGCGAAGTCACTATCTCTGGGCATAAACTTCTCCTTGAACTGAAGTGGCTAAAGCTCCAGTGTATGGGACCTCTGGCTGCTGAGAAAAAATCATGTATTTTGTCACCAGGGTACATGGAAGGGCTAAAGAGTTAGAGCGATTGAGGCTCACTGTTTTTACTGTTTTCTTTCTTTATCTTCCTATTGTGAGACTGTGGAGAGCTTCCTGTCTGACGAGAAACACTCTCGGTAGAGCGTGCATGGGGGCCTGGGCAGGGATTGCCAGAAGAGAGCACCTGTATTTCTCTGGATGCTCTTATGCTGACCATTTACTCTTCTGAGATCCCTTTTGGAATTCTTCCCTGACACACTTCTCTAACGCCTCTATTGCGCTCTGGTCCGTTGGTCAGAGCCAGGGGGGATGTGAATGTCCTACCAGCAGTTCTCGTGAGTAGTCCCAGCCATTCTCTGTCACCCAGGTTCAAGGCCCCACCTCACTCTCCACAATCATGTTCCCAAGACATGGCCTCATTTTCTGAGTTCTTTTAAGGGGCTGGTTTAATCTGATAGGTAAATGGGAGGTAAGGAACACTTGGAGATTTTAACAGCAGCCATCTAGAGACTGTCAATGTGCTATTGCTCTCTGACTTCAAGGAAAGTCTCTCAGGGCAAATCTGGGAGAGCCGAGGACGGCATCCCACCTGGTGTGACGCTCCCTTGCCTACCTGGCTTGGAGCCGCCTGTATGTAGCCTTGTTCCAGCGCAGTGAGACTTAGACCCTGCTCTTGGACCCCGCATGTGGCTTCCTCTTTTTATTCAGCCTTTCATGTCTGCATGGACATCTCATTATCCCCAGGGGGCATCAGCAGTGGTGGGGCTCTTCCGGTTAGTGTTGCTTGTGAATAAGCCTCCCAACTCACAGAAGAGGACAAATTCCCATTAAGAGAACAAGTTTTCAGGCTTCCCTGGTGGCGCAGTGGTTGAGAGTCCGCCTCCCGATGCAGGAGACACGGGTTCGTGCCCCCGTCTGGCAAGATCCTACATGCCGCGGAGCGGCTAAGCCCGTGAGCCATGGCCGCTGAGCCTGCGTGTCTGGAGCCTGTGCTCCGCAGCGGGAGAGATCACAACAGCGAGAGGCCCACCTACGGCGAAAGAAAGAACAAAAACAAGCTTTTGCAACATGTATCCAATTCCCAAAGCCACTTGGACTATACTTGACTCAACCTTAGGGAAAATGAAAGTAGAGACAAGAAGTTGTTTATTAAACATTAAGAAAGTTAAAAAGTAGCTGTTTATTAGCATGTTTGTCTCCCTTTCCACCTCTTCATGAAGAAAGGAGCAACATTTATATGACAGCAGCACGCACCTAGATGCAAGGAACTCTATCTAATGAAAATTCTGGGCTCCAGGGTGAGCTGCTGGGAGCATCCTGAGTGGCTCAGATGCAGGCCTTCCAGGCAGGCGACGGACACGGTGGTGCTTACTCTGTGGTGGAAGACCTGGAAAAAAGCATTGGTTGCATATTTGTAACCCTTGGCTAATAAATCCCAGTCAGCAGAGGCTGAACTGAACACCACACAGGCAGCAGACCATCAGCTTGCTTCTCATGAATGCAAAGATGCCAGCAGAATCAGGCCTTGTCTTTTCATGTAAACCAGCAGCTAATTTCCCCCCTTAATTAGTTACAACGTAGCTGATGCAAAACAAAGGATTTTGTTATTTTCTATACAAACTGGTGCTGGAATCCTAGAATTTCTTAGTGTGTCATTAAGCATTTTCTAAAAAACAAGCTCGAAGGTCAGAACATTCAGAGATTTTCTAGTGGAGACTGTTGGTTACCCGTGCTTTCAGGTTTCTTGAAAGAAGGCGTGATGACAGAAGGATATGTTCCATTTCCCCCAAGTCCTGTCCCTATGTTGTAATAACTACAATTACATTATAGTTGTTAGTTATTGTTATATTGCTATAATTACTACCAATGCAAAAAGTTGGTGTTTTGGAGTTGGCAGAATTTGGAATATATAGAGTCTTCAATGGAGGTCCTTGCTAGGATTAGAGGAAAGAAAAAAGAGATTCATAAGGTAAAATTTCAGAATATTACCACTTGGAAGGGCTTTCGGGAAGGGCTGTCTAGCAGTTCCTAAACTGTGCTCAGTAGAATACTAGTTCTGAGAAATGATATTAGAAAATAGGGTTCCAAGATCATATATGCTTGGGAAACATGGCACTCTATTCTTCTCCTCACAGTGCAACTTAAAATATTTATAGTCCCTGAGGAGTCCTAAAATGAAAAAAAAAAAACAACTTTATTTTAATGCAGAATTTCCCACTTTTGTTTGATCATGCAGTATCTCAATATCTCTTGCCTCTTTTTTTTTTAAAACACTTATGGAGACCAAAGCCATAAAGTTGCACAGCTAATTGGTGGCAAACCCCGCTCTCATGATTCTCAGGCTCCAGATCATTACACAACTTGCTAAGGTTTGTGACTTACTCCCTCCGTGACTCACAACTGAGGACTTGTATCCGGGCTATGTGTCTGTGGTCTGTGCTAAGATTCTGGTTTGCTAAGTTATTCTTCTGAATCTAATGATGTTTGGGTGATTCCCCAGAACATTCTGAGGAGGAGGCGAAAGCAGCCTGTGCATGGAACTCATTGATGAGCTGTTGAAGGTTGCAGTATGTCTGAGCTTCTGCATCTGGGAGGGCTTTGGTCCTGCTGCCCACAGGTGAATGCAGGGAAAGATCACCGGGCTGTAGTCAAGGCCAGGCCAAGGCAAGTCAGTGAAGCGGTAACATGTGCCTTCAGAGAAGTTCTTTTTTCATTTTATTTATTGATCCCTTCACTTCCCCAGTGCGTTTTAATAAAAATTCTGCTCTGGGAGCTTTTATTCATACTAAAGTGTAAATGATTGATAACTATAATTAAAGTGTTACCTATTTCATAGGGACTTACATTCTAACCTAAACCCCAAGCTAAAGAAATAAAATTCTGAGAGTGCATCTTGAGATAAGTAAGTAGGTTGGGGAGAATTTATAGGAGGGTACATGGAATCTGAAAACCATGTAAGGTAGATAAATATCTATTCTGTGTTTGAATTTGAATAAGGATAGCCTGGGCTCCAAAAATACACATTTCTAGTCTTATTCAATATAATACACATGCCTTGACATTTTAAGATTTCTGATAAGGTACCTCTTTTCACAGGATAGATTAGCCTTGGTGGGTCCTTAGGCAGCTGGTGCCTTGACTGTTCTACTACTCAAGGAGGTGAGTGAGCATGCTCAGTGCTGCTTGGTCCTACACACCCATCCATTCATTCTGTAATAGTGGGTAGCTGTCATGTATCAGGCCTGGGATGAGGACCCAGGGACACAGAGAGACCTAAGTCATGGCTTTTGCCCTCAAGGAGATTTACTTTCAAGAGAGATCCTTAATGTGTTATGTAAACAGATAATGATAACCTAATAATTTCTATCATGGAGGTATGTACCAGCAATGGTGAAAGTGGGTCTCTTTGTCAAGGTGTTTTGAGCTCCCTTGATAAAGTTAATTCTATTTGATAGGCACTTCTGTAGAACTCCAAATTCATGCCATTCTTCACACCCTTAATTTAGGCCAAAGTCATGGGTAGTACTTAAAACATAGATCCTTTGCCTGCATGATGTGTGTGTGCAGTAAAAAAGCAAGGCCCCATCATAAATGGCACAAGCTTTTAAGGTGATGTGTATGTTTAGGTTCGTCTGAAGTCTTTTGTTATTGGAGAGAACTAACACATGAACTTAGGGAAAACTGTGATTTTGAAACATAGTAAGAATTACTTAGCCAGCAACTTCTGAGTAACATGCAATAGGAAAGAAAGCCATTACTATTATTATTATTATTTTAGCAGAAGGGTAGCATTTAGTGAAGTCATTAGGCCCTGACATTTCAGTTATCTTCTTTGAAGCTATCCATGCAACGAAGATACCAACATATTAGCCAAGCACATCAGGAAGTATTGACACAGGAGGAGTCGTCTTAACTTTCTTCACTGGGGCTTTGTGGAGCATCTCAATTATGTAAAATCCTGGATGGGGGATGCCGGTGGTGACCAGTGCCCCCAGGAGTTATGCAATGTGGGGACAGTACCCTGGCTGTGAGTGTCTTGGTTTACTCCATGTCCTTCCTTCCATACAGCACTTTGTGAATTCATAGAGCATTGGGTTAAACAATAGAACTGCAGAGCTATAAATGACATGGACTCTCTCTGAGAAGCAGTAGTGGGACAGTTGAATGCTCAGTCTTAGAAGCAGACACATTTGGTTTTGAACTTTGGCTAGCCGTGTGACCTGTGAAATGTGGAAAGTAACACCCAATGCATTGTGAGATCATGCAGGCGAATTCTATGAATTTTAGAACCTGGCACGGTATAAATGTACAAATAACTGTAAATTTTCGCTGTAACCTTATCTCCGATCCCACCATTTTAAAAAACATTTATGAGTCAGCAATGTGAAATGACTTGTCCAAAGTCTCTTGGCTGGCCAGTAACAGTCAGAAGTAATTTAATGCTGACCTTATTGGAACCCTGGGATTTGCTCAATAGAGTTTTATGTTTTAAGCCACATCCATAGAGTAAGGCTTCATTTGGGGTTCTGGTTCTCCTCCTGCTGCCTTTCACTCTTTCACTGTGACACACTTTTTGCAAACATTTCAATAGTTTTGACGTGGAATTTTTTGAACTCTTAGCCTTCATATTCTGTTTTTCACAGCCTGTTGTCCACAGAGCGAAACCCACAGTGCATCGTGTTATTACTCAACCCAGATTCTCTGGAATCCCGTTTTCTATTTCTGTCTGTGAGCTTCCTTCTTCTGTGTGTTGGGTTTTCTTCTAACACTCCTCACTTGCAACTCCCTTCTGGAGTCTTCTATGTGCAGACAGCCTGCAGTGCCCGGGATTGATGTTCCCTGTCCCCACCATTCCCCTGAACCTTCAGCCAGTGGGTGTATCTGCAGGAATAGGAAAACCCGGCCCTTGTGCCTCTGGTTGGCACAAACTCTGAAGTGTAATTTATCTTCCAGAGGTCCCTTTACAGGTCAGGCTGGAGATTGGCTTTGCCTGAAATCCCACTTTGCTTGGCTGCACCCCCTTCCCTGTCCAGCTTCCTCAGGGTCTGCCTCTGGAACCCCAGGCTTGCTTTTACTCACCTACTGTCGATAAAGAAAAGCCTTACTTGAGAACGAGCCATCTTCTGTTTTACATATACATTTTCTCATTCTAGAAACCATTTATAGAGAACGGAGTGACTTGCTGTCTCAATGAGATCACATACGTAAAAGCTCTTTGTACACTGTAGAAGCTATAGAAATGTGGGTTATTATTACTGAAATATGTAATTTTGAGTTAGGGAAAAGAAATCTGACCTGCAAAGTCTATATCACAGTTTCCTTTTCTCAGCTTTCGACTGCATGGGAAGTTTCTATTTCCATTTTGAACCCTGTGGTTCTTCTGATGCCCTGCCTTGCTGCTGACTGTATTGGGCTAGGGTGTAGTTTTCTCAGAGTAAGGGCTGCAGGACCGGATGTCTAGTGCATCTAGGGCTAGGTGTAGAGCGTGTCATGTGAAGGTTGTAGATTATCCATTTTTTCATAATACTTAATATACCTTTATTCTTTAATTTATGCTAGGTCTTAGTATATGAGAGTTTGCAACAGTATATAGTACTTCATTATAATTGTCAATTGTTTTTCTTATCTAACTCCCTTCATGTTCAGGAGAAAGGATAATTTAGTCCTTAAGTTGAAAACAACAAATGAACAAGGAAAAACAAGCTTACTACAAGAAGACTATTTCTCTGCTACATGTATCGATATAAAACTTTGTCCAGTTTTTCTGCTTCATGCCCTCATTTAATGACTGTAATAGCAAATATTTTTCTGTTAAAAAGTTCAAAAGAAATTAAGAAGTTTGTTTTTGCTGTAGATTCTCTGTGGTTTCTGAAGCCCCCCAACACCTCTTCCCATTGTATTTGTAGTGGTTTCATTGGGATGGGGGGTAGGCTGGAAGTTCTCCATTTGCAGGCATTACTGGGCCAGACTCTGTCCTGTATTCCCATAACACGCCACATGCTTTGAATAATAAATGTGCTCTTTAGTAGCGCTTGCAGGAGTAGATGCTGAAACCTCAAGCCAGTCATTTTTCTTCTATATAATAATGGGTTTTTTTGTTTTGTTTTGTTTTTCTTTTTGAGGTACGTGGGCCTCTCACTGTTGTGGCCTCTCCCATTGTGGAGCACAGGCTCCGGACGCGCAGGCTTAGCAGCCATGGCTCACGGGCCTAGCCGCTCCGCGGCATGTGGGATCTTCCCGGACCGGGGCACGAACCCATGTCCCCTGCACCAGCAGGCGGACTCTCAATCACTGCGCCACCAGGGAAGCCCCTATAATAATGGTTTTAATACGCGCAACCAGTGACAGAGTTCGAGGTAGGGCCACCTACTCCCAGCCTACCATCCTGCTCTTCCCTGGCCATAACCAAGAGCTCCAGATTGCAGAGATTCTGATAAGTGAATTTGAGGGTAACCACTTATTTTCACAGATGGCCCACTTCAAAATTTACCTCTGGTTTAGAGTTGGTTGGGAGAGATTTGCAGACCACAACAAGCTGGGGAACCACGACAAGACACCATTGCCTTGGAGGTCCCAGGCACAAGCCCCAGGAGTGCCTGGCCATGTGGACTTGGGCAGAGGGCCTGTGAAGGCTACAAGTGACACTGAGCACATGAGCGACTCCCAGCCCAGTGCAGTAGGTTTTTCTTTCTTTCCCAGTGTTTATCCGATTGCAAACTCTGTAGTTTTTTTTTTTTTTTTTTTTTTTTGCGGTACGCGGGCCTCTCACTGCTGTGGCCTCTCCCGCTGCGGAGCACAGGCTCCGGACGCACAGGCTCAGCGGCCATGGCTCCCGGGCCCAGCCGTTCCGCGGCACGTGGGATCTTCCCGGACCAGGGCACGAACCCACGTCCCCTACATCGGCAGGTGGACTCTCAACCACTGCACCACCAGGGAAGCCCCAAACTCTGTACTCTTATTTGAACAATTGCTATACTTACTCTCAGTACACCAAAATGTGAGGTTCCTGAGTAATCCATTTGACACCAATTAAAAAAAAAATCATTGTTGAAATATATAATTGTTATATTGGTGAAAATATGAAGAATAAAATGATTCTATTTCTGACAACCCCAGTTCATCTTTTCTCTCTTTTTGAGCTTATAATTCTGGCTTTAAATCCCAGATCAGGGTTCCCTACCAAAGCGTACTGTCTCTGTTTGTGCCTGAATAGCTCAGAATAGTTTTTTCAGTATAGTGGAGAATTCCCTTATTTCATCCAAAGGATTATAAGAACTAAGTGTGTATCTTGTTGCTGAGCTATAGATCCTTAAAAGCCAGTTTTGGTTTGCTGTGACTTACCTGGGGTTTTTCACTGCTGCCAACTCCACCCTTATTTTCTGCATATTCTCAGAAGTGAATGTTTTAGGAGAGTGCACATGCCATGAACACTCCTTGGATGGGCTTGTCTCACAGCCCCTGGGCATCCTGAAATCCTCAAAGAAAACTGTTTTTGAACTGCATGAGTAGATTTTACTGAATTAGGTTCTGATTTCTTGATGAAGAATCTCATCTGTATTGTATTTGCCATAAGCAAAGCAACTGGTACGATTTCGACACACGCCCAGACTGCAGGCTATGTGATATTGGCTTTTAGGTAAGTCAGGATTGAAATATCACATCTGCCCACAGAGGCATACCTGACTCCAAGCTCTTGGCACAAAGCTTGATTAATCAATTAGAAAGATGGTGGCCAGGGGACTGCAGACACTTGTAGACCATTGTGGGCAACCTGAAGCCATAAGCCAACATGTAGCCATTTCATCCTGGTTTGCACTTTCTCATATGAGTTGATAGAAATTCATGACATGTTTCATCTAGTAGTCCAAAGCCATATGCACATGCCTCAACTCTTACTCATGGTCAGCCTGATGGCCCCAGCTTGCTGCTTGAAAGAAGAGTCAATAGATGTTTCTGCTCCTACAAGTAGGTCTAGGTTTACAGGCTGTAATGGGTTGGCTTCAGAGGGGCCTGCCCCATTCTGGCTCCCTCGCTTTCTTTATAGGTTTATCATGGATTCTGGGGGAAAAATAAGCCTTTCCTCATGCTCAGCAACACCACTAGGTCTTCAACAGCACAGCACTGCTCCCTCTGCTTAGTGAAGTGTTGAGGGAGGCCTAGAGGAAAGATGGAAGGGTGTCCTTGGAGACAGTAGTAAGCCCCGTATCTAGTTGGAGGCCTTAGGTGATCTTCCAGTATCGGTGTTGCCCTTGAGAAAAGTGAGCATGCTGGACACCCTCCTGCAAGAGGCAAGATGGACAGTGGAGAAAGATAGATAGATATACTCGGTTCACACTCTGGTTCTACCATTTGCAGCTCTTAGACCTTGTGCCACTTTCCCAGCATCTCTAAAATGAGGCAAGTGATATTTACCTTGTAAAGATATTAGGATTAAAGATAGCATATATAGAGCATGAAATTTTCCAATGTGATGGCTATTATTATTATTACCTACCCCATTGTATTTGTGTTAGAAACTGTGTACATCTAAGTAGCATCATACACTCATTTCTTGGAGTGTCTGTCTTTTGGGTAACTGATGTTTCGTTTACATCAATATCTCCTGTTACCTTTAAAGAGAGAAGTGCATGCAAAAATGAATTTAGATGCAATTCTTTTGCCTATTATTTGGAGTGTGGTTCAGCCAATATTTTTTTGATCTTGAGTTATGTTTGTTAAGTCTATTTTGTGCCAGGCAATGTGCCATGTGCTGGGAATACAGGAATGGTTGGGTGCCTCTGTCTGCCAAGTGCCATTAATTCTGGTGGGAGGGGAGACAGAGACAGACACAGAACACTTCAAAGCAATTTGATCAGTGCTATGCACAGCGTGTGGCAGATACTGTTCGGTGCCTCCCCAGGAACTTCTTCCTCTTTGTAGTTGACAGAAGGCTAATTTTGTTCAGGCTGGTACGGTTTCTAGCTAAATTCTCACCTCCCTAGGTTCCCTTCATGCCAGGTATGGTTGGGTGATGGAGATCTGATGGGTGGGACACAGAGAGGTGTGATGGGGATTCCGATGGAGCTGTTGTCCGGACAAATGGGGATTATCACAGAGGGCACCGGCCTGCCCCCCTTTTCCTACTTTGAACATAAGCATAATGTCCAATGATGCAGCAGCCATCTTAAAAAAATAAAATTGTGTATATTTAAGGGCTACATCACGATGTTTTGATACACATATACATAGTGAAGTGATTATTACAGTCAAGTTAATTATGGGTCAAGTTGTTATGGGTCACCTTACACAGTTAGCATAATTGTTTTTTGCTGTCAGAGCACCTGAAATCTACTCTCTTAGCAAATTTCCAGTGTACAGTACAGTGTTATTAACTATAGTTATCATGTTGGACATTATATCTGTAGACCAGTTCATCCTACATAACTGCAACTTTGTACCCTTTGACCAATGTCTCCTCATCCACCCTTGCTTTCCTGCCCTTGGTAGCCAACATTATACTCTCTGCTTCTATGTGGATGCCACACATAAGTGAGATCATGCAGTATTTTTCTTTCTGTGTCTGCCTTACTTCACTTGGCATAATGTCCTCCAGGTTCATCTATATTGTTGCAAACGACAGGATTTCCTTCCTTTTTAAGGCTGAATAATCTTCTATTGTATATACAGATATACACCACCACTTCTTTTTTTTTAATTTAATTTTTTTTGTTAGTTTCTGCTTTATAACAAAGTGAATCAGTTATACATACACATATGTTCCCATATCACCACAACTTCTTTATCCATTCTTCCATCGATCAGCAATCATCTTTTTTTCTTTTTTTAAATTTATTTATTTATTTATGGCTGTGTTGGGTCTTCGTTTCTGTGCGAGGGCTTTCTCTAGTTGTGGCAAGCGGGGGCCACTCTTCATCGTGGTGCACGGGCCTCTCACTGTCGCGGCCTCTCTTGTTGCGGATCACAGGCTCCAGACGCGCAGGCTCAGTAGTTGTGGCTCACAGGCCCAGTTGCTCTGCGGCATGTGGGATCTTCCCAGACCAGGGCTCGAACCCATGTCCTCTGCATTGGCAGGCAGATTCTCAACCACTGCACCACCAGGGAAGCCCCAGCAACCATCTTTTGACCATGAAAGAGAAAAGCATGAGGGGAAAGGTAAGAGAATTCCAGAGATGGTAGTCCTGATGTCACTGAGCTTCTGAATCGATCACAGCTGCCATCTAGATCCAAAATCTTATTAGGTGAGAGAAGTACATCTGTATCTGTTGGAGCTGCTATAAAGTAGGTTTTCTGTTACTTGCCACCAAAGACATTCCTAAACAAGACAGCTCCCATTGGTGTGAAGATAAGAGGTGATACTTCTTGCAGATTACTAAGTAGCTGAGAGGAAGTGCTATGGCTCCAGACAGAAAACCTGCCCTCTATTGCCTGGAAAGAGTGCTTGGCAAAAACCTCTCAACGCGGAGATTCTCATCTGCCACCTATACTTCAGAACTGTACTCAGGCTGTAATCGAGAGAGACAAAAAACTTGGGCAGACCTTCTTCCTGTGAGATTCCATTCCAATTTGAGGCATGTTCCCCCACAGTCTTCCATGAACTAAAGACAGTCTGTAAGCAAGGGCCAAACTAGTCAGTATGTCACCCGAGTGACCTTGTGTGCTGAGGGACCTAGGTCAGGAACTCACAGTTTCCTCTGATTTAGATCACACCAGAGCCCTCCACAGTCTACATTTCAGGTTAAACCCTTGCCACATTTTTCAGAAACAGGGGCTTAGAAACCCTGACTGTGGCTGGATTCACAGATATGCAGCTGCCGAGACTAACAGACTAGTAGACAGTCTTTTTGCTGCCCTCGCAACTCCCAAAGAGATACCTGCTTTTTCCAGTATTCACTTTTCTCTCTCTGTCTCGCCCTTTTCTTTCTCAGACACAATTTGAGAGTCTCACAGATGGCTTTGGGGAAGATAACTGCTTGTTCTCAAACATGCCGCTGGGAAACACATTCCTGCTCCTTCCCTTCCTCTCTCAGAGTCCTTGGCCGGCCTTGGCCCTGTCTCCAGGAGATCATGACACTGCAGCCTCGCTCTGCAAGTTCCCATACCTTCCAGCAGTCCCACTGACAACCTGAGCTGCTGGCATTTACATTCTTCTTCTAAGTAGCTTGGCAAATAGGAGCCTTTGCCTCTCTGCTTTAGAAGCCCGACTTTTCGTTTCTGGGCTGAAGGGAGCATTCAGTGTTATGCCCATGAACCCACAGACCTCAGGGAATGTTTCCACTCCTTCCTCCCATGCCTACCTGTATCACCAAGGTGTGGCTCAAGGTGCAAAACCAGCCACCATGGAGTAAGCTGGTTTAAACTGGAGTCCCATTTGTGGGGTGTTGAGACAGGACAAGTTGGGTGCCCATAAGGCATGAGCTGGCATGGAAGGGCTAGAAGAGAAGGTTGCGGACCCATGAAGATGCTGTGTCTATGATCCAGAATAAGGTCAGGCACAGTTTGAGTTCCCAGGTTAAGTTTTGATGGATTGGAGGCAGGTGAGGAGACCATAAAGAAATCCATTTAAAGTTAATCTAGATGTCGTCAAAAATTAAAATGAGCATTGGGATTAAAGGCAAGTGACATCTGACATTCAGAAGAGACCAGGGATGTATTAAAACATGGTTTTGTCTTTGGGTTTCCAAAGGCCCCAATATAAGTGGAAACTGCCCCTGATTAAGATTTTTTTCTGCTTTTGCCCTAAATTTTATTTTATGTATCCTTCTGAGTTGTAGTTTCTTCACTGATTACTTGGGGATATATATATATGTTCTTCTAAGGGTTGTTTTGAAGCTCATATGAATTGATGGTTTTGAAGGAACTTTACAGTCTCACAAGTTAATTTCTATTTTTCTTCTTCCCTCCCTTCCTCCCTTCCTCCCTTCTCTCCTTCCATCTCTCTTTATCTTTCTACCTCTTTGTCTCCTCCTCTTCTTCCCTTCCACTAGAATCAATACCCAGAACCAAATAAGAAAAGTCAGTCATAAAACAAGAGGCAGAAAGGCAAAGCCCAGGGAGACACAAGTCAATACCCCCTTCCAAACATTGCATTATTGGGGTGGAGAGGGAGTAGAGCTGCTTACAGCCTTAGACTGTGATGTATTTTTGGTTACTTTTGCCTTTGCAGACTTTTAGGGAACCAACTCTCTGCTTTCAGACTCCACAGGGTAGACACACTCCATGTATTTCCCTCCTATCTCTTCTTTGGGAGGGAGACTAGAATCCAAATGTGAGAACTCAGACCGCTGGACATCAGAGAATGGACAGGTGCATTCTCTGGGAAGGTGAGGTTACATATACCTAGAACTTAATTTTAGGGCTTTAGAGGATGAGGGCACATGGCGCTAATGTTCATCAATATCCACTTCTGGATACACAAGGACTACAATCCCATGCCCTTGGAAGTCGGGCGTTGCCTAGAAGTGACTAGAGGTGGCCAATGAAACATGAGCAGGAGTGACATGTGTCACTCATAGTCCCTATGACTGGGGTGGGACTCTCCTGCTCTCTCCCGCACTGTGCAAGCCTGGACTGCAGTGTCACCACACGAGGGACAGTTGCCAGACTGCAGAGGATTTTTGGGTAGGCAAGAGGTCAACCTTTGTGGTGTTGGCTGGAGTAGCAGAGCCTACACGGAACAGTATGGGGCACGTGCAGAGAAGACTTTTGCTCTTCCCTTGGTGGCTTTCCTTACACTCTAAGCAGCCAAACGACTGCAGAGTGTCCCACTTCTCTTTTGTTTTTCTTCTGTCCTAAACCCAGAGTAGCGGCTGTGTGGAGGGTTGCAGCTGTCGGAACTGAAGGGGGGAAAATGGCTGCTCCTCTTCCCTTCGGAATTAGTCTTGTCACATAAGTGGTTTACACACTGGCGGTCTCCACAGACGCCAGGCATGTGTTCTCAGGTGCTTCCCCCATTCTCCATGCACCCCACCTCGTCTCCATCCCAACACGTAGACAGGAGCCATGGACACCCCGACAGAGCCGGGAGGTACTGTAATATTTCAGGAGACGCAGGTTCAGTTTGGAAACCGGCAGACCTGATGTGTACCACCCACACACCCAGCTGTTGCAGGACTGATGTAGCCACAAGCAAAGAGAATCTGCAGAGCTATTTCCTGAAAGCGATGATGAATGTGGTTTTCTTTTTTTTTTCTCCCAGAGTATGAAAATAGTATATTTCAAGTGACTTAGAAAGGGATAATATGCCCGAAAGGTAGTTTAAATTATTCCTGCGAGTTTGCTTACCATTGTGTCTTCCTTCTGCCTTTTTATCAATTATACACCACCTCTGAGGCTTTTAGAATTTGTATCACTGTCTCAAATGTGGATGTTATTTTGATTTTTATTTAATTGTGTATAGTCATATTTTAATGTAATTTTCCATAGAATTCTTTTAAAAACCTATTGCCATATTTTAAAAATATGTAAAATGTAATAAATGTGTAGACTGAAAGATGTTAGTATTTAAAACTTGACAAGTCTAAAAATGGAGCTTTTAAATACATATTACCAAAACGTACATTGCCAGGAACATTTTGGCCCTTTATTACTTTTTTCTGTCTTTACCTGTACAACAGGGTAATGATAAGAAAAAGTGTTAGAGTATGCCAACATATCTAAGCCATTGGCTGTTAAGAAGTATTGATGGTCATTAAATTATCTAAAAATATAGACCGAACTTACTGAAATCATTTTTAATTTTGTATTCATATTTATCTAAGAGATAGGAAAATTTTGTCAGGTTTGTTTTGTCTGAACTTACTCCATATAATAGGTTTTAAAGATTTTTATTTCTTCTTACTAACTAAATTGCATTTCTTTCTTTCTGGAACAAATTCTTAGCTCTACATTTCTGATCTGGAGAAAAAAATCTAAGTGGAAATCAAAGGACAGGGACCATTCTGAACTTGAGTATAACAAATGACAATTTATACTAGGTGTGATAACCCAGTATTGATTGTGGTGTATAAGCACACCCACTGTGGTAGGGTTTGGCTCAATCCTTGTTTATGTAGAATTGGAAGAAGTAAATGTACATCTCTGTGTCCAGTCCTCGTTTACTCAAATTTCATCTTCGGAAATTCAATCCTGATTCTTTAGGGTAAATTCCAGATGAAAATTTAACACAGAAATTAAGTTAAAACACAGATTTTGGCCACACTCTAACTTAGCTGTGCTCAGTGTTTGTGGCTTTGATAGGAAACCTTGCCGGCACGTGTGTGGACAAGATTTGGCTTGGATCTAAGTGGTTGTCATGTACAGAACTGGAAATTACTTAGTCTATTAATGAACCCTCAAATTATTCACTGCAGGCATCTTTTGACTGGGGCTGCCAGTCAAGACTAAGAAAGCCCAAAGGGACCCTGAAATCTGTGAAATGAAGCACCCAACCACTTAGGCTGGAGGAGAGTCAAAGTGCAATAGTAGCATATGTCTCCACCTCTGTTTACCCTTGGAGAGTTTTCCAAGATGAGTACTTGTCTGAAGACTCTAAAGGAAAGATTGTCTAGCTTGTCTCAGTAGGAAGACTTGGTCTTGAAACTGTGATCTTTGGAGGCAGCTGAGATGGGGGGAGGAGGAAAATTGAAGGTTCTCATAAATGCAGCCATTCCTATCCCTCCTCTTAGGTCTCCTTATGCAGATGACTATCCATGGAATTATTTCTTCCACTGGTTTATTTTTCAGTGTCATAGACTGCAATACTTATTGAAAAACTTATTAGCAATAAGTTGACAATGAGCCTTTGAATATTTCAGTAATAGTCTTAATTAAGAGCAGTCCACACCAAAATTTTATAGATTCAAAAAGACTCCATTGACCTATGCCATTCAGCATTACTGCTGAATTGGAATAATGTATTTAAAGTAAGTGTACCAGTTAAGATAGGCTAAGTTATCTAAGTTATGCTTGGTAAGAACTCCAAAATTTTAGAAGTTTTAAACATTTGCTCACATTACAGGTCCATTGTAGGTTGGTTTTTGTGGGGGGGTGGGGCAGGGGATGATCTGTTCCTTGTCTTCCATCAGAAAACAGGATAGGAGAGGCTACATGTCTACACTGCCAGATTGTCAAGTCAACCCCCCCAACCGGCAGTTGAGGCAGGGCACAGATCATACACTGATTCTTAAAGCTTCCTCTTGGAAATAACACACCACTTCTGCTCACATTTCTTTGGCCAAAGTTATTTACATAGCTACACCTAAATTCAAGGGTACAGTATAACCCTACAAAAAATTCCCAGGAGAGCTAAAAATATTTGGTGAACACTGTTAATGACCACCAAACTGAACTTTAATTCATGCTAATCCACCTAAACCCAGCAAATGCTGAAGTGCATTTTACTCAGAAGTTCATCCAAGTCCTTGTGTCTCACAGAGACATCTAGAGGACATCTAGACTTCAACCTGTACTTCTGGAAAGTTGGCTTCTTCGTAGGCATGAAAATGAGCTTAGATGTAGCAGCAAAGTATAAAGGGGCAGATGATCAGCCAGCACTCAGAGTATCATTCTTTTGGGGGTGGGTATGTTGAGAGGGGGCCAGGGAATAAGCATGAACAAGAAGACAACTATGGTATAGTAAAAAAGAAGACAAACACTTGAAATCAAACCAGTTTTAAGCCCTAACTTGGCAGTTTACTGTCTAATTAGTTATGTGTCCATTATTTATTCTCTAGAAGTCTGAGTTTCCCTGCCCTGAAAGATAAAGAATCAAATGGATATTACATGTAATGTACTTCATGACTCATAAGTACTATATAACTGTCATAGAGAGAATAAGTTATTTGAGCCCTAGGCACGTCTGAACTATGTCCAGATTTTAATGACTCCTCGACTCTGTCTCAGAAAATAGAAATGGTATTTGGCATGGCATCAACCCATATCATTTTTATATGTCAGCAACTCTAATTCACAATCTACAAAATTTAATGGTAATAAAGATAATACTTTATAATGCTTTACAGAATTATTTCACACCATGACATCCAAAGCCCATTTCAGTTGCCGTCACTGAACAGAGAAAAAGACTCTAAGAAATGATGTAACAAAGTAAGAGAGCAGGTAGCAAATCCTGCACAGGAAATGAACTGAACAGAAAATGAAGCCTCATTGGAGAAAGGCAAAGTAAAAAACAGACCAAAATGTAAGTTGCTATATCTTTACATTGGTTATGTATAAGCCTGTACAGTATGTACAAACTCCCTTCTTTATTATATCACTATATTTTGAATATTTAAGGACTCGTTGCTCTTCCAAAATATAGTATTATGGGCTTACTAATTGAAAATTTAGGTTCTAGATATTTTTGGGATCATATTTAAAACTTAAAGTCTGTCTTTGCTTCCTACCTCCCTCCCTCCCCTCTCTCCCTCCCTTCTTCCCTTCCTTCCTTCCTCCCTTTCTTCCTTCCTTCCTTCCTTCCTTCCTTCCTTCCTTCCTTCCCTCTCTCCCTCTCTCCCTCTGTTTCTTTGTTTCTTCTACATTAATTAACTATAGCTTTTATGTTTCAGATAAAGTACTGGTATTAGGGAAGTCAATGTTCTTATAATATTTTCCCTTCCCTAGAAGGATGCAAAAGCTAGAGAGAGTAATGAGGTGGAGGCTATAATACATGTATGAATAGAATGCTACAAGAACAAGAAAATAAAAAGTGTCTGTGTTCAGGAGTTCAGGAAAGAATTCACACTGAATTTGACATTTCTCACTGTAAGAAAGAAAGGCAGGGAAAGAAATTCTAGGTAGAAGAAGCAATTAGTGCTAAATGAGAATTATCATTATGCACCTTTAATATCAAGTGATTTAGAGTAGCCGAGGGCTTCCCTGGTGGCGCGGTGGTTTAGAGTCCGCCTGCCGATGCAGGGAACACGGGTTCGTGCCCTGGTCCGGGAAGATCCCACATGCCGCAGAGCGGCTGGGCCCGTGAGCCATGGCCGCTGAGCCTGCGCGTCCGGAGCCTGTGCTCCGCGGCGGGAGAGGCCACAGCAGTGAGAGGCCCGCATACCGCAAAAAAATAAAGTAGCCGAAATGCAGGATGTTTGGGGAGAGGTAAAATTACAAAGTAGGCAGGAGCCTGACCCTGGTGGTCTTCATAGGCCATGGCCAAGGAGTTTGTGGTGCATCCTAAGTGGACTTTAAATAGAGTGATGAAAAAAAGCTAACATTTTTATTTATGGAATATCCACATTATCTACAATTAGAAAAAATATTGTTTATTCTCAAGTTTATGAATTTGTGAATTACCGTGATGATCTATTTATTGGTATCTAAAATTAACTCCCTACTTTGGCTCATGTACGTGATCAAGATTATACCTACATCAAGTGGCAAATCTCCTGTCCTGATCTTAAAGTCACTTCATGAAAGTACCAGTCCCTGTTAGGGAACCTCTTCCACATACCCAGTATTTTAACTCCAAAGCATTTGAGTATGATTCATTTCTTAGAGTAGTGCTTGATTTTCATGTAATCATTACAAACACACAGACATAGGAATGTCCTTGAGATTTCTCCATTGTGTAACCCAGTGCTGAAAGCTTTCAAAATAAATAGAGCTGGCATGCAATTTCTTTCCCTTTCTTATGCCATCTCAGTATGGCTAACAGTCTTAACAAGTTAATTTTTGATATTCAAAGAGCCGAAAGCTCTATGGTCTTAACTTTTGTTAAGTGAGTTCAATTTGTCCCACCTTATGATGATAAATACCTGTGGAAAAAAGCAAGCGTAAACTAATGACCATGATCCAGAATGTATTAGCAAGCTGGAAACATTTCGTTCATTGTAGCTATATGCTTTAAACAACAACAAAAACAAACAAACAAACAAACCCCCAACAAACCCTCAGTTAATACATGCTCTCTTTTTTGTAACTGTAACATTTATGCAGGCTTTATAGGCTAGAATATGTTTATGGTATATTTAAATTTAATATAAGCTACAGTAATGGGGCATTTTATTTGGGGATGCAACCACAGTCTTAATTATATGACTAAGACTCTAATATGTAATCTATATTTCACTGAAGATGAATAAGACCAATAAGATAGGTAGTGCCTTCTAAGTGAAAAAGCTAATGATTGTCCTTGGGTTCTGATGTCTCTGGGACACTATATGAGGTTCTGTAGAAGGGTAGATAAAAAGCAAAACTTGAAAAAAGGTCGTTAGATTAAATGAGTAGAAAGGAAGCACTTGACAGTGAAGTTTTAGTTGAGTATAGGCAGGAGTCAGATAATAATGCTGTAGGATGATGAAGAAAGGATTAATATAATTTATTCTTATCTCTGTATACTTTTTACTGTACCTTTATCCTGTTCATGTTAAACCTTGGTTTCTTCTGGTCACAGCTGAAATACAAAATGGTTAATTCTTAGCATTTGAAATTCTAAGGTCTTGGAACCTGGTTTACCATAATAGATGTGGAAAAATACTTGGCTAGTCAATTCACTCACTCCCCAACCCTCCTCACTACCCTCTCCTCCCCCGCCCCCCCACCCCGACCCCTGCCACCTAGCCATGGGGAAAGAAGATAAAGACTCTAGATTGAAGGGGAATTTTCTGAGGTGAGCTGATTTTTTTTTTCTCCCTTAGGGACATTTGCTGGATCCTGGGAATTTTTCCCTTTGGGGAATTTAACTGATTAATGGCATGGTTGCAGATTGGGCTTAATTTAGGCATTAACTCACTCTAAGCAAAAAAATTAATAAACTAGCAAAGTGTTGTTGTTCTTGTTGTTTTAGCAGTTGTAGGAGGTTAGAGAGACAAATTTGAAACTTTAGGAACTTCTTCAAATCCTTGGCTAATTTACCCCATATGACATTGTCTCAGTTCTAGAGATCTGCAGCAGCATTGGAGATAGTGAAGGAAGTCCAAAAGCTTCAAAAAGGCAAAATGAAATCTAAGCCATACCAGTGAGAGTGGGCCTGCCTTAGTCACTTCATTAAGTCTCTCAATCAAGACATTTGCTAGATCATTAAAAGGCCTAAAGTGGAGGCTGAAGAGCTGGGCTGGAAACTTATGAATGACAGAGCTGGAAATCCTAAAGTATTTCATGATCAAGGATAAAGAGAACAATTTGACTATCAGTAAGCTGCAGATGGCCGTTCCCAAGGAAGTGGGCTGAAACAGATGTAAACTGATTCTTATTCTGCAATCCAGCTCTGACCGAAGTTAATTACTGATTAGATAGAATGATCATCATCTTACCTGAGATGCATAACACAGGAAAGGGGGGGACCCTTTCTGGTTAAAGATAATATCATTCAGATTCTCTTCATTTCTTTTATACTCAATGTCTGACACAATAAAATATTACTATACATGCAAAAAGACATGAAAATATGATTGATGGTCAAGAAAAAAAAAGATGGAATCTAGTGGGAGACCAATAGATGATCCAGCTATCAGAGTTACCAACCAAGATCTCTGAAATAACTATGATTGATGTATTAAATAAATTAGAGAAGAATATGGGAAGAATATATGAAAGTATGGAGAATTTCTTCAGCAAATTATACTCTGTAAAAAAACCATAAACAATCTAAAATAGAAAAATATAGTATCTAAAGTTAAGAACTCAGTGGGTGTTCTTTTTTTTAATAAAAAAAATTGTATTTACTTAGAAGCATTCAGAATGCAACTTTTCTTTTTTTTGCCGTTACAGAGTGGTATTCAGTTAACAGAACAATTATTTCGTATAAGCTGCATCAGAGACAACTGAAGATGAAAAAATTACCATTCCCATATATAACTAATTTGTGCTGTGCACCAACAAGAACCCGCTTTAAATTTCCATGCCAATTTACAACCCCCATACTGTACCAGGCAAAGTTAGTGGCTATTGAAAATACCACCAGGACAGGGCTATCTAGAGACACATTCGGTAGTATGTTAACTATGCAAAAAAAGACACTGTACAGTTTAAAAACAAATCTTACACAGCCTTACATTTCAATTTTTTTCTTTAAAAGGAGTGAGTTGTGTACAGGGGGGTTAAATGCTTTACAGACAAGAAAAAAAGACTGTGCTAGAACCAACTTATTCATCATCATCATCGTCTTCATCTACCTCCTCCTCCTCCTCATCTTCCTCCTCTTCCTTCTTTTTCTTGCTTCTTTCAGCCTTGACGACTCCCTTTTTTGCTGCATCAGGCTTCCCTTTAGCTCGATATGCAACAATATCCTTCTTGTGCTTTTCCTTCAGTTTAGCAGCCTTCTTCTCATAAGGCTGCTTGTCATCTGCAGCAGTGTTATTCCACATCTCTCCCAGTTTCTTTGCAACATCACCAATGGATAGGCCAGGATGTTCTCCTTTGATTCTTGGATGATACTCAGAACAAAACAAGAAAAAGGCCGAAGGAGGCCTCTTGGGTGCATTGGGATCCTTGAACTTCTTTTTTGTTTCCCCTTTAGGAGGGATATAAGTTTTCATGTCTCTTTCATAAGAGGCGTTGTCCGCCTTTGCCATGTCTTCAAACTTTCCTTTCTCTTTAGCAGACATGGTCTTCCACCTCTCTGAGCACTTCTTAGAAAACTCTGAGAAGTTGACAGAAGCATCTGGGTGCTTCTTCTTGTGCTCCTCCCAGCAAGTTTGCACAAAGAATGCATATGATGACATTTTGCCTCTCGGCTTCTTAGGATCTCCTTTGCCCATGCTTAATTATTTTTCCTCCACGAGGCACAGAGTCGCCCAGTGCCCTTCCGGCTCTCACTTGCCCTGGCGCTGCCTCTATGGAGCTCAATGTACTGCAATCAGTGGGTGTTCTTAAGAGTAAATTAGTGAGAGAAGTATACAGAACATGTAGATTGAAAGACAAGTCACTAAAAGTATACAAAATTAAGCATGTAGAAAACATTAAAAAGGTGAATGAAGATATGTAGGATTATCTAAGGTCTAATGTACATATAATAGGAGTCACAAGAGGAAAAAGAGAAAATATGGGAAATCAGTATTTAAATTTTCTAAAACTGATGAAAGATGTCAACTGAAAGATTTAGAAAAGTCTGGGAATCGCAAGTTGAAGATAAACAAAACTACACCTAAGTATATTATAAAATCTGAAAATCAAGTACAAAGAGAAAAAACCTAAAATCAGTGCCTTAAAAAAATTACTGAGAATGACATCTAATTTCTCAACAGAAATTATGGAAGCTAGAAGACAATAAAATGACATCTTTAAAATATTGAAAGAAGATAACTGCCAACTTATCATTTTATACCAAAAAATTATCCTTCAAAAGTGAAGATGATAGTTTTAGTCAAATAAAAAGTGAGGGAATTTGTCACCAGCAAGTCCACTTTTGTAAAACTAACTTGACTTTTTTCAGGTAGAAAAATAATTCCAGATTCAGCATGGAAATATAGGAGGAAATTATGAACTCCAGAGGTGTAAAATATGTGGGCAAATAAAAGTGACTACTGACATATATAAAACAAGAATTGTAATGTCATATATATGTCATATATATATAAATAGGCATGTATATAATATATATCTCAACTGAGTTACAATGGAAATATGTCAAAAATTGTATTGCTGCAGTTAAAGGCATACTTAGAGAGAAATTGCAGCAATAAAATTTTTGATATATTTCCAGCATAATTCAGTTCAGAATGGTTTCTAATTTCTAGCCTAATTCCACTGTGGTCAGAATATATTCTCTATATAGTTGACCCTTGAACAACATGGGTTTGAACTGTGTGAGTCCACTTATATGTGGATTGTTTTCAATAAACACATATTGCAGTACTACATGATCTGTGGTTGGTTGAATCTGTAGATGCAGAACTCCAGATATAGAAAAATTACTCTAAAGTTATACATGGATGTTTGACTGTATGGGTTGGCACCCCTAGCTTGCACATTGTTTGAGGGTCAACTGCATATTGGAAAAGAAGACTAAAAATCAATTTATTTAAACTTACAACTCAAGAAGCAAGAGAACAAAAAGCAAATAAAAACTAAGAATTACATAAGGACGGAAATAATAAAGAGCAGAAATAAAATGAAAAATCAACAAAGTTAAGGGTTGGTATTTTGATAAAATTCATAAAATTGATAAACATCACAAGATTAATAAAGAAAAAAGAAGACAGAAATTTTCAGAAATGAAAATGTACAGATCATAATAATCAAATGAGATGATATTATGAACACTTTCTCCAATAAATTTGATAATTTAGGTGATATGAGTTAATAATTCAAAAACCCAATAACATTAAGTTTTTCATAAGATGAAATAGAAAATTTTAAAAATCAGATATGTATTTTAAAACTTTGATTCTTAATTAGAGCATTCTCATAATCAAATTCCTAGGCAAAGATAGATTCACTGGTGAATTCTTCCAAACATTTGAGAAAGACATAACAACACTGTATAAATTCTTCCAGAGAACAGAAAAAGAGAGAACAGTTTCTTTTCTAATGCTTTTTAAGAGGAACATTTAAGAGTTCTTTAATTGAGAAAGACATAATAATAAAGAAAAATTATAAATCAAAAGTTTTCATTAACACTGATGCAAAATTAAGAAAATGTTAACAAAGTCAACCCAGCAATACATAAAAAGGATGTTATATTTGCCACCAAGAAGAGTTTATTTCAGATATTCAAGGGTGGTTTAATATCACATCAACAGACTACAGAAAAACAAGAATTTACAAGAAGATTTAGCAATGCCCCTAAATACAAGGTTAGTATGCATAATTTTATAAATATTTCTATGTACCAGAAGAAAATGGAAAATTAAAACATTACCATTTATAACAACATAAAAAACCATATAACTAGCAACTAATGTAATAAATTGTGCACACTTCTACAATCAAACTACAAAACATTACTGAGAGAAATTACAGAGAATCTAAACAAATGGAGAAGCTATTCCATGTTCACAGATGGAAAACTCAATATTGTTAAGATATTAATTCTGCTCAAATGATTCTACAGATTGTGTAATCCTAATTAAAAACAACATGGTTTTTGTTCAGTGAAAATTGGAAATACAAGGGCCAAGGATACCCAAAGCATTCTTGGAGAAGAACTTAGTTGAAGGATTTACCTTGCCAGATATTAAAATTTGTTATGAAATTATAGTAACTAAGATAGTTTGGCTTTGGTAAATGGACAGAAAATTGATGACTGGAATAGAATAGAGGGTCCAGAATTATACTCACTCTACTCCTGTATAATAACTTATGATTTAAAAAAAGTACGAAAAAAGTGCAGCAAAGAAAAATAGTCTCTTCAGTAAATGATGCTGTGGGTCAATTGGATATCCATATGAAAAAATAATCAAATTCAGATGGATTATACATCTAAATGTAAAAGGAAAATAATAATGCTTTTCGAGGAAAAGTCAGGCGATGATCTTGAAGCAGGCAAAGACTTTTAAACAGGACACATAAAGAACTATTTCTAAAACATTTTATCCTTATTTTTAATGGTAATTCAGTTTATATCAAAATTAAGAGCCTCTGTAAGAGCCTCAAAGTACTCGTATCCAGAATAAAAAAGAACTCTTACAAATCAATCAGAAAAAGGAAGGTAAACCAATAGAAAGATAAACAAAGCTTAAGAAGAATCTTTAAAATAGAAGATATTCAAATAGACAATAAACTTAGAAAAAGTATCAACCTCATTAGTCGTCAGGGAGCTGCAAACTAGAAGCCACCGTATGACTGTACTACACATCTATTAGAATGTTTAAGGTAGAAGGATGGAGAATACTGAGTGCTGGTGAGGATGTGAAGGAGCAGGCATCGCTGCTGTGAGGCACTGCTGGTGGGGGTCCAAATTTACACTGATACACGTGCGTTGGAAAACAGCTTGACGATACATTATACCCCACCTACATATATAACCAACAGAAACGTGTACATAGCTTCATCAAAAGCCATGAACTAGATGATCTTAGTAACCCTAAGTAGTAGTTCATAGTAGTAAAGAACTGAAAACTCTTTGAGTGCCTGCAAGAGTACAATGGACTAATAAATTGTGGTATCATCACAAAACAGAATACAGCATAGTACCATGCTACTGACAAGTCTTCACCTGTGAACTCCCTTCGTAAATATGTGTAGTTGCTTCCAGAGTGTGTCTAATACTGTCAGAACATGCATTTCAGGAAGAAATGGGAGGTCCAGTCTGTGTAACTCCATGGAAGGTTTGGTACACCTCTCTGGTGAGGGGTTTGGCCTGTGAGAGGTGGTGTTCCTGTCATTTGCCAATTCAGCCTTTGTTATTCCCATGTGGTTCACCAGTATCTGAGCAGAGTTTGGCTTCATGTCAGCTGGGGACATAGGTGGTGCATCCCTTTAGTCACAAAGGCCCAAAAGTGATCAGTCAGTCCCTCCAGCCACTTGAATGGTGTTTACTCAATGATTTTATTCAATGAGATAGAATTAAAGTATGTTTAGATCCTGAAACTTTTTTTTTTGGATGGGGAGATAGGGCTGAAAAACATACTCCATCAGATGTTTGAAGAAAGCAATCTGGTGTGAGGATTCTTGCATTAAAAATCTGTCTCTGAGGCTGAAACTGCTATTTTGGTATGCTTTACTGTGGCATCTAACAGGCAGCGAGGGAAAAAAAAAAAGAAAAAGAAAAAAATAAGGGAGGGTTGTTTCTCTTCTGTGACAATGATTTAGACCCCAAACCTTGATCGTTAACTTCATCTGTAGTCAAACGAAATTTTGTAGTGTCTTTTTAAGGGCCAGGCAATTTTACCACCAAATAAAATATTTGTCTTTTATCCACATTACCATACTACTGACAAGTCCTTGCCTCAGAACTCATCATTTAGCAATGTGTAGTTGTTTCCAGAGTGTGTCTAATACTGTTGGAACAGGCGTTTCAGAAAGAAACGAGAGGCCCAGTCTGGGTGACTCTGAGGGGGGTTCAATACACCTCTCTGGTGCGGGTTTGGCCTGTGAGAGGTGATGTTCCTGTCATTTGTCAATTCAGCCTTCGTTATTCCCACGTGATTCACTGGTATCTGAACAGAGTTTGGCCTCATGTCACCTGGGGACATGGGTGGTGCATCCCTTTAGTCACAGAACGCCCAAAACTCATCAGTCCCTCCAGTTACTTTAATGATGTTTGACACTAAAAAATACTCCGTTTTTAAGAACATTAATCACACTGACTCTTTTTAAGCATAGTTTTCACAGCCCCTGGCCTAGAATGGAAATGTCACTACCGGGCATCAGCAATCACAGACTTGGCTATTTTAACAAAGTTGGGAGAAAACAGTGCTGGTGGCCAAGTGAGTTGTCCGAGTTATTAAGAGTTGTAGCAAGTCGTGATACAGTCAGGGTTAGGTTCCTGTTACTTACCACTGTTTCTGGCACCACGGCTTGTTGTGGCTGCCCAGGGGGCCTCTGGGACTCGGGAATCTGAGACTATAATGGGAGAGGGGAAGTCCAGGTCCTCCCAGAAAGGAGATGTCTCAGAGTAACCTCATGCGGCCTGCACGTGCCTGGCCCCTGTGCCAGTTTGCACTCAGCTGGAGTACCAGTTAATCCTTCCCAGGTCTGTATGGAGTTCTTGGCTTCCAACAGGGAATGCGCAGTCAGGACATTGGGGCTATTTATCATGGTTTCAGGGCAGGCTCAGCTGTCTTCACTTCACATTTATTATATAACTCCTACAGAAGAAAGCAGAAGAAAGTGTCTCCAAATGGAGATGCGGTGGGCAGGGAACACAGAGGAGGAGAATCAGTACTATTTCCAGGTAGAATATTATTGGCTGAGAATCATAGGAGGTCAAAGAATTTTAGAGATGGAAAGATCACAAATATAAAGTCACCTAAATCTTTTAGCTTATATTTGTAGAAACAAAGGCTCAAATAAGGTAGGTGACTTATCTAAGTTCATAGCGATAGTTAGCTATGTCAGGATTAAGGTTTTTTTCAAAGGTTGAGTTTTCTGTTTTTCTCTCACTCTCTACCTACCTGTAATTACAACAAACACCTACCTCTGGATTTCAGCTAAGAAAATTATATTATTCTCAAAATCTCTATAATATAGGGATTACTAAAATTATGTAATATTAAGTAACTTTTTTTTTCATGCTTATTTGTTAGGTCCAGGGATTGTTTCCTTTTGGCTATAGCAAATCCATCATTATTGAGTTTCTGCACCTTAAAAATTAAGGAATTTTCTTCTCTTTCCCTCTGTTTGCCTGGCAGCATCCTCAATCAAAAACAAACACGCTGTTAATCGGTGAGAAAAAAGGAGAGAGAAAAATCTTCAAAAATTGTGTTTAGCCCCATCTGGCCTTAGAAAAACATGGGAATTGGTGATCAAGTAAATTCAGCAGGATGGCTGCCTTTCAAGGGAAACAATATCTGGATGTTTCTATGTCTAGACCACAGAGGAAAAATGCTTCCTTGGTAATTAACCCATTGAAAGCAGAACAGGCCCACGTGGCTCTGAGAAACAAATATAGAGAAGAGTTAGAAAGATGCAGTCACTGAAGATTCAGCCTACACTTGGCATTGTTGGTGATAGGCTTATAATAGCTTGCTCACCAGTTTGTATTTGAGAGTTTTCAATCCAGAATCTAGGTAGTGTGAAGAATGAATAGGGGATGGTAAGAAGTCATTTCTTTTCTTAACCAGCCAATGGTATTTTTCATTTTACTGTCCCCATTTCACTCCCTGTTTGCATGCCACTGCTAAGAGTCTTGTAGAAACCTCCTTCCTCCTGGAGTAAGAAGCAGGGACCCTGTAGTTCAAGCCTTAAGGACATTTTCACTGAGAATTAAAAGATGAGAAGGTTACTTAGACAAGTGGTTTGTCTGGGTGCTGGAGAGGAAATTTATGTGAATCCTGGTAGAATTATGGATCACAGTTCAATTAGATAATCTCAGTCTTTGAGTTCTGCATCATTTGTAAAAGCTGGATGTGAGTTGATGTATCAATACATCATTACCCACATAGATAATTTATATTAAAAAATATTTTGGAGGCAAAGGCCAGATTGCAATCAAATATTTTGAACTTCTTATGTACACATTACACATTAACATTCATAGAAAAGGAAAGGGTTCCTTTTACTTCAAGTTTCCTAAGTATAATTTGCATATCCCTTCCATAAGCATTTATTAAATGCTGATGCATACTCACAGAGATGTTTAAAATCATGGGGATCCAAAGAGATAAACACACAGTGTTTACTCCTGAAATGTAGTCTGTATTTAGAAACAAAATACATACAAAAACCAAATGTACACCTTATCATTAATATATAAATAACATAACAGTGCTGAGAAATACACAGTAGAAGCATGGCTAGAATGTGTTGAAGATAGCTGGAAAAGGATTTTTATAAACTGCAGTTAATTGACAAAAGAATGGTATAAGGAATGTTGAAAGAAAAAAAGATCACTCAAACTAATCTCCTAGTTTCATTCCCTTGCAAGCCTTTTCTATATTCAGGCATAATTTTAGAAATCTCCAGTGGAGCACGAGTCCATCCCTGATGTAGCTTTGCCTTCCTTTCCAGTCTCTTCCACACCTTGTGCCTTCTTTCCTGCCTCCCTCTTGTGAAAGCCCCCCCCCCGCCCCTTTCTCTACCATGTAGCTCTTCATTGTGGGACCTTCAGCTTTTGCCTAGGATCCTCTTTTTCAGCACCATATTCCATCTCCCCTTCCTTCACCTCTTTGAAGCTTTGGCACTGCATCTTCCAAGAATTCTTCCTGAAACTTTTACTCTTCCTCCTCCTCTCCTGTTTCTTTGTCTTTTCCTAATCTGACTTCCTCCCTCCTCCCACAGTTTGTATTAAATGAACCTCTTTGGTAAACCTATAGAAATCCTTGACAATTTTAATCTGTGTATTGGCCATATTAGATTTTAATGATCGATTTCTGTGTCTGTCCTTCCAGCTATGATGTGAGCACTTTGAAAAGAGGAATCATCTCTTATTAATGTTATATTCTTTAGTGTCTGTGTCAATAGAAAGAGTTCCATAAAGTTTGTTGAATGAACCAACAAAGGAACCTCATATATAGTACTGAATTAAAAAATACACAGACTCTGCCCTCAGGGATTTTATAACCTAGTAGAGAAGATAGACAACCCACAAACATGACTACAAGTCCTCTAATGCAGTGAAGCAAATAAAATGAGTTTTGAGATAGAGAATAATGGAGCAGATTGCTTTAGTTGAGAGATTATAAATGTTAGGTTGGAATGGAATCCACTGTGGCTGGTTCTAGAAGAAAGGGAATTTATCGACATATAAAGCATGGCTCACAGAGTCTTTGGGAAACTTAGGGAGCCAGGAACAATATCCAGTCACATTACACGGGGCTGCTCCAGCAAGAGCAGCTAGCCACCATCACTTGGCTCCCAAAATACAGCTTTAACAACCTCCCACTTCCTCAGTGATGCTCAGGATGGGCTCTCAGGATATCCACAATTACTGCCCTGAAGAGCTTGGCACTTCCGTCACCTGCTTTCAGAAAGGCAAGTTGTAGTGAGACCAATTCCTCATGTTGGTACCTTCCCAGTGGAAGGCTAACTCTGGTGCAAGTGACTGGCAGATTCTGGGTCACAGATCTGCATTCCACCTGCCATTACAGCTGGGAGGTTGAATTTTGATATCTACCTTGAAGAGGCAGGACTTATAATACAGGGATCTCCTACATTATGAGAATTTCCATTAATATAAAAGAAGAGTCAAGAGATGCTAAATAGCAACACATATATCTATTGTTCCTGCAGGTCAATAAAGAGCTATCTGAGAAGGTAGCATGAAGGTTACCTGAAGGAGGACAAAGAACTCACCAGGCAAAATAACCAGAGGTTAGAAGAAAATGTAAAATGTTTTATTTATGGCAGGGAAATTCTCATCAGCTTCCAGAAACTGAAAGAATTCTGTATGGCTGAAGAGTGATCAGTAATGGAGAGGGGGACCTGTGATGAGATTAGAGAGGGGACCAATGAGTAAAAGCATAGTGGTAAGATGTGAAAGAGTTTGTATTCTAAGTTCTATAGGAAGCCCTTAACGGTTTGAAGCCAGAGGCATGAGATGATCCAATGTATACTTTGCGAAGTTTAGACTGACTTGTATGTGGAGATTAGGTTGAAAAGGGAGGGGCAAGAGAGGGAATGGGAAGAGTCTAGCAAGGAGTCTAGGGATTCTCCAGGTGAGAGATGAATGTGGCTTAGACTGAGGTGTTGGCAGTGGTTAAAAGCCAAGTGGGGAGAATTTGAGATATAACTTGGAGGTTAAAATGTTTGCACTTAATGCTAATCCATATTGTGCGTGGCTGGTAATAAAGAAGATATTAGGAAGGACTCCTAGGTTTCTAATTTTAGAACTGCTGGATGGATTCCTGAGAAGGGGAAGACTGGAGAAGGATCATATTTGGAGGAGGAGGGTGTTGGTTGAGTTTTAAGAGTTTGATTTGGAACATTGTAGTGGATACTGAGATTGACCACCCAGCTCCCCCTTTAATGAAGAACTTGTTGCTCCAGCTGTGAAAGTGCTGACAGAAGACAACCTTCACCTGTCAGTCCCTTTAGGTATCCTTTCAGAAAGCCACATCACACAGTGTCACACAGCTTCTGGGGATGTGGGAGTGTGCACATCAATGACTGATAAAAGACTGGCCATCTTGATCCAAAAGGGGACAATCTTTAAGGTGCCTCTAGATCCACAGCTCCTCATGGGCTTAGCCAACACTGTGATTGGCCCTGCTTCTCCCTTTTTTCATGCCTGCTTTCTACAAGCATTGATTCCAGAAACTTCTGGTAATCATCCTGTGTACTAAACACTGTTTTAGACTCTGATAATAATGATCCCATCACTGGTGTTAGGTAGATCACAGAGGTCCCTGGCACAACCATCTAGGTGTTGAAAGTTTTACTGGGGTGCATTGAGATGGCATAGCAGTATAAGGGAATCCATTAGTTAGTTCCATATAACAGACATTTGAAAAACGTGGGAAATGGAAACTAAAATAACATAAAAATTGGGTGGCTATTGCTAAGCTCAATTGATGCAGATAACAAAAAAAAGAGCATTTTAGAGGGCTTCCTTGGAGTCATACAAAGAAGGTTTAACCTCTTGTGAGAGGAGAGTGGAGATAACAAAAGCTAGCTGAGGGTTTAATTGGCTGAACCCCAAAGGAGGGAAGATTAAACTCCCAATCAAGGTAGTTCTGCTCTGCAGTCAGTGCTCTGGTGAGGAAATAATAGGATCTTGATTCATTGTATGGGAACATCTGGCTTTATAGCATGGGGATATAAATTTGTTACTTATGAGCATATAAATAACATTTAAAATCATGGGGGTAGATATTCTCACCCTAGTGAGAGAGGGTAGATATAGAAAAAATGAGCTCAGGACTGACCTCCAGTCTTAAAGTCCAACTGCAAAAGTTCAATATTGAAAGAGGATCTTACAAAGGAGATTGAAACAAGTACTAAGAGATCAAAGGAAAACTGGGGAATGTGTATCATGGAAACCAAGAGAAGAGAGAGTTCCAAAAATATATGAAAAGAAAGGAAGTATATGTAATGTTGCTAAAAGGTGAATGAATTTCAAATACACTGCACTAAGTGAAAGAAATCAAAAGGCTATATACTGTTTGATTTCATTATGACATTCTTACAAAGACAAAACTACAGGAATAGAAAGATTAGTGTACTACAGGTTGAACATGAGGGTGAGTTTACTACAAAGTAGTACAGAGGATTCTGGAGAATGATAGAATTATTCTATATATTAACAGTTGTTTGTGTATGTGTTTCTTAAGACTTGCAGAACTCTGCTACAACTGTACATATTGTGTATATCAGTAATTTGACCTTTTTTAGTGCTGTATTGAAGTCTATTGTGTGGACCCTACTTGACAAATTATGGGTTGTTTCAAATTGTTGGTTATTATAAATAAAATTATTTGTGTATACTTTTCAGTGTGAACATAAGGAGGTTACTTTGTCATATGGTAATTGTACATTTAACTTTATAATAAACTCCTGAACTGTTTTTCATCCTGAACTACTTTGCAATCCCACCAACAAGATATGAGATTTCCAGGTGCCTTAAATCATTGTCATCACAGGTTGAAAATTTATTTTAGTTGTTGTAAGAAATGTTTAATGACATCTCATTGTAGTTTGCATTTCCAAAATGACTGTGGGCATAGTTTCATGTGCTTATTTGCCATAAGTTTGCCTTACTTGGTTATTTCTGTTTTGCCCATTTTTTATTGGATTGTTCATTTTCTTAATATTGAGTTTTGAGAGTTATTTACATAATCTAGATCTAAGTCCTTTATCAAAAATGTGATTTGCAATATTTTCTCCCATTAGCTGTTTCATTCTCTTAACTGTGTCCTTTGAGGAGAAGTTGTAATTTTGATAATATTTACCCTGTGTATAAAATTCTTTGTAGATAGTAATTGTCTTTTGCATTCTAAAGATGCCACTCCATTGTTTCCAGCTTTCATAGATTTTAGTGAGAAGTCTGCTGTAATTTTGGTTAAAGTTATTCTGTATATCTTTTTCTCTACTTCTTTCAGGGTTTTCTCTGTATTTGGTTTTCAGCCAAAATCATTCTGTGTAAATTTCTTTTTAAAAAGCCTATTTGGTGTTTTTGAGCTTCTTGGAATTATAGTTTGGTAACTGTCAATAATTTTGGAAAATTTTTGGCATAAGCTCTTTAAATATTTCTGTTCTGTCTTCTCTTTCTGACATTTCTTTTTAAAAAAATTTTATTGAAGTATAGTTGATTTACAATGTTGTGTTTAATTTCTGTTATACAGCAAGGTGACTCAGTTATACATATATATATATTCTTTTTCATATTCTTTTCCATTATTGTTTATCACAGGGTACTGAATATAATTCCCTGTGCTATACAGTAGGACTCTTTCCGACATTTCAGTTTCACTTGTTTAGAATTTTTGGTTTGTACCACAGCTCTGGGGTGTTCTGTATTTTTCTTTTTTCTTTTAAAATTCACTCTCTTTGGGCTTCCCTGGTGGCGCAGTGGTTTAGAGTCTGCCTGCTGATGCAGGGGACGTGGGCTCGTGCCCCAGTCTGGGAGGATCCTGCATGCCGTGGAGTGGCTGGGCCCGTGAGCCATGGCCGCTGAGCCTGCGCATCCAGAGCCTGTGCTCCATGGTGGGAGAGGCCACAACAGTGAGAGGCCCGCATACGGAAAAAGAAAAAAAAAATTCAGTCTCTTTAATAAACTTATGGTTACCAAAGGGGAAGGGGTGTGAGATGAACTGGGAGATTGGGATTTACATACCTACACTACTATGTATAAAGTAGATAACTAATGAGAACCTACTGTATAGCACAGGGAACTCTACTCAATGCTCTGTGGTAACCTAAATGGGAAGGAAATCTAAAAAAGAGCTGGATATATGTATACATATAACTGATTCACTTTGCAGCACAGCAGAAACTAACATAACATTGTAAAGCAACTATACTCCAATAAAAATTAATTAGAAAATTCAGTCTCTTTACTTTTTGTGCCTTAGTTTGGGTAATATTTATTGACTCCTCTTCATGATCATTGATTATTTCCTGAGTTATGTCAGGTTGACTGATGAGACTTTTGAAGAAGTCTTATAGTTCTGATGCAGATTTTTAATTAGTTGGTGTACTGAATCTAGTCATCTTTTCTCTATTAATATATATATTTAAAATGGGATTGTTCTAATAGTTTCTTATCTTGTACTGCCCCATTTGGGGTTTGTTATTAAGCTTTTCCTAGCCTCATAAAATAAATTGGCAGTTTCCTCTTCTTAATCAATGAAGCAATTTGTATTTTATAGGTATTACTTGTTCCATGGAAGTTTTTTTTCCCTACATCTTTTTGTAAAGTTATTGTATTCTGATGTTATTGTGGGGAAGAGTTTTTTTAGGTGAAATTTACATAATATAGAGTTAACTGTTTTAAAGTGTACTATTCGGTGGAAATTAGGGTAAAATTCAGTAGTATTTAGTATACTGATAATGTTGTACAACCACCAGCTCTTTGTAGTTTCAAAATTTTTACCTCATTCTATAAAAACACCTCATATACCTTAAGTAATTACTCTCCAATCCCCTCTTTCCATATCACCTGGGAAACTTTAATATGCCTTATATCTTGATAGATTTGCCTATTCTGTATGTGTCATATAAAAGGAATCATATAATATGTGACCTTTATAATACCTGACTTCTTTTACTTAGCATAATGTTTCTGAGGTTGATCCAACTTATAGCATGTATCAGTACTATGTTTCTTTTCATAGCTGAATAATATTCCATTGTTTGAATATACCAGTATACAACAATTTGTTTAGTCATTTGTCCATTGATGAACATTTGGGTTATTTCTACCTTTCAGCTATGATGAATTATGCTGCTATGAAAATTTGGGCCCAGTTATTGTGTGGATGTATGTTTTCATTTCTCTTGAAATGAAATATATCTAGAGGTGGGATTATTGGGTCATGTGGTAATTCTGTGTTTAACTTTTTGAGGAACAGGCAACTGCTTTTCATAGCAGCTGTATCATTATATATTCTCATCAGCAATCTATGAGGGTTCCAATTCTCGACATCCTTGCCAGTAATTGTTATTTTACATTTTCTTGATTAAAGTCATCCTAGTGGGTGTGAAATGGTATCTCATTGTGTTTTTTTTAAAATAAATTTATTTATTTGCTTATTTATTTATTTATTTATGGCTGCGTTGGGTCTTTGTTGCCGCACACAGGTTTTCTCTAGTTGCGGTGAGCAGGGTTTACTCTTCATTGTGGTGCGTGGGCTTCTCATTGAGGTGGCTTCTCTTGTTGCAGAGCACGGGCTCTAGGCACATGGGCTTCAGTAGTTGTGGCATGCAGGATCAGTAGTTATGGCTTGAGGGCTCTAGAGTGCAGGCTCAGTAATTGTGGCACATGGACTTAGTTGCTCCGCGGCATGTGAGATCTTCCTGGACCAGGGATCGAACCCATGTCCCCTGCATTGGCAGGGGGATTCTTAACCACTGCACCACCAGGGAAGTCCCCTCATTGTGGTTTTGATTTGCATTTACTTAATGATAGATAATGATGGAGACCTTTTCATGTGCCAATGGAGAATTTATAGATCTTTGGAGAAATATCTGTTTAAGTTCTGGCTCATGCTTTTTTGTTTTTAATAATTTATTTTTTCTAATTAAAAAAAATTTAAAACATTGAAGTATACTTGATTTACAATATTATATTAGTTCCAGGTGTACAACGTAGTCATTCAATATTTTTATAGATTATCCTCCATTTAAAGTTATTATAAAATAATGGCTATATTTCCCTGTGCTTCACAATATATCCCTGTTACTGATTAATTTTCTACATGGTGATTTTTACCTCAACCCCCTGCACATATCTTGTCCCTACCCCCTTTCCTTTCCCCACTGGTAACCACTAGTTCTATATATCTGTGAATGTGTTTCTGTTTTGTTATATTCATTCATTTGTTTTATTTTTTATATTCCACATATTAGTGATAACATACAGTATTTGTCTTTCTCTGACTTATTTCACTAAGCATAAATACCCTCCAGGTCCATTCATGTTGTTGCAAATGGCAAAATTTCAGTGTTTTGTATGGCTGACTAGTATTCCATTATATGTGTGTGTGTGTGTGTATATACACACACATAACATCTTCTTTATGTGTAATGGACACTTAGGTTTCTTCCATATTTTGTGTATTGTAAATAATGCTGCTAAAAACATAGGGGTACATGAATATGAATTAGAGTTTTTGTTTTCTTTGAATATATGCCAGGAGTGCAACTGCTGGATCATATAGTAGTTCGATTTTTAGTTTTTTGAAGAACCTTCAGACTGTTTTCCATAGTGGCTGCACTAATTTACATTCCCACCAACAGTGTACTAGGGTTCCCTTTCTCTGCATCCTTGCTAACATTTCTTACTTCTGGTCTTTTTGACAGTAGCCATTCTGAAAGGTGTGAGGTGCTATCTCATGGTGGTTTTGATTTGCATTTCTCTAATGATTAGTGATGTTAAGCATTTTTCATGTGCCTATTGGCCATGTGTATATTCTCTTTGGAAAAATGTCTATTCAGGTCTTCTGCCCATTTTATAATCAGGTGTTTTGTTTTTTTTTTAATATTGAGTTGTATGAACTCTTTATATATTTTGGATATTAACTTATCAGTCATATCACTCACAAATATTTTATCACGTTCAGCAAGTTGTCTTTTCATTTTGTTGATGAGTTCCTTTGTGGTGTAAAAGATTTTAAGCTTAATTAGGTCCCTTTTGTTTATTTTTGCTTATGTTTCTTTTGCCTTAGGAGAGAGCTCCAAAAACTATTGCTGTGACTTATGTCAAAGAGTGTTCTGCTTATGTTCTTGTCTATAAGTTATTTCCAGTCTTAAATTTAGGTCTTAATTCATTTTGAATTTATTTTCACATATGGTATGAGAAAATGTTCTAATTTCATTCTATACATGTAGCTGTCCAGTTTTCACAGCACCACTTATTGAAGGGACTATATTTTCTTCTTGTACATTTTTGCTTCCTTTGTCATAGGTTAATTGACCATAAGTTCATGGGTATATTTTTTGGCTTTCTATTCTGTTCCATTGATCTATGTGTCTGTTTTTGTGTCAGTACCATTCTGTTTTGATTACTGTAACTTTGTAGTATAGTCTGAAGTTAGGAAACATGATAACTCCAACTCTGTTCTTTCTGAAGATTGTTTCGCCTATTTGGGATCTTTTGTGTTTCCAAAGAAAGTTTAAAGTTCTTTGTTCTAGATCTGTGAAAAAAGCCATTGATATTTTGATAGGGATTGCACTGAATCTATAGATTGCCTTGGGTAGTATGGTCATTTTAACAATATTCTTCCAGTCCGTGAATATGGTATATCTTTCCATCTGTTTGTGTCATCTTCAGTTGCTTTCACCAGTGTCTTATAGTTTTCCAAGTACAGGTCTTTTATCTCCTTATATTGATTCACAGGAATTTTATTCATTTTGTAAATAAAGAATCCCATATATGATTGTAAATGGGATCATTTCCTTAATTTTTCCTTCTGATATTTCATTGTCAGTGTATAGGAATACAATATATTTTTGTATATTAATTATTAATTTTGTAACCTGTAATTTTACCAAATACATTGATCAGCTCTAGTATTTTTTTGGTGGCATCTTTAGGATTTTCTAAGTATAGTATCATGTCATCTGCAAACAGTGACAGTTTAAATTCTTTCATTCTATTTTGGATTCCTTTTATTTCTTTTTCTTGTCTGATTGCTGCAGCTAAGACTTTCAGTACTGTGATGAATAAAAGTGGTGAGAGTGAGCATCCTTGTCTTCTTCCTGATCTTAGAGGAAATACTTTCAGATTTTTCCTGTTGAGTATGATGTTAGCTGTGGGCTTAACGTATATAGTCTGTATTATGATGAGGTATGTTCCCTCTATATCCACTTTGTGGAGCGTTTTTATCATAAGTGGATAGTGAATTTTTTTTAAAAATGTTCTACCTCTATTGAGATGACCCTATGATTTTTATTCCTCAGTTTGTTAATGTGGTGTGTCACATTGAGTCATTTGCAGATATTGAATCATCCTTGCATTCTTGGGATAAATCCCACTTGATCATAGTGTATGATCCTTTTAATGTATTGTTGGATTTGGTTTGCTAATATTTTCTTGAGGATTTTTGCCTTTGTGTTTAGCAGTGATATTGACTTATAATTTCCTTTTTTAATATCTTTGTCTAGGTTTGGTATCAGGGTGATGCTGACCTTATAGAATGAGCAGAAGCATTCCTTCTCTATTTTGGAAAAGTTTGAGAAGGATAGGTGTTAACTCTTATCTAAATGTTTGGTAGAATTCACCTATGAAGCTATCTGGTCCTGGATATTCATTTGTTGGGTTTTTTTTTCTCCTACTGATTGAATTTTATTACTGGTAATTGGTCTGATCATATTTTCGGTTTTTTCCTGGTTCAAGCTTGGAAGATTGTACATTTCTAGGATTTTTGTTCATTTCTTTTCAGTTATTCATTTTATTAGCATATTATTTTTTGTAGTAATCTCTTATGATCCTTTGTATTTCTGTGTTGTTTTTTGTAACTTCTTTTTCATTTCTGATTTTATTGATTTGCACCCTCTATTTTTCTTAATGACTGTCTTAGATGTTTATTGATTTTATCTTTTTGAAGAACAAGCTCTTAATTCCATTGATCTTTTTGATTATTTTTTTAGACTCTTTCATTTATTTCTGTTCTATGTTATGATTTCTTTCCTTCTACTAACTTTGGGTTTGTTAGTGTGGAACTAAATCACTAAGCAAGCAGGGCCTGCGTGGGTGCTCAGCTTAGGCTGGGGCATGTGCTGGGGCTGTCACGGGAAACTGACCATAGGCCTGTGCAGTTTCAATCTGCTTTCGCTGCCTTGTTTTGGGAGTAAGCAAATGTGTGTGAGCTCTTCACAAGCGGAGTCTAAATTTCTTACAGCCCTCCTGTTAGTTCCACTGGTTTTCTAACCAGCTAAGGAGATTCGTCTTCCCAGTGTTGGACCCCAGAGCTGGGCTGCCCCATATGTGGCTCTAACTTCTCACTCCCTGGGGAGGATCTCTGCCTGTGTAATGTCCCCATCACTATCTTTTTTGTCCCCTCCCAGGGGCACAAGTCCTGACCTGACCTCTTCTTTTCCCTTCCTCCCTGGTTCACATGGATTTTTCTTACAGCCTTGGTTGTACAAGAATCTTTTTGCAGTTCTCTAGTTTTTTTTCAGTGAGAATTGTTCCACATGTAGATGTATTTTTGATGTGTTCATGGGAGGAAGTGAGCTCGCATCCTCCTACTCTGCCATCTTGATCTTTCCTTCCTTTGCTCATTTAAAAACTGTGTTGCTTGCCTTTCTGTTGTTCAGCTGTAAGTCAAGCTCATTAAAAAACAGAACAAAATGGTGGTTATGAGAGTATGGGAAGTGGGGGGATAAAATTGATGTTGTTTAAGGGTACAAACTTGCAGTGAGTAGTAAATAAGCCATTGGAATCTAATACACAATATAGTGAATTTGGACAATAATATGTAATGTGATAAATATTGATACAGTGGCAATCATATTACATATCACAATATATAAATGTATCAAAATAACACATTATACACCTTAAATTTACACATGTGGTGTGTCAAATACATTCAATTAAAAATTATTGCATTTTTATTTAAAAAAAATTACCACCATGAACAATAAATACTACACTGAGAGCCAAGAGATTTAGATTTTTGGTCTTGAGTTTGTCACAGATTCTACTCTGGAACAAATGATTTTGCCTGTCTGGTGTTAGAGTTCCCATTTATGAAATAAGGAATGTTGAATATAGAACTTTGAAGATTCCTTACTGCTACAAAATGATATAGCTCTATATGTATATGTGAACAGCTTTGAAAGGTTTTTTTGTTGTTCTTTTTGTTTTAGTAATATATCTAAATAGCAAAGTCAATGTCATCCTGTGATAAGGGCTTTTCCATCATTGGTGGGGGGGACGACACTGAAACTCTGCCCCTTATTTGTTCAGTTGTTTTCTTCTGTTTCCCTCACTAGATACTTCCTTTATTTCCCCCCTTTGCAGCAAAACCTCTTGAAATTTCCTTTATTTTAAGTGTCTCTAGTTCTCCACCTCTCCTTCCCTCTTAAACTCATTCCAATCAAGCTGTCACTGACCCCAATCCTCTGAAATTGCTCTTACCATTGTCACCAATGAAGTCTGCACTGCTAAAAGCAGTGGTCTACTTGCAGTCCTCATTGTATATGACCTATCACAGTGGTCATACTGTTTTTCTTAATATATTTTCGTCTCTCATGTTCCATTCTCAATATATTTTTGGAGTTTTTCCACCTTATTGGTTGTTCTTTCTCAGATTTCATCACCAGTTTCTCCTCATCTCCCAGTCTCTTAGTGCTGGAGTACTTCAGTGTGTGTCCCTGGGCCTCTTCTCTTCTTCATTTACATTGACTCTCTATGTAATCTCATCCAATCTCATGTCTTTAAATACTGTCCATATGCTGAAGACTTCCAAATGTATATCTCTGGACCAAATCCCACTCTAGAATACTAGGCTCATACACAACTGCCTACCTGCCCTCTTTACTTGGGTGGCTAATAGGTGTCTCATACTCAACATGTCTAAAACCGAACTCTTTTTTGTTCATCTCATATCTGCTCTATTTGCAGCCTTCCACATTTTGGTTGATAGCATCTTTCAAGTTGCTTAGACTAGAAATGTAGAGGAATCCTTGAGCCTCTCTTTCTCTCATACACAATAGCCATCAGGAAATCCTATTGGGATAAGCCTCAAAATACATGTAGTGTAACTACTTATCACTTTCTTTTCTACTTCTAGGGTCTGAACTGTCTCTCACCTGGATTGTTACAGTGGCTTCCTAACTGGTTTCCCTATTTCTATCTTTGTTCCTCTGCAGTCTATTACCAACACTGAATTCAAGGATATCAATTGAAAGTGTAAGTCAGGTCATAGCACTTATTGCTCACAGTCCTCTCATGGATCCCCACTTCCCTCAGACAAAGCCAAAGTCCTTAAAAGTCCTACAAAGCAGCTACATGATCTGGCCTCCCATTACTTCTCTGACCTCATCTTCTGCTACTTTTGCTACTGGTCACTTTGTGATAGTCATACTGACCCTCTTGATTTCCTTCCAACATACCAGCATGCTCTCATCTTTGCAACTTTGCCTTAGCCATTTCTTCCCCTAAAATACTTTCTTACCAGTAATTACATCACTAACATTCACCACTTTTCATGTCACCTGTACATTGAGGCCTGCCATAACTATCCTATTTAAAATTGTAACCCACCTTTTCGTCCTAGCACTCTTGAGATCCCTTAACCTGGTTTACTTTTTCTTTTCTGTGTAGCTCTTACTGCCTTATAAAATACTGTCTGTCATTTACTTACTTGTTATATTTATGGTCTGTTTTCTGCCTATAGTCTGTAAGAGCCTGATATATTATAAGCAATGAATAAGTATTTGTTGAATGAATGAATGAATCAATCAATAAATGATGTTTAAAACAGATATGATATCTAATGTCTAAACTAAGATTTTAAGAGACAAAATAAAACTTTCATAAAGAACTTCAGATATTAGAATATTCTTATCAAAGATTATTTGAAATCAGTCATGGGACCACACAATTTTTCATTGAGAACAATCATTCCTATTTGTCATATAAATATACTATTTACTCTAACGTTCCAGTACCTGAATTGTCCATAATATTGAATTTTCCTTAATGTTATTTGGTAGACTGCTTTTTATTGAATCTTTTATTTTCTTCTGGCTCATTGACCCATGAAAAGCAGTGTCCCTGCTAAAATGTCTTTTTTTTAAACATATAACAGTTTGGATCATTGGGTATTTAACTCAGTGTTCACTCAGACCTGTATCCAACATCTTTCAGAAACTTCTATGTATTCCCTTTCCTCAGTTATAGTTTCCTAAGAAAAGCCTTTTTTAGGGAAGGACTGGGGAAATTACTAAAGTATACACTTGCTATTGTTTTGCAGTATCCTTCCTCAAGGGACCTGGCTTCTTCCCCCCAACCCCCATTTTAAAACTAGCATGCATCTTCCCTAACCCAGTACTGTAAGATGCAGCCTTGCTCATTCTCCTTCAATATGGTATAGTGCCTAGCTCACTTGGAGCTTTTTATTCGACTTTAATACATAAAAAATGAAAACATTAACATTAAAAGCTTGTCTTAAAGGCCTTGCCCATAAGGCATAAGTTAATTTGTAAAGAGAAATTAAATTAGTGCATAAATACAAATTACCTAATTTTCACTTTATGATGAGTTTGTGAGTTGATATCTTATGTTAAGTTTTAGGTCTTTCTAATGACAGTTGAGAAAATGTAATTTGCATTTGTTCTTCTGTTTCCTGTGACCCCATTCATGCTCTTCACTTTTTTCTCATTTTTTATTTTATAAATATATTAGCACCAAACATGCACTGACTATGGGCTTAGCACAGTGCTAGCCTCAAGGAACACTGCTAGGCCCCGGAATGTTGATACACATCTGGACAAAAACATTCCTTTCCATAAATTCAGCAGGTTGGCAATTAATTCCTGCAGCAGACACTTGTACAAACAGAATTCCCGAAGGAGTGGGTATCACATGTCTGGGAGACTCGTGATATTTTAGATGATGTGCATAACGTTTCGCTATTTCTTTTTGTATTATTGCCTAATGCATGATGATATAACAAACAACCAACAAAGAGAAATACACAGACAGCAAACTGTGAAAGGATATTTTTTAAACAGGCTTCATACCTTTGTATATATGCTTGAGTGGGCAAACATACACAGAGAATTCCATAATTACCAATGAACAATGTTTAAATCTGAATCTGTGACTGAGCCAGCTAGAATTGCAGAAGAAAAACAAAAAGAACAGCAATATAAGAAATATTTTGTTTGTTTCCACCCCTGTTTGGGGCAGAGGAAAAAAATTGATAAATAAATCCAAAATGTGCACTTTTAATTAATATAAAATTAGATTTTTCTTTGCCCCTATAAATAAGTGAACAATAAATATTTTAAAACTATAATTTTGAATTGGCACTGTGTTAGACAGAATGGTGGTTCCCCCATATGTCTGTGTCCTAATCCATAGAACCTGTAAACTTGTTTCTTGTACTGCATGGCAAATGGGACCTTGCTGATGCAATGGAGGTTACATACCATAAAATAAAGAGATATCCTGGATTATCCAAGTCTTCCCAGTCTATTTAGATGAGTCCTTAAAACAGATAACCTTCTCTAGTTGGAAGCGGAAGAGACAGGCAGCCCGAGTCAGAAAAGAGAGGCGGCAGAAGGAGTAAACAGAAAAGAATCCAAATGTGGGAAGGATTCAACGTGCTTTTGCTGGTTTTAAACGGCAGGAACCACTTGCAAAACCTACAGAGGAGCTTCTAAAAGCTAAGGGCAGGACTTGGCTGACAGCCAGCAAAGACGAGAGGACCTCAGTCCTAATCTGAAAGAAGCTGAATTCCGTCTACAACCTGAATGAGCTGGAAGGGGTTTGTTCCAGAGTCTTCTTATAACAACCCAGTTGGCTAACATCTTGATTTTGACCTTGTGAGACATGGAACAGAGAAATTAGTCAGATAATAAACTTGTATTGTTTTAAATTGCTACTATAGACCCCAATTCATTAGTATTGCCAAGGCACCTAGCTAAGTTGAGGTCCAAAAATTCAATTTTATATCACTGTTTTGGGGCTCATATCCATTTACCATAAAGATAAAGGCTTACAGAATGTCAGTCTCTAGACAAGCTCATAAAGCCTCAGTGTAATGTAAATCATGCCTTGAGTGTGGCACTATTATTTTGACCATGTCTATCCATTCTATAGACCATAATTTTCTGTCAATAAATTCATATCAAGTCTCACTACGTCTTTTTCTCTCAAGATCAACAGTTTTTCTGGAAGAGGCATTGGAGAGCACAGTCTCTGTTAGGAGTCTGCTTGGGTAGTAACTCATAGATACAGAAAGAATTTCACCAGAGGATATAATCTTTCAGTGTTCTGAGTTGAACAATAATTACTTTTGTATGAGAAGTTTATTCCCTTGATAGTTTGTTAATCAGGTATTTACTGACTACCTATTGCATACTAGGAATTACCTTAGGGATTGAGGAAACAAAGACATAATAAGATCCTGTTCATGGTCACTGCCTTCATGGAGGTTGCAGTCTGGATGAGATAGACATGCAAAGAATAAAAACTTAAGAGAAAGAATATATGAATCCCTTGGGATTGCTTATGGAAGGCTTCTCAGAGGATGTGGCTATCACACTCAGACTGAAAGCCGATAGAGGAATAACCCATGAATAAAGAGGATTTGGATTTGTTCCAGTTAAGATATAGATCATGTACAAAGACAAGCAGAGGAGAGGTGCTACAATCAGTTCAGAATTTCTGGAGTGTAAAGTATGAGAGAAGGAAGTGGAAGAGAAAAGAATAGATTAGTAGGAAGACACCAAATCATGAAGAGTCTTGTGCCTTATGCAAAAGACTTGATAGGAGCTTGGAAATTTATAAGCTGAGTTCTCATAAGTTTAAGATTCTTTATGTTCTTGTGTATGCACATATACACATGTGTCTATTGTCGTATGCACGTGTTAGTGTGCAGAACAGATCCTCATTACATTTTTGGTTTTTTCTTTTGTTAACATCTTTACTGGAGTATAATTGCTTTACAATGGTGTGTTAGTTTCTGCTTTATAACAAAGTGAATCAGTTATACATATACATATATCCCCATATCTCTTCCTCTTGCGTCTCCCTCCCACCCTCCCTATGCCACCCCTCTAGGTGGTCACAAAGCACTGAGCTCATCTCCCTGTGCTATGCAGCTTCTTCCCACTAGCCTTCTGTTTTACATTTGGTAGTGTACATATGTCCATGCCACTCTCTCACTTTGTCCCAGCTTACCCTTTCCCTTCCCCAGTCCATTCTCTAATAGGTCTGCATCTTTATTCCTGTCTTGCCCCAAGGTTCTTCATGACCATTTTTGTTTGTTTGTTTTTAGATTCCATATATATATGTGTTAGCATATGGTATTTGTTTTCCTCTTTCTGACTTACTTCACTCTGTATGACAGACTCTAGGTCCATCCACCTCACTACAAATAACTCAATTTCATTTTTTTTTACATCTTTATTATAGTATAATTGCTTTACAATGGTGTGTTAGTTTCTGCTTTATAACAAAGTGAATCAGTTATACATATACATATGTTCCCATATCTCTTCCCTCTTGCATCTCCCTCCCTCCCACCCTCCCTATCCCACCCCTCCAGGCGGTCACAAAGCACCGAGCTGATCTCCCTGTGCTCTGTGGTTGCTCCCCACTAGCTATCTATTCTATGTTTGGTAGTGCATACTTGTCCATGCCACTCTCTCACCTCGTCACAGCTTACCATTCCCCCTCCCCATATCCTCAAGTCCATTCTCTAGTAGGTCTGTGTCTATTCCTGTCTTACCCCTAGGTTCTTCATGACATTTTTTTCCCTTAAATTCCATATATATGTGTTAGCATGCAGTATTTGTCTTTGTCTTTCTGACTTACTTCACTCTGTATGACAGACTCTAGGTCTATCCACCTCATTACAAATAGCTCAATTTAATTTCTTTTTATGGCTGAGTATTATTCCATTGTATATATGTGCCACACCTTCTTTATCCATTCATCTGTTGATGGACACTTAGGTTGCTTCCATGTCCCGGCTATTGTAAATAGGGCCGTAATGAACATTTTGGTACATGACACTTTTTGAATTATGGTTTTCTCAGGGTATATGCCCAGTAGTGGGATTGCTGAGTCATATGGTAGTTCTATTTTTAGTTTCTTAAGGAACGTCCATACTGTTCTCCACAGTGGCTGTATCAATTTACATTCCTACCAACAGTGCAAGAGGGTTCCCTTTTCTCCACAGTCTCTCCAGCATTTATTTTTTGTAGATTTTTTGATGATGGCCATTCTGACTGGTGTGAGATGATATCTCATTGTAGTTTTGATTTGCATTTCTCTAATGATTAATGATGTTGAGCATTCTTTCATGTGTTTGTTGGCAGTCTGTATGTCTTCTTTGGAGAAATGTCCATTTAGGTCTTCTGCCCATTTTTGGATTGGGTTGTTTGTTTTTTTGATATTGAGCTGCATAAGCTGCTTGTAAATTTTAGAGTTTAATCCTTTGTCAGTTGCTTCATTTGCAAATATTTTCTCCCATTCTGAGGGTTGTCTTTTGGTTTTGTTTATGGTTTCCTTTGCTGTGCAAAAGCTTTGAAGTTTCATTAGGTCCCATTTGTTTATTTTTGTTTTTATTTCCATTTCTCTAGGAGGTGGGTCAAAAAGGATCTTGCTGTGATTTATGTCATAGAGTGTTCTGCCTATGTTTTCCTCTAAGAGTTTTATAGTGTCTGGCCTTACATTTAGGTATTTAAGCCATTTTGAGTTTATTTTTGTGTATGGTGTTAGGGAGTGTTCTAATTTCATTCTTTTACATGTAGCTGTCCAGTTTTCCCAGAACCACTTATTGAAGAGGCTGTCCTTTCTCCACTGTATATTCTTTCCTCCTTTATCAAAGATAAGGTAACCATATGTGCGTGGGTTTATCTCTGGGCTTTCTATCCTGTTCCATTGATCTATCTTTCTGTTTTTGTGCCAGTACCATACTGTCTTGATTACTGTAGCTTTGTAGTATAGTCTGAAGTCAGGGAGCCTGATTCCTCCAGCTCTGTTTTTCTTTCCCAAGATTGCTTTGGCTATTCAGGGTCTTTTGTGTTTCCATACAAATTGTGAAATTTTTTTGTTCTAATTCTGTGAAGAATGCCAGTGGTAGTTTGATAGGGATTGCATTGAATCTGTAGATTGCTTTGGGTACTAGAGTCATTTTCACAATGTTGATTCTTCCAATCCAAGAACATGGTATATCTCTCCGTCTGTTTGTATCATCTTTAATTTCTGTCATCAGTGTCTTATAGTTTTCTGCATACAGGGTTTTTGTCTCCTTAGGTAGGTTTATTCATAGATATTTTATTCTTTTTGTTGCAATGGTAAATGGGAGTGTTTTCTTAATTTCACTTTCAGATTTTTCATCATTAGTGTATAGGAATGCAAGAGATTTCTGTGCATTAATTTTGTATCCTGCTACTTTACCAAATTCATTGATTAGCACTAGTAGTTTTCTGGTAGCATCTCATTACATTTTTGAATGAATGATTGGGAACAAAAATAACACAAAGTCTGAAAGCAGGAAGGGGAAAGGAAGAGGACAAAGTTATGAACTGAAATCTGGATTTGAAAGGAAGATATATTTTCTGAATCAGAGAAGCAAGTCAAGGGAAAATGAGATCAGAAGCAGACTTTGATTAAACTCAGTACAAACCAGTAGAGAGAAAAGATCCAAAGTCTGTCATGAGAACTGGCTCTATGTTTATCATTTCCTGACATGTGTACAATAATATATGCTGTATGTATGTAACCTCAGGGAATGACAGCTGTTTGTGACCACACTCAGTAAATTTATATAGTATTATACATTCGTTTGTTCGTATTAGACTCATTTAATTTCTTTTTTTTTTTTGAATTTGGCATTAATATAAATGCTACTCTACAGGAAACAGTCAATGAAATCAATACTCAACCTTTTCAAGCTGGTAAGCAACCTCCTTATTTTCAAATATGGTAGAGTTTTATGACTTTGTTTGAATGTAAAGCTTGGCTCCGGTTTATTTTAACACTTTCATTAGATTTAGTATGCCAGAAAATCAAACTATAGCTGAACACAATTAAACTGTCCAAATATGATGATTTATACCATCTGACCTATAACAGAAAACTAAAAACAAAAATTATAGCCAGTCAGGACAGACATGCTTGTGCAAGAGTAACTTCCCTTCTTATTATTCCAGAAGCAATTATTTCTTAGTGGACAACGTGCCATTTCCCCCCACCCCCCTTGGAGAGGGTTCTGTAAATGTGGTGTATTACCTCAGTCTAACATTCCTGGAAAACAAAGGAGCTTTTTGTTTTCCAAACCCAGATCTGACTACCTCTTTTTTGAATTAAGCCCCAAAGCAGCTAGAATTAAGACAATGGCAGAGCAGACCCCAATGGCCTTGATTCAGTGACTTATATATTTAACTTTAAAAAGAGAGTCCATCTAAAGGTTTTTAGGTGTTAAAATTGATTTTCCTTCCCAATATGTCCCTCTGTATAGAAGTTTAGAGGAGAATCTTCATCCACTCTTGCTCTAGCACTTCCTAAAGACAGCCCCTGCTAGTTCATCTTCTTATTGTGATCTCTGCCAACAAGGATGGGTTACCGATCAGATTGGGTCACTTGGTTCCCTCAGGTTTGGCAACCCAAAGCCATCCCATGTCACTCTTCTTTTTCTGGAGATATATCATTTGTAAAAATATCTCTCTTTTTAAATTTGGAACGAAGGGAAAGTGAGCAGAGGGAAGGACTAGTAAGGGGAAAAACTAGAGGGGTTTTGTTGGCTGGCAAAATTGTAGCTTTCAAAGAATTGGGACTACAAACCATCATCTTGTGAGGCTGTTTTGCTGATATCATGATGCCAACATGTTTTTGGGTATTCTCCCTTTCTAATTGTCATGCTTCTGGAAATGGTATGGCATTTCTTTCTGAGTTTTTAACCATATTCCATTTCTAGAGTTGGGAACTTGGCTTCCTTTTACACTGAATGAACTTGGAGCTTTACCTTTCTGAGCCTCCATTTCATTAATTGAAAAAAACAAATTGGAAAAAAAACCTGTCATATTTTTCCAGCTCTGTGAGTTTTTGTCTAACTGTAACCCTTAAAACTGAGATCTTCAGGTACTGAACAATATTTCTTAAGAAAGGGATAAGAGTTTATACTAGCCTTCTTTCCTCCCTCCCTCCCTCCCTCCCTTCCTTCCTTCCTTCCTTCCTACATATATCTACCAGGTGTCAATATTTTATCATTTCTTTCCTTCATCTGCTTTAAAGTTTATACTGCATGGATTAGTTTGCTTAGGGCTGCCATAACAAAGTACCGTAGACTGGGTGGATTAAACAACCAAAATTTATTTTCTCACTGTTGTGGAGGCTGGAAGTCTGAGATCAAGGAGTTGGCAGAGTTGGTTTCTTCTGAGGCCTCTCTCCTTTGCTTGTAGATGGCCATCTTTTCCTAGTGTCTTTACATGGTCTTTCTTCTGAACATCTTTGTGCCCTAATTTTCTCTTCTTATAAATACATGAGTCATATTGGAATAGAGCCCATCCTAATGACCTCTTTTAATCTAATTACCTCTTTAAAGACCTTATGTCCAAATATAGGCATATTGTGAGGTACTTGGGGTTAGGACTTCAACATATAAATTTTGCAGTGACACAATTCAGCCCATAATACCACATTATAGATTCTATACCTTGTCTCCTGTGTAGACAAGGTGTCTTAACTGAGGCCAAACTGAATACTGTTTGTAAAAATAGTTGAGCTGTCAACTCCTAAGAAAATTTGCTTGAGTATGATATGCACAGGGACTTTTGTAAATGGCGCTGGCATAGAAAGTGTGTGTGTACAGGAGTGTCTAAGAAGGAGAAAATGTGTGTCAATTGAAAAACAAAATGCACAACGTGAGAGTTGTGAGTTTTTTTATTTGGGGCAAAATGAGGACTATAGCCTGTTTCTCAGAGCATTTCAGTTAGCTCTGAGAAACTGCTCTGTAGTGGTAGGGGGGAAGGTCAGTATATAGATGATTCTGGTGAATGGGGAGTACATGTAATCAAGCACGCATTTTTGCAAAAGGTTGCTGTTAGTCATGAGGAGCAGACGTCACCATGAAAGAGTTTAGTGCTTTTCTGGATATGAGGAGATGCAAGAACTGGGCTTATAAAATCTTCTCCTGAAAATATCTTAACTATCTGAAGACCTGTTCTGCCATTTTTTCCCCAGGACAGAGTGCCTCATTCCTGATCTCCTGAACTTCTTTCAGGGTGTGTAGAAGGTGAGTGGTCACAGCAGCTTGTGATTTAATCCTCATAGAGGTAGATGGCAAGTGCCAACCTTTAGCTAGCAGGTGGATATAAAAGGAATGCAGGGGGAAAAGATGAACTTTGTCCTTAACCTATCCTCAGTCCTGACCTAGTATTGTTGAGCCCAGAAATAATAGTTTCAGGCTAAAACCATGTAAGGCTTAGATAAACTCATTTTATTTTGAAGCCATGGAGACAAAAATTGCAACATATTCTTAGAGAAATAGTTTCTTCTTCACAACATCTCCCCATATCTAACCTGATCACTTTGATACCACAGGACAGCTTTGGTAAACTTAGGGTTTAGTATAGCTACAGGAGCAAATTGCTATGCGTCATTGTGATGGAGAGAGGGAAGTGAAAGAAGAGACAACATTGAGGCTGCTGGATGAGGAGACCCCAGTGGAAGAAGATGGAAACAGTCTGAAATCTCAGGAAACCTATATGGGGATGAGGTTGAAGTCATGCTTTCAAAATATGGGGTCTGCTAAGAATTATAAAGTGCTGGACATTTATGTAAAAGAAACATCATTTATACCCAACAACTGATGAAGCTGTGGCCATTGGGGTCACATTTGTTAATAATCTCCTGCTCCAACCATTTTTACTCCCTTTTTAAAATATTGAATATTAAGTGAGTATAACTGAATCACTTTGCTGTACAGCAGAAATGAAAACAACATTGTAAATCAACTATACTTTAATAAAAAATCTTAAAAATATAAGAAAAGAATATTAAGAGAAAGATATATCACCTCCACATTCCGTGGAGCTACCAACAAATAGACAATGCCTTGTAGAATTTAACTTATCCACTCATTCAGCATTTTCTTTTAGTTATTCATTACACAAGAATAAATTGAAATCCTATCTCATGGTAGACTCTCTGATTGCTAGTTTTCAAAACTTATACTTTTAATGTTAGTAGTTTCCTTTTAGAAAGGGGATAGGTATTTAGATATTTGAGAATTTCTAGAACCTGTCCTTAAATTATTGTTATCAAAGAAAAGTCTAAGTTATTTCATTTCTAGACCCTGAAAATAAGGAGGTAATGTACATAAACCACAGAATTTGTCCCAACATCGTATCTGTCAACTAAATAACAGCAGATCAAGCCTCAGACAGAATTCCAGGCTGGGTTTCATGGCAGACAATTAATTACCTTATGATGTAACAGATGGTACATAGGTATTAAAACTTGGAGTTGGACAGTTCAATAAAGGATGACTTGAAGGGGAAGAAATTTTACTAAATCTCTTTTAAATATCCTAGAATGCCTTCAAGTGAATATGGTTGAATAATATCTTTTCTCCCATGTTCTTAGGTGAGTAGGGTTTTTGTGGTCACCTGACACTAATAGACAGTAAGTGAAAGTAGCTGATTTGAAACAGACAAGACTTGATATAAAATTTTGCATGTTGCAAATGCATTATTGAGTAGCATAGTTTTAGAAATATGAGGGAAAGTATTTTCTATAAATGATAATTGGTCTCTGTTATTGGAGATGTCAGTGAAACTTCCATAGTTTCCAAATAAGAAAAAATGGGGAATAAGGTCCTTTCACATCTTGTTTTGAATAAGATGCCAAAAGAATTGACTGAATATACATAATATGAATATACGGTCCATCTAAAAAAATGATTCAGATACTTCTCAAGAAATGAGAGCTTTTAAGAAAAGAAGCGGGGTTTCCCTGGCAGTGCAGTGGTTGAGAGTCCGCCTGCCGATGCAGGGAACACGGGTTCATGCCCCGGTCCGGGAAGATCCCACATGCCACGGAGCGGCTGGGCCCGTGAGCCATGGCCACTGAGCCTGCGCGTCCGGAGCCTGTGATCCACGACGGGAGAGGCCACAACAGTGAGAGGCCCGCGTACCACAAAAAAAAAAAGAAGCAATTTCAGAAGTCAAAATTCAGTGAGTTTGGGAATTGTAGGAACTTCCCTAAATTGAATATCTGACCACAGAATTAGGATGTTTTAAAATTTGACAACTATTTTGTGTTAGAGTGAGTTATGGACGCCAGACCTAAGTAAGTGGATTAGATTTGAGTTTGTTTTGAGTGAGATTCAGCACATTGGACAGGTGGCCAGTATTGTCTGGAAAGGTTTTAAACAGCCAACTCCTTTTTATGGAACAAGAACTAGAGATATGGAACCATTAGGGTAGATAAAGCAATTGTTATCAGTGAAGAAAATTATTTCAGATAAAGGAGGCTTCATTGAGAACAACAGAGGTTTGACTAGTATATACTCAAGTAACTGACATTTTCATTAGCTAGACTATAATAAAGAACTACATACATACACTAGCATTTTTCCAGATTTTTAATTTTTCTGTGTAGTTCTTTCCATATTCATTGTTTTGAGCATACTTAAATTCTTGAATCTGTAGTTTTATGTCCTTCAATTCTGGATATTTTCTTCTTTTTAAAATAATTTACTCTTCATCATTTTCTCTTTCTCTCAATTACTATTTGTTGATTGCAGATCCTCTAATTTTCATCTTTTTTATTCCAATATTCCTCTTCATTGCATTTTAATCCTACTTTCTTGGTGATCCTCTTACCTCATTTTCTACATATTTTACTTTTTTAAAAAAAAAGTTCAGCTGTTTGACTTTAATTTCTGAGAGTTTTCTTGTTTCATTTTTCCTCTTTTTGTAACGTATGTCTTTATTTCAAGGTTACAACATCATCTTAACTCTCTGTAGGTATTAAATGTTAATTTATTTAAATATTTTCTCTCTGCGTTATCTCTATTTCTTTTGAGTTCCTTTTGTTAGATTTGTTTGGTTTGCTTTGGCCTTTCTCTTCCATGTTGGAGGCTTTCCTTGAATGTGTGTTGATCTTTGTCTTCTGCACAAGTAAGGAGCTAAAAAGCTGATTGGAGTTCTGTATGCATGGATGGGGCATGCCAACTGATGTGCTTCTTTTAAAACAACTGGATGAAAAACTGGTGTTTCCATTTCAGATGCTGCAAATTTCCATGTCTGTGTATCAATTTTCTGGCTTCTCTAACCTCTCCTGGGGGCTGTGAGCCCTACTGCTGATGCTCAGGAGGCAGGTGTGACAAAGAGGCTGGCATCTCATTAGTTACTGTGAAGACTTAATCTCCTCATCATCAGTCCAGGACCTCATGCTTGCCCTCTTTTGTGCTTAGAATTTCAGTCTCTGGGGACTTACTGACTCAATTTCTCTGTGATAAATTCCTTCTGGCTTTGGAGTTGTAGAAGGGAGGCAGTCATCTGATGCTGCAGGTTGGAGTGGACACCTGGGGCCTAAATACTCCATATACAACCTTTCAGACCCCTCTTATCAGGTGCCTACTAGCCTTCCATTTTTTCTCTTCCCCATGCTCCTAATTGCTGAGCCTTTCCTGAAATCCTCTGAGGAGAATTGGATAACTTTTTTTCAGTTATCTCCACCTCCTCCACTACACACAGGTACTTAAATTTGACTTTTCCTCTCTCTGCTAAGATTTTCATAATTCCCTGATTTTTTTCTTTCTTTAGATAATCATAACTTAGGATTGTAGATATCTTTGAATTTGATTAAACATGGGATTTATATCTGTTTCTTTACTCTTGTTGTTTTGGTATGACTTTCAGCAGAAAAAGAAAATAGAAAGCTCTCTACTTCACCTTCTTGAAACTGGAAACCTAATGAAATACTTTATAACTCTGAAGATAAAATAATAGAAAAATTGGGGAGAAAGAATATATTAAGAGTAGGATAGTTTAATGTTGCCAGCTCATTTTATTGGCAATAAGACCATAAGTTAATGTGTTTAAATTGTCCTGAAAACCCAAACATGAGTCTTGATTTTTGATCTGACATCACACTTCTCATTATTCTTTATGTTAAAAATGGTAACATACTGATTCTTAATAACAGAACTTCCATATTTCACTAGTCATATCACAAATGTTCCCTGTTCTCCACAAACTTCTATTCTCCTTAAACTTTTGGATTTGCCATGTCCTCACTTTTCCTCAGTAGACGATGCCACTTTGGACTTCCCAAACCATCAAAAGTCTCCACGTGTTCCAACTTCATGCCACCAAACCTTTGCACCTCCTTTCTCACTATGGTGAAAGAAGGGTCCTTTCTCCTAACTGGAACTAAGGCCTCTGCCTGTATTTCATCCTCTTCTGCTTCCTCAGGACCCTGCTCCTTTTATTATTACTCCTTTTCTTCATTTCACTCTCTATTGCCTACATCTTATCAACATTTTAACATGCTTTAAGTCTCCAACTTAAAGGAAAACCACCTTTCTGAATTTCACATTTCCCTCCAATTACTAACTCATGTTTCCCCTCACTTTCACAGAAAAACTTCTCGAGTTTTCTACAATCACTCTTTCCACTTCCTCACTTCTCACTCCTGAACGTATTGCAGTCTGGTTTCATATTTATCACTCTATAGAGACTATTCTCATTGAAATAAAAAATTTTTAAATGGCTTCCCTGTAGCCAAATACACTGGACATTCTTTAGCCCTTGCAGTAGTTAACTACTCTTCAATATTTAGCACTGTTGATCAGTCCTTTATTCCAGAAACACACTTCCTTTGGTTTTCATGATAACATAATATCAGTCAGGTTGGGTTAGTTTATGCTACAATAAAGAACATCCTCTATATCCATAGCAGGTTGACTTGGGGCTGGGATCTGCCTTGTCCTCCTCATTCTTGGACACAGGCTGATGGAGCAGACATTATCGGGAACATGGCCAATTGTTATGGCAAAGGAAAAGAGAGAGTGTAGTAAGTCAGATACTAACCCTTATATCCTCAATCAGGAATTAACATAGGCCATTTCTGTTGACATTCCATCGGCCAAACAAGTTATATGACCCTACCTATCTCCAAGAGAAGTGTAAACTTACTAAGTGCTTACTGGGAATAATTTGAGAAAAGCACTAAAAAGAGAACCATTACCACCTTCTACCACAAAACTGTCTAAAATAATCAAATCTAGGCAAGCAACATAAACCAATATACACAATATTTGTAAATGTTATTTCAGCCATTTTGCCAACTGAATGAATTGATCATGATTGAATGATAGCCACACATATCAGGAAAAAATATGGTTAAAATAACTACATAGATTGTACTGAAATACAAATATATAAATCCATCCGCTTATTTGATAACTTACTAAATATTTTATTTTCACTAAATACTTACTGTCTACTTGGCACAGTGCTAAACGATGGAGATTAAAACAAAGCATGATAAAAATGAAAAATACTGTATAAATCTTGTAATTATTAATTCTGCTCCATCAATGATTTCCTTTACACTTGTAAAAAGCAAATCTAAAAATACAGTTATTGTTGCCTACAAGATAGAAATTTGAATATCTGCAAGCCTAAAACAGCCATAAGAAAGTCGAGCTCTTTTAGTTCAACTGCTTCTTGACTACACTAGTTAGTTAAATACATTCTGGCTCTCAGAGATAGGTGAATAGGATGTCTCTCCCAGTTATCACCTAGATCAAAATCTTGCTTCAAATTGGCAAACTTGTATTCTTCAAAAAAATGTTTGCAATTTTCAGGGGGAGTACAATTTTCACTTGAAAAGAAGTTTCTGGTGAAGTTATTAACATTTTAAAATCTAATCATTTTTAATTAACTTTCTTTAATATCTTTATTAGAGTATAATTGCTCTACAATGTTGTGTTAGTTTCTGCTGTACAACAGAGTGAATCAGCTATATGTATACATATATCCCCATAACCCCTCCCTCTTGAGCCTCTCTCCCACCCTCCCTATCCCACCCCTCTAGGAATATTTTTTTTTTTTTTTTTTTTTTTTTTTTTGCGGTACTCGGGCCTCTCACTGCCGCGGCCCCTCCCGCCGCGGAGCACAGGCTCCGGAGGCGCAGACCCAGCGGCCACAGCCCATGGGCCCAGCTGCTCCGTGGCATGTGGGATCCTCCCGGACTGGGGCACGAACCCGTGTCCCCTGCATCGGCAGGCGGACTCTCAACTACTGCGCCACCAGGGAAGCCCTAGGAACATTTTGAATCATTAAAAAAATATATATATCACCAAGTAAACATTCACAAAAGTGGGGCTTCAGAATGACCAGGCTTGCGTCCAGCTAATCCATATTTGGAACCGCTATCAGAAGTTCTAGACCAGTTCCACATAATAAGTAGGGTCTGAAACCATAAACTTAAATGCTGAGACACTACTTCACTTCCACTTCTTTTACACACTTGCTCTTTTTTCTAACAGGAAACGGCATGTGGACAAATGAGATAATAGCTGGAAACGTGGAGCCCTACCCACTAAAGCAGATAGCGCTTCAATTGTAAAAATTCTTCAAAGTTTCTATTTAAAAAAAAAAAAATCACAGGGGTTTTCAAGTGCTTCTTGAGAACATGCTGAGATGGAAAGTTAGATGAAGGATAGTGCCTGGGAGCAGACAGTAACTCAGAATTCTAGTTATAAAATTTTTAAGGTGGAAAAACCATGCTAGCACTTCCCAAATCAGGCCAAATTCGTTTTAGATTATGCAGTTGTTTCCTACTGAGTCAGTGTACTATAGAAGGCAGAGACATCCAACACTTCTGTAATAGGTGAAAGACAAAAATGTGTGGTTGGAGGAGAGAACTGAGGCTCACTCTAGCAAGGCAGGGCTGTTCCAAGGATCGTTGCACATGGAGCCCTTAAAGAGTGACTGGTTTTTATCTCAAATGTAGGAAAAATATGTATGACTCAATTTACATGGATATGAATTCATTTAAACAAGTCTGTGTTTGGTTACTTTCTGAAGGTTTATGATTGTTTTGGTTGGATCTTTAGGACTACAGGTGCCCTTCAAATGTAAGACTTTTAAAAAGTGAAACATTGACATTTATTAAATAAAAAGGGTAAATTGAGTTACAGGATGCACATATATCATGAGGAAATGCAATTGTCATTAAGATACGGTGTGATTGCAATGTTAAACTATGCCCATCAGCCTCCAATTTGCTTTGTCTGAAAGTTTCTTGAAGGCTCACACAGGCATTCTAGTCAAAAAAAGGCTCTCTGCTAGAATAAAGAGAGCTCTGGCCAACTTCCCTACCAAGGCAAGTTCGTGGTCACATCTATCCTTTATTCAGAAATATCCCTGGTTCTGTTTTTATACAGCTCTTCCGTAGATCATCACAGCTAGCTCAAGAGAACCAGAGGAAAGTGGCAAATGTCCCACCTAGACCTAGTTCTTTGGTCAGTCCATCTGGGGGAGGAACGTGCAAAGGCATGGTCTCCTGTTGAGACTTGGCCCATGATAAGTAGAATAAAATATCCATATTAGGAAAGGGAAAGTTGTTGCAAAGCCCAAGCTAAATATGACACCCTCCCCTCAGGTTCCCATGTGTGGATACACACGCTTGACAGAGGGATTAAAACATCCCTGGTTTCATCTGGCTTAATTTGGCACATGTGAACACAATTTCTCTTCTCCGTGTGATTGCTTCTCTGACCTGTTTCCAATGATCTCACAGTGGAAATTTTCAACATTAGAATTTTTGTGTGTGAAATTTTTTAGAGATTTAAAAACTTTGTTTGTTTTAAGAAAAAAAGTCACCACGAAATAAAACACTTACTAGCAATTCTATTAACAAGTGGAACTGATATGTACACGTAATATAAATGATACTGAATATCAGCCTACAGAGCCCCTAGCACACAGTTTACACTCAAAACCTCTTTGTATGTGCAAGATGGCTTTTCTGTAGAATGGACATTGAAAACGTGACCAGCCATGCATGCTGTGTACAAACTGAACATTCAAATGAAGTGAATAATATCAAAATGTATTTCCAACAGTTCAAGACAAAAAATGTTCCCAAGAATTCAGTTCAGCAAACCATTGCACAATGGTTAAGAAGACAGATTGCTACTTATTATTTTGGGGACCGTAGGCAAGTTATTTTACCTTCTATGCCTCGTTGTCCTCTTCTGTAAATAGGGATAATGGAACTACCCAGAGTTATTGTGAGGATTGACTGAGTTAACATATGTAAAAAGTGCTTACAGGAAAGGCCTGGCACATGGTTAAGGTTAAGGTTCCATCACTTTTGGTTGTTGCTGTTATTGGCCTATTGCAAGCACTGCCCCAGGTGCTGTAGGGCAAACAACAGTGAATGAGTGATAGTCCTTACCTTGAACGTACAGAAACCTGAGAGGCGTGCAGTGTTATAATTCAACACAGGCTGCAATAAGAGCTCCAACAGATGCATTTTGCAATTGGCAGTACCCAGGAAGGGCAGGTTTATGACAAAGTTTATGCAATTTTTTCAGGTCTTAAATAATAAGTAAGATTTTGACAGGTAGAAGGAGAAGTAGAGAAAACCATTGAACATTCTAGGCAGAGGAAACAAAGAGGCCAAACTTATTATGATAGGAGATAAAGGGACAACACCCATTCCAAATTGGCTAGAATGTAGCATGTAGCATCAATGCAACTGACACCCTCTCCTGTGCCCAGTGCCCACCATGGTTAATCTATTTCAGTATTCTTTCCTGCTGAGCCTGATTTGCCACAGAATCCTTCTTAAAATAGGGCTCAAGAAACAACTACCCCTTCACCAGTTGGCTTGGGTAAGGCAATCTGTCTGCCACCTCAGCTACATGTGGTGGAGGGTGGGTATATTAATAGATGAAGTCGGAAAAGTAAAAAGCAATGATGAGTACTGTATATTGAGTATTCACTGTGTACTTTCATATATGTCATCTAATTTGATTCTCAGGACAAATAAGGTATTTTTCTTTCCATTTTGTATGAGACTGAGAAAGGTTAAGAACCATTTCCAAGATCACTTAGTGAGAAAATGTTGAAGTCAGAATTTAAAACCAGGATTTTTAAAATTGAAAAGCTTAATCACATTATGATATTGGATATCATTTAAAATAACAAGGAGGTAAACTGCAGTTAATCATGAGCCAGCCCTTAATTTTATGTTAAAAAATTAAAAAATCTATTCCTCATGTTTAAGGAAGCTATTAAAGGCTTTTGAGCAGAGGAATAGCTTGATTAGGTTTGTGCTTTACAAACAAAACTCTGGTGGCAGGATGACAAATGTGTTGGCAGTAAGGAGATTAGAGGTGGGACCATCAGTTTTTTGGGAGAGGAATGGGGATATGAGTGGAAGGGAGGTAAGGAATCAAATTAATAGCTTCAAAGTGAAATTCACAGGACTTGACTGTATGGAAATAGGTGACATTTCTGAAATTTTTAGTGTGGCAATTTGACAACTGTTATGGGCAGGAAGACAGTGAATTAAGTTTGAGATATTGGAATATACAAATGGGGATTTTTTTATCAGATTGATCCTTTCAATACTGTCTTTGTATAGATAAGGTTTAACATGTTTTGTTCTTCTAGTCAAAAAGTAATGGACACTGTGTTAATGAAACTCTGAACATTTTTAGGCCATATCAAGAATGGGCACATTTCTCTATTATTGTGTGTGTGTATGTGTATGTGTGTGTGAGCGAGAATAGTGTTATAGGACTTAAGTTAAAACAACTGTTTGATATTATGAGACATACTCCAAATTTCTCATTAAATCACTTCTTTATAAGCAACAAGGTAGATTTATTATGTCATTGTCATTCTTCCGTGGTACAGAATCCTTGCCCAGTCAGAAATAAACTCAGTGCCAGGGCCTGTCAGCTGTCTGACCTACTTAGCTAGGATTTTTATTGGGTTTGTAGTTGAATTCTGCTGAGAAGATATCAGAATGTCAGCTCCTGAGGCTGGTAGACCGTAGAATACTCAATGTTATTGGAAAGCATGCGGGCTAGTAAAGCTCAATTCCTGCCTTCCCTTAACCATATAGGAATTCCTTTAACTCAGTAGAGCATGGCAAAGTGTGATAGGGGTTTGTGTTTTTATTCCATCTTTAAACATCAGTTAGAGTTTATATTATAGTGGTATCCAGGAACTTTATCATTCTAAATAATATTTCCATGTAGCAGGTAGGTGATGCATGGATTGCCTTGTGAAAGTTACTTTAGTAGTCAACACAGATGAGGAAACATTAAAATGAGAGCAATCATATGCTAAAACAAAGCGTCAATAGACATGAAAATATCAGATGGTAAGAAAACGACACCCACCAATTTTTTTTTTAACATCTTTATTGGGGTATAATTGCTTTACAATGGTGTGTTAGTTTCTGCTTTATAACAAAGTGAATCAGTTATACATATACGTATGTTCCCACATCTCTTCCCTCTTGCATCTCCCTCCCTCCCACCCTCCCTATCCCACCCCTCCAGGCGGTCACAAAGCACCGAGCTGATATCCCTGTGCCATGCGGCTGCTTCCCACTAGCTATCTACCTTACGTTTGTTAGTGTGTATGTGTCCATGACTCTCTCTCGCCCTGTCACCCACCAGTTTTTATACTGAAATTAAAGTGTGGTCACTGATAAACTTTATTTTTATATGACAAATACTATGTCATATTTTATACATAGCCATATTTGTATACATAGTATACAAATACTATGTCATATTTTATATGACAAATACTATGACAAATACTATTTTCAATAACTAAAGCTAACATTTTTCATTAAAATAATTACAATCTTTCATAATTCAGTGAGAATAAAAAGTGATTTGTTTTTCTCATAGGTAGCCATTAAACAGCCAGTGGTAAATTACTTACAAAAAGTTTAACATGTTCCTAGGCACTTACGACTCACTATTCTTAAGGAATTTAGAAAATAATAAAGTCATGGGAGATATATAATAAGCATGAAAGCATTCTTACAGAATAGCAATTAAAGGGAGTTGGAGACAGAGGCAAATGCTTATTTATAGGTGATGCAAATATTCATTAGAAAGTAAAAGCTCATCTAAAAACAGCAGGTCCTGATTTACAAGCTAAAAGAAGTGTTAAAGAAAGGGGGTAGTCATTCACGTCCTAAAGGACCAAGGTTTGGAAATTGATCAGTGCTTGCTCTTAGTGCCGTTGAATTTCTGTGGAGTGTCAGTATAACTTTAACTGAAATATCCTTAGTTTAGAAAATTTAAGCAAATTAATGACTAAAGATTGGGTAAAATGTGGCTGGCAATCATTTTATGAACATCTGTCTTGAGAGGAATATGATTACTGATTCAAAATTGCAGGGAAATAGTGACAAATAATCAGGGTCTTGGCTGTAATTTTCATATTTGGGTTGGGAGCCAGCTTCCTCAGAAATCAGCTTGGTAGTTCCCTCTCCCTCCTCCCTCCGTGTCCTTGGCGCACAGAGCAGCTGCTTGTCCCTGGAGTCCAGCTGTGAAGAATTCAAGGGAGCCTTCTTCAGGGGTGCCAGCCTCAGGAATGTTCTCCATGCAGATTTCTCCCAGAATCTCAATGTGGCCAAGCTCACTATGGGACCATCTTTTTATTTAGACTTTTCAACAAATGTAAAAATATTTGGCATGTTCTTTCCACCTTTGCTACTATTCATTTAGTCTTTGCCTCTGAAAAGTATTGCTAAGGGGAAAGTTTCCTGTGTTTATTTTATTTCTAGAATGACATCTTGCTTTAAAAACTTTGAGTGTGTGTATAAGCAGGGAATTAAAAAAAATAGGCTCATTTTTTCCTTCTTTGCATTCATACACAGTCTTAAGAGGAAATTCAGGGTAAATGATGAAAATCATGAGCTTATAAGATCTTGTGGAGAGAGTTTATATGCTGTCCCAGCGATAGACGTTTTATTCCACTTTCAAAGACACAACCTTGGCAAGAGCCTTAGTAAATCATTAAAACAACAACTAAAACTGAGGTGTGAGTTTTTTCTTTATTCAGAAATTAGAGAGGAGATTAGTATGCATTGTTTTTCATTGTTGTTGGAAGTAGTAAGAGGTGTCAGAGACTTTTTGTTTGTTGGTTTTAAATTTTGGTACCCAAGCGGTTATATTCAATTACAGGTAACAAAAGAAAAGCATCAGATTTAAAGTTGAAAATTTTACGGGGATGAAGGACATGGATATCTTGGTGTGGGGTAAAGGGAGGATATTATCATGAGCTGACTTATCCCTAGCGATTTGACAGAGTAAGTATATCAGAAAAAGGCACTAAATGGATATAAATTTAAACCTGGTGAGACAAAGGCAATAACAAGCCTTCCAACTTCACTCAAAATTGCCCCACAGTGACCAAGGAGCTCTACATTAAAACAGAAATGTTATGATCTCACAAACTGTAAAACCTATACTTGTAGAAAGCTAATGAATTTTAGTGAAGAGAAACTCATAGCTTAAGAATGTGGTAACCGTGATAAGGTACTGAAAAGTCAGTTTCCCTAAGGCAGTTAGCATGGACTCTATAATGAACTAAATTCTGGGAAATTTAATTTGAATTTTCCAAACTGTGTGCCCAGATATATATAACTGAAGCATATTTTCAGAAAGCTATAAAGCAACCATGTTCCTTGACAAGGACCGATAGTCTGCTTACACATAAAACTTTAAAAAAAAAGATCTGACTTCAGAGAATAAAAATAGTGTTAACTTTCATATCACCATTCATAATTAGGGAGAATGAACTGGTGGTAGGGAAATGATTAATCTGGAAGTTACGTTGGGTCAAGGTTCATTTTTTTTCTATTTTTAGTCGAGGATTACTGTATTTTCTTTGTTTAAGATATAATTTCAATTATATCTATCAAAGAATATGCCAATATTTAAAGTCTGATATATTATTTCAAATAATGAAAAAATTATCAAATTGTACTTATTTTGAAAAATTATTGAAATAATAAAATTCTAAGATGGCAAAATAACTCTGCTCACTTTGTAGACATCAAGTCTGTGCCCCCTTGTTACTGAAAGATCTTGTCAATAGAGTAAGGAAAGAGAACAGGACTTAGCCTCAGAGCACTGAATGATTTATAGGAGCAGTAGGTGATATCTCCTCAGAGAACCTGGGGAAAGTAGAAGACAGGTTTGCCAAAGGAGTGTAGATGAAGAGAGGGTTGCCACGTGAAACCCCCATACCAGAAAGAAGGTGTGGAAAAAGCATTCTGGATATGAAAACTAGTTTTAGAAGGACCAGGACAAGAACATTAAAGACAAGCATTGTCTCCTTTGGAACTTTGTCCAGTCCTGGTGTTAGTGGCGTGCCTAGGTTAACAATAAAGGTAGCCAGAATAGACTGATGTCACAGCCTCCATTACCCACACTGTGGTTGCATGTAGAGCTGGAAAATGAAGACACTAATCCCTGCCCTTCCTTTGTGGCTGAAGAGCCTGGACAGCCATCATTCTCTGAGCCCTTAAAGCTGTCAGACATGGTGATGAACCCTTAATCCTCAATCTTACTTGATCCTCTTACCAACTTAAGAGCAGTGAATAGTACCTCTCCCCCAACTGCTCCCCACCCCAACTCCCCACCGCTCCCTGCTCACCAGTTGCTTTTAACAGATGATACCAAGACTCTGATTTGTTAAATGACTTCAAGGCAAGCAAAAAACCAAAAAACAATGAAACTGGGGTTTAACCCTCAAGCTGTTGGACTCTGAAGCTCTTGGTTTATCCTGGGGTCTTGAGACACCGGAACTCCTATCAGAGAAATGTCTGGAGAACTTGATGCTGTTTGGTCTTCAGGCTCTGTGCTCAGTCCAGAGCAGCAGCCCTCTCTAGTGGGGGCAGGAATTGAAGAAAAACTGCTGGAATTTTAGGACTTCCTGCAGCCAGTCTCAGGGCCTTCCCTTCAGTTTTCCCTCATCTGATTCTGAGATGCAAATATCTGATGTATGCTCCAATAGAAGAAAATGAGAGTTGGAAGGAGAATGTAAGTCTTAAAGAGGCAAGGGAATGAATCCCAGCCTAGTTTCTCCATTTCTCCAGCTTCTCACTCACCTTCCTAGCTCCCAGCATCAAAGAGCATGTAAAAAAGGGCAAGGTTTGGAGGGACAGGGGTTCTTCAACTGTCTGCTTTGTTTCTGTTGCCCTTGAAATTCACTGTATCTTTCTCTAGCTGTAACATAGCCCTTTAAAAACGGACTACTTGTTCTTGGAGTTTGGGAGGGAAGGTGGCCAGACTTCACTGTCAGGTGCGTTAATTATTGTATCCTATAAGGATGCCTACACTGCAGTCCTGATTGTGACATTCACTGCTTATTAAGTAAGGCTTTTTCCTTTCTTTTCTTTTCTTTTTTTATCAAACCCCTGAAATTCTTCAGGGCAAAGATAGTTTAGAAATAGTACTAATTGGAATGAAGTTACCTCTAAAACATGCCTTAACACAGAAGTATTTTTCTTTTTCTAGAGCATCCAGTGCTTTACCCCAGATAGATAGAGTAGTCAATCCTCCCCCCTTATTACTCTCCTGCCCTGTGAACCCTCTGACTAACCTTTCCCTGGGGCCTTGGCACACTCCTCAAGTAGAGAAGGTGACGTGGAAGGATAAAATCATTACTCAGACACACTTTATGAAAGTTTCTAGCAGTTGACAATACTCAGTCTGACCTTTTTGTTCGATTTTGCCATCATTTTAATCACTTTACCATCACCTGCAGGAGAGAAGGTATCTTTGAAAGTGCCCTATTTAGGGAAAGCTTCAGAGCCAAGACTAAGTATACATTTTCATTATTTCACATGTTGTCAAAGTAACCAGTATAGTGAAATGGCAGGATTTTGAAGAAAATGGGTTTGTGCAAAGCTTTTAATTAAAGTAGGAGGGCATGTTATTGCAATTATTTATATTAGATGTTACCATTTTTTATTGGCTTTTTGTGTTTACACAGCAATAAATAGAATATATGTGAGTTTATTGCGTCCAAAATTTTCCTTTTAATTTCCTAACACTGTTTGCAAAAGCCCTTGTAAAATTCTGTCTTTTGCAAGAGTTTTTCACCCAAGAATTTTTGGACCATCTACTGTATTCTTTATGTTTCTGTGTATTTGGCTGATTATTTTACTATAACTTGGGTCTCATTTGCAAAAAGTTAATTCACACATAGTATGCTGAAAGAATTTTCAGTGTATTTATTGATCCAAGGTAAGCTTAACTTTTCTCTGTGTGATGCCTAACACCCACAAGGATACAGCATTTGATTTTATACTGATTATTACTACTGTCATTCCTTTTATTTACTTTTTCATTTTTTATTTTGAAAGATATCAAGCCTGTGGAAAAGTTGCAAAAAAAGGAGCCTTCAGTTAGACACATTGTTAACATTCAGCCATTTGAGAGTTAGTTAATTGTAGACATCATAACACTCAGCCCAAAACTTCAACACTTCTCTCCTAAAACAAGAATGTTCTTTCACAAAGCACAGTATAATTATCATAAGAAAATTTAATGTTGATATAATGCTTTTATCTAAATACAGTTCATATTCATATTTCTGAAGTTGCCCCAGTAAAATCCTTTGTAGCTGTTCATACCCACCTTTCAGGATTTAATAAAGAGTCATCAGCCCACTTATTTGTAGCAGTACTTCAAATCCCTTATCATATTAATTTTTACCTGTGAAAAACATATAATGGCTCATCTTCAACATGTAAAGAGCTTGGAAGCAGTTACTCCCAATTTCACAAGAAAAAAGCTGCACGTACTGAAAACCAGTGCCCTCTCTTGGTCACAGTAGAACAGTACATGAAGGTTGCAGCAGCCGTTCAGGATGCAATACCGTGCTACTGAGTCATCTATGATGAGAAAAAAAAGAGCTACTACCCAGACATCACTGGATCGTTTTTATCAAGAGGGTAGATAGAATTGAATCCAGTAAGGAACCAGAACCTGTGCCATCAGTGTCAGGTATGAGTGAAGTTGCAGCTTGCCCTCTGTCTCCCATTGCTGACGATCCTTCAGCTCTACCATCTCCCACCTCCTCTCCCTCCTCCAGTCAGTAATTTTTCTTGCCTGTTCACTCGATACCAGCCCCTATATACCAGCTGTTGTATTGTACTACTGTACTTTTCAAGGTACTGTACTGTAAGATTAAAAATGTTTTACTTTTTGTGTTTGTTTTTACGTATTATTTGTGTGAAAAGTTTTATAAACCTATTACAGTATAGTACTAAATAGCCGATTGTGTTAGTTTGGTACCTAGGCTAACTCTGTTGGACTTAACAAACAAATTGGACTTAACGAATGTGGTCTCGGAATGGAACTCGTTCGTATGTAGGGGACTTATTGTATAAGACTTTACCAGAGCCTCATCCCATATGGGGAAGGGCATGTACCCAATTCTGGCTCTTTCTAACCATCTTGTTTCACCTAAGGTGGGAATAAAGCTAAGAAATATTGGTGAAGTTGACATAGGCTCATTAAAAGACTGAGATTTCTATTTAAGATTATTGAATGCTCTTCCTCCTCCACACCTTACACCCCTCCCACTGCCACCCACACCAATAGGGCTCCAGTATAATAACAGTGAGTTACAGCTGAAAGAACTAGAAGACACAGACTGTCTCTGAAGAGTTCTTAGGGAAGCTCAAAGACAACAGGGGAGACAAAAGTAAGGGCAATAGACATATTTGAAGCCTCTAGTATGTATAGTTACATAAAACATTGAACACAGTTCAACATCTAGATAGATTAAACATAAAACCTCACACTAAAGGGCTGTGTATCCCAATTCCTGTTACCCAATACATCATATCTAACTTTCAACAAAAGAATTACAAGGCATGCTAAATGGCAAGAAAAAAATCATATAATGAAAATATCCTCTCTTTAGGAAAACATTTTCACCTTCAATTGAATTAAGATGGAATTGCCCAGAAAATTCCTTTGTTATGTTTGTGTTGTGAAATCCCATAAGTAATATCTGATTTCTGCCTATAAAAATCAGTATGGGGACTCATATAACATGAAGAAAAACTTAATAATTCATCCAGCACTAGAGCAAATAAGAAGTACAATTAAAGAAGTACAATTAAAAAGACATCAATAGACCAGAAAGCTGACTATTTTCCTTAGGAACAGAGAAAATAAAGTGAAATATTGCATTAAAGGGACCTGCTGGTTTTATGGTCACATCTGCTAACCAGTCTGCATCCTTGGCTCACAGAGATCCCCATGACTGCTGAAAAAAAAAGAAAAAAAGTGACTCTTTCAGAAACATTTCCCCTTCATGTAGCCTAGCATATTTCAGCAGTCTGTGTTCCCAAAACTTGTGGTTGGAAAACATTCAGCCTCATGCCTACATTTCCTGAAAAGAAGATCAGTCCAGAGGTGATTCAGTAACACATGAAGCTTGCTCTCCAGACACAAATATGAAACACAAATCAGAAAGAACACTGGCATAAAAATGACAGAAACCTCATCACATTGAGTTGGGAAGTCAATCTTATTATTCGTTAACAGAGATTGAGTGTTCTTTGGCATTTGGTGGTGCCAACAATGGGCTAGGTGCTGTAGAGAACATAGAATTAGGCAAAGTTCTTGCCCAAGGGGCTCGTAATCAAATCAGACAAACCAGACACTAACACAGTCCAGCAGTCTGGAGTGGAGAATGTTGGGTTTATATGGGGAATCTAAGGTCACTCTGTCCATGAGGATACTCGATTTCCCTCGTCTCTTGTGTTATGTAAGTTTGGGAGAAAATCTTGACATACTTTCTTATTACTTCCTTTACAACATCACCCAGGAAGTCTGTTTTGCAGGAGAGTACAATTGGGTTTTCATTGTCATGTGACAGGGTTCAGAATAAATTGTGCAAAGCACATGGCATGGTTTACTGGAGAAGGAAGGAAAAACTCAAAGGCCAAAGTCACTAGAAGGAGAAACGCAGTTATGTAGGAGAACATCCCACAGAGAGGCCTGTGGGACCAGATTTTGCTGAGCCTGTGATACGTATCAGTCATTTTGTGATGAGTCCATTATCACCTATACTCTGTCACGAGCAAGCTTGACAAGTGAGCAAAGTTGCTTGGCACCAGGCAGTCTGTATTTAAATTGTTAGTTGTTTACAGATTTCTGGGTATACCAGTAGGCCAGCAGTTAAAACCCTTTAGGCCCATGTGATATTCCTAGTGTGGGGCAGTGGATGTCTTTGTTCACATGGGGTTCTGAATTTAAAAAGCAATTGCGTGCGTACAAAAATCAACTCAAGTGGGGGTTAGAAAATTTCCTATATCCTCCACTAGCACTTAATACTTACCTCTATCATAGAACTTATGATCCTTGCCTAGTTTTCTATAAACCATCCTCCATCACCTAGATAGTACTGAGCACATAGTAGGGTTCCAATAAATATTTGTGTATTAATAAATTCCCAAAGTATGTAAACCAGCTCTAACTCTGCATTTTCTTTGAACTTCCAAGGAGAGCTCAAGCATGATACCTTTCAAAGATCTTCACAGAATCCTGAAACCCATTAAGTTTATTTATTTACAGCCTAGGGACCCCAGCTTTATATTTAAGTATACAGAACGATTTCCATAGTTAATTACTTACAATCATGAGTGGCCACTCCCAAACCTTCATCTATTCCATAGTTTTGTGTATCTATTACAAGGTGTGCATTATATACACAGAATTATGTCACTCTATCATTTTGTGTATATATTAGTACCAATGCAATTTGAACTCGGAATAAGCATTCCTAGTATTTAAGAAAAACCTTTGCGAATTTAAAAGTCATGTATGTGTTTTTTAAATAACTTGTTTTCTTTAAAGTTCCTTGAAGACCTTGTAGATTTTAAGAGAGGAAATAACTTAGAAAAAGAAAACACTGTGTGAATATATAATATATTACAGACTAGCTTCTAGCAAGAACAATGGATTCATACCCACACTCTCTTGGAGTCAATAGACTGGTGATAGAAGACCAGAAGAAGCATGCCCCAAATGTCATGTAAACATGTTAGTCCTAATAACTAAGCCAAACCCAACATTGCTGAAGCTAGAGTGACTTAAAGGACCTGCCACACACATGTGGGTTATCTCCCCTCCATGTGAAACAGGGTCTGGGAAAAGTTTGGCTTTCTGAAAAAATAGAAAAATTCTGTAATGGAAATATTTCTTTGGCCCTCTGATAGGCTGAGAAGGTAGAGTTTCTAATTTAACTTTAAACTAGTTTCTCATCTCTAACTTCATTGGGAAATGCTATCTTGGGCTGGGTTGAGAACACTTTAGAAATTTGCCCATTAACGAGCAAGCACTCCATTTTAGTTGTGTAGAGAAGGGAATATTTTATGCAGATACTATTTTCTAGGAAATAACCTATCAAAGATTTATGTAACTGTAACTTGATTTCAGAGGTCAAATGATCTAATCTACACATTGTACAAATTAGAAAACTATGGTTCTGAAAGTTGAAGTGACTCACTCAAGGTCATGGCTCCTGAGTAGTGATACTGAACAAAAACCTAGATCTTATGAATCCAATACTGTGCTCCTTCCTTTAAAGCATTAATGATGTTTTCTAAACTTTTAATTTTTGTGATAATTGTAGATTCACATGTGGTTATAAAATTATATAGGGAGATCTTATGTACCCTTTATTCTCTTTTCCACAATGTAACACCTTGCAAGACTGTAGTGTGATATTACAACCAGGATATTAAAATTGATACGATCAAGATATGGAACATGTACATCATAACATAGATTCCTCATGTTGCCCTTTTATAGCCACAGCCACTTCTCTCTCATCCCCATCCCTTCCTTAATCCCTGACAATTAATTCGTTCTTAATTTCTATAGTTTCATTATTTCAAGAATGCTATATGAATGGAATCATACAGTATGTAACCTATTGGGGCAGATTCTTTTAACTTAGTGTAATTTTCTGGAGATTCATTGAAGTTGTTGTGTGTATCAATATTGTGTTCCCTCCCCTCCCCCCACCCCGCGTATTCCATGGTATGATTGCACCATGGTTTGTTTAACCATTCACCTATTGAAGGACATCTATGCTGTTTACAGTTTTTGGTTAATGCAAATAAATCTGCTATAAAAATTCAGGTAGAGATTTTGTGTGAACATAAGTGTTCATTTCTCTGGAATAAATACCCAAGAGTGCAACTGCTGGGTTGTATGGTAAACGTGTTCTTAGTTTTAGAAGAAACTGCCAAGCTGTTTGTCACAGTGGCTGTAACATTTCCTATTTCTACCAACAATATATGAGTGATCCAATTTCTCTGTATCCTTGGCAGCACTTGGTGTTGTCACTGTTCTTTTATTTTAGCTATTCTTATAGGTGTATAGTGATATCACATCGTGGCTTCTTTTACATGTGCTTATTTGCCATCTGTACATTTTCACTGAATGTGTCTTTACCTCCTTTGCCCATGTTCTAACTAGATTATGTACTTGTTTGTTGAACTGCTGAGCTTTGAGGTTCTTTCTCTATCATGGATACTAGGCCTTTGTCATACACGTGGTTTGCAAATGTTTTCTCCTAGTCTTTAGCTTGTTTTTTCATCCTCACAAGATCTTTCACAGAAAAAAAGTTAATTTTAATGAGGTCCAATTTCTTCGTTTTTCCTTTTATAAATTGTGCTTTTGTTGTGAAATCTAAGAACATATCCATAACCTCAGCATTAGCACTTTTGTGTGTATGATGAGAACACTCAAGCTCTACTCTGTTGGCACATTTCAAGTCTGCAATAGAGTACTATTAACTATAGTCACCATGCTACAGTGGTTGCCAGAACTTAATCATCTTTTTTAAAATTTTTATTTATTTATTTACGGCTGCGCTGGGTCTTCACTGCTGCGTGCAGGCTTTCTCTAGTTGCGGTGAGCGGGGGCTACTCTTCTTTGAGGTGTGTGGGCTTCTCATTGTGGTGGCTTCTCTTGTTGTGGAGCATGGACTCTAGGCGCATGGGCTTCAGTAGTTTCAGCACACGGTCTCAGTAGTTGTGGCTCATGGGCTGTAGAACACGGGCTCAGTAGTTGTAGCTCACGGGCTTAGCTGCTCCGTGGCATGTGGGATCTTCCCAGACCAGGGATTGAACCCGTCCTCTGCATTGGCAGGTGGATTTTTAACCACTGGACTACCAGGGAAGTCCTTAATCATCTTTCATACTGAAACTTTGTACCCTTTGACCAACATCTCCCTATTTCCCCCATTTTCCCAACCCTTGGCAACCATCATTCTATCCTCTTCTTTTAAGAGTTTGAATTTTTTTTCCACATGTGAGACCATGCAGTACTTGTCTTTGTGTGTTTAGCTTATTTCATTTAACATAATATCCTCCCATTTCATCCCTGTTGATGCAAATAGTGGGATTTCTTTCTCTTTTAAAGCTGAATAATATTCTATTATATACATGTACCTGGGCCTGCAGCACACTCAGGAAAGACCACCAGCCACTCCAGAGCCTCCAGCTCTGCTCAGGCTCCTTTGAGGAGGCACCATCCCACATCCTGCCCCATCATAAATATACCACATTTTCTTTATTCATTCATCCACTGACAAACACTTAGGTTGTTTCAGTATCTCAGCTATTGTGAATAGTGCTGCAATGAACATGGGAGTGCAGATATCTCTTTGAGATACTGATTTCATTTCTTTTAGATATATACTCAGAGTAGGATTGCTATATAATAAAATAGTCTATTTTTAATTTTGCGAAGAACCTCCATACTGTCTTCCATAATGGCTGTACTGATTTATATTCCCTCTCTCACTGTACCAGAGTTCCCTTTTTCTCCACGTCCTCACCAACACTTGTTTTGTTTTTTTAAATAGTTGCCATCTTGACAGGTGTGAAGTGATATCTTGTTGTGGTTTCTACTTGTATTTCCCTGATGATTAGTGATATTGAACACCTTTTTGTATACCTGATGGCCATTTGTGTGTCTTCTTTTGGGAAATGTCTATTCAGGTCTTTTGCCCATATTTTAATCAGGTTATCTTTTATTTTACATTTTGCTATTCAGTTGTAAGAGTTGCTTATATATTTTGAATATTAATTCCTTGTCAGATATATAATTTACAAATAATTTTTTCCATTCTGTAGGTTGCCTTTTCACTCTGTTGTTTGCTTTGCTATGCAGAAGGGTTTTTTTAGTTAGATGTAATCCCACTTGTCTATTTTTGCTTTTGTTGCTTGTGCTTTTGCGAGCATATCTAAAAAAAATCATTGCACAGACCAATGCCAATGGGTTTTCCCTATGTTTACTTCTAGAGTCTTACAGTATAAGGTCTTAAATTTAAGTCTTGAATTGATTTTAAATTGATTTTTGTATATGGTGTGAGTTATGGGTCAATTTCACTCCTCTGGATGTCCAGTTTTCCCAACAGTATTTATTGAAGTGTGTTATTCTTGGAACCATGTTGAAGATCAGTTAGCCATAAATGTATGGATTTACTTCTAGCCTGTCTTTCCTCTTCCATTGGTCTATTTATCTGTTTTTATTCCAGTACTGTACTGTTTAGATTGCTAGAGCTTTGTAGTATATTTTGAAACCAGGAACTGTGATGCTTCCAGCATTGATCTTCTTGTTCAAAATTCTTGTTCAAGACTTTAGCTATTTGGGATCATTTGCAGTTCCATGTGGATTTTAGGATATTTTTTTCTGTTTCTGTGAAAAATACCATTAGAATTTTGATAGGGATTGTATTAAATCTGTAGATGACTTTGGGTACTATGGATACTTTAATAGTATTAGTTCTTTCAATCCATGAACACGGGATATTTTCCCATTTACTTTTGTCTTCTTCAGTTTCTTTTATAAATATCCTATAGTTTTCAATGTACACATCTTTCACCTTCTTGGTTAAATTTAATCCTAAGTATTTTATTCTTTGTGGTGCTATTGTAAATGTAACTGTTTTCTTCTTTTTTGGATAGTTCATTATTAGTGTATAGAAATGCAACTGATTTTTGTAGGTTGATTATGTATCCTGAAACTTTACTTAATTCATTAGTTCTAAGAGCTTTTTGGTGAAATCTTTATTGTTTTCTATATATAAGATTCTGTCATCTGCAAATAGAGACAGTTCTACTTCTTCCTTTCCAATTTTGATGACTTTTCTTTTTTTTTTCTTTTTGTCTAATTACTCAGGCTAGGACTTCTAGTTCCAAGTTGAACAGAGGTGGTAAGAGTGAGCACCCTTGTTTTGTTCCTGATCTTAGAGGGCAAGCTTTCAACTTTTCATCTTTGTCAGATGTTAGCTGTGGGCTTGTCATATAGGCATTTTTAGGCTTTCTAGGTTTCTGGCTTCTCTAGTTCCAAGTATAGGATATATGCGATACAAAGAAAATTCAAGAAATTCTCTACTGTGTTATTCCTTCTGTTCTGAAATCCCTAGTCATCTTTTTTCTTTTCTTCACCTTTCAGAGTCTTTTAGTATTATTTTACGTATACTGTATAGGAATTTTAGTTGTACTTAGTGGGAGGAATGAGAAAAAGTATATCTACCTGGAATTAGAAGTCCTGCTCCTTCCTTTCAAAATGAGGCATGGAGTGGCAGTCACCAGGAGTTGTTGGATGAAACGCTAATTGTATGACACCTCTATTATTAGCAAACTGACCTTAGGAATATAGGAAATGTGGGTCCATCCTAAAATGGACCAGCCCTTCTCAGTCTATTCTCCCTAGCAAAATGCTTTGCTTTTTTCCAAAAAGCAAATTCCATGGGGTTGGGACCATGTCTTTTACTTCTTTGTGGTTCACTCATTGCCTACCACTGCTATAAGCAGTGTAGTTGTAATGGTTAAAAATGAGGCTCTGAAATCAGTCTGCAAGGGTTCCAATTTGGGGTTAATTATGTACTAGACAGTATGAACTTGTGTGAGTCTCCTAACTTCTCTGTTTTCTCAACTCTAAATAGAGATAATAATGATATCTCTCTCACCAGACTGTGTAGAAGTAAATGGGATAAAGTACTTAGCACAAAGCCTGCCATATCATAAGTGTGCAGGAAACATTAGCTTGTTATTAATATAATATACTAATATATTATGTATAATTAGTATGGAAACATTAATAAACACTTATTGAATAGATCTTATATATTTTCCATTATGCTTTGATTTTAAACACTGCTTTGAAGTATTTAAATCTTGTTTGGTATATCCTCCACAGACAGAGAACTCACATAATCTTGGGTAGTGAAGACTCTTCTGTGATATGTCACCATATTCTCTACTGTGTCATTTTGGTCAACCCATTCCAACAGGATGGTTGGTGGTGAAAATGGATTCAGTTTGTTTCCTGAAAAACAAAGACTTTGTCAGAAAGGAAACCATTTTTTTTTTACAAATGAACACATTCTGATAATTCAGGTAATTATTCCAGACAGACAAGGCAAATTTTTATACTTAGAAGTTTCCAGAGGAGCGATCTGTACTACTCAGATTTATCCAACTTTCTCCCTCACTTTGGCAGCATAGACCTAATTCTAAACATACCATAAAATAAGCTGTACATTTGGCTCAAAGTTTATTCTATTTGGTCCAAAATGGCATCAAAATCATTAACTAAGTACACATTGACTTGGAAGGAAGGAGGAAAAGAACTCAAGTAAAAAGAGATTTTTATTGCCAAAATCTGAGTTCCCTTCCAGTGGCTGCCACAACTTTGCTAACACCCAAGGTAAGCAATAGGCAGGCGTCTTTTATGCTCTAGGTGTTAGTGATGACATAAATTATAGTGGGAAACAATACAGCACTTTTTAAAGTTCTGGATGGTTTAAAAAAAGGAGAAATGAATTTTCAATATCAAGTCTTAAAATTGTTCATTTGTTAGTCATCCTATTGTTTCTTGCTCCTCTGGTTTTAAATTAAATCTTGTAGTTAAAATGGTAGATTTTCAAAATACTCTTACTACTATCATGTTCCTACTTTTATGCTTCCAGTATATTGGTATCTCACTTTATCATTTACAGGGAAGAAATGGTCCCAGAAGACTAGGTGACTTTCCTTCACAAGCACACTGAAAACAAGACAAGGAGAATCAGTTCCATTCAGTACTGTAACACCATATTCTCTAATGTGTTTTTTTGGTCAAGCCAATATTTTGGTCAAGGAATAATGGATAAGAAAAAAATTATAGTATACCATTATTGTGCTGATAAGACAGAGGAAATTGGATGTGGTATAGGTCAAGCAAGCAAACGTTGATAGTACTGTAAATAGATAGCCAAAAACCATTGATATTTTTAGGATGTTAATTTTTTTAATTTTTATTTTTTATTGAAGTATAGTTGATGTACAATGTGTTAGTTTCTGGTGTACAGCAAAGTGATTCATATATATATATTTATATATGAATATATATACATGAATATATATATTCTTTTTCAGATTCTTTTCTATTATAGGTTATTACAAGATATTGAATATAGTTCCCTGTGCTATACAGTAGGACCTTATTGTTTATCTATTTTATATATAGTAGTATGTATCTGTTAATCCCAAGCTCCTAATTTATCACTCCCCCCTCATTCCCCCTTGGTAACCATAAGTTTGTTTTCTATGTCTGTGAGTCTGTTTCTGTTTTGTAAATAAGTGCATTCATATCATGTTTTTAGATTCCACATGTTAGTGATATCATGATATTTGTCTTTCTCTGTCTGACTTACTTCACTTAGTATGGTAATGTCTAAGTCCATCCATGTTGCTGAAAATGGCATTATTTCATTCTCTTTATGGCTAATATTCCATTGTATGTATATACCACATCTTCTTTATCCATTTGTTTGTCGATGGACACTTAGATTGCTTCCATGTCTTGGCTATTGTAAATAGTGCTGCTATGAACATTGGCGTGCATGTATCTTTTTGAATTAGAGTTTTCTCTGGATACGCCCAGGAGTGGGATTGCTGGATCATATGCAACTCTATTTTCAGTCCTTTAAGGAACCTCCATACTGTTCTTCATACTGGCTGCACCAATTTATATTCCCACCAGCAGTGGAGGAGGGTTCCCTTCTCTCTGCACCCTCTCCGGCATTTATTATTTGTAGACTTTTTGATGATGGCTGTTCTGACTGGTGTGAGGTGATACCTCATTGTAGTTTTGATTTGCATTTCTCTAATAATTAACAATGTTGAGCATATTTTCATATGCCTATTGGCCATCTATATGTCCTCTTTGGAGAAATGTCTGTTTAGGTCTTCTGCCCACTTTTTGATTGGATTGTTTGTTTGTTTTGATATTGAGCTGTATGAGCTGTTTGTGTATTTTGGAAATTAAGCCCTTGTTGGTCGCATCATTTGCAAATATTTTCTCCCATTCTGTAGGTTGTCTTTTCATTTGTTTATGGTTTCCTTTGCTGTGCAAAAGCTTGTAAATTTGATTATGTCACATTTGTTTATTTTTGTTTTTATTTCCTTTGCCTTGGGAGGCTAACCAAAGAAAACATTTGTACAATTTATGTCAGAGAATGTTTTGCCTGTGTTCCCTTCTAGGAGTTTTATGGTGTCATGTCTTATATTTATATCTTTAAGCCATTTTGAGTTTATTTTTATGTGTGGTGTGAGGGAGTGTTCTAACTTCATTGATTTACATGTGGCTGTCCAGCTTCCCCAAAACCACTTGTGAAGAGACTCTCTTTTCTCCATTGTATATTCTTGCCTCCTTTGCTGTAGATTAAGTGACGGTGGGTGTGTGGGTTTATTTTTGGGCTCTCTATTCTGTCCCATTGATAGGATGTTAATTTTTAAACGTCATTACAATGCCTTTTAGGTCTTCTTTATTTCTTCTTTATTTATTTTTCCATTTTTATTGAGATATAATTGGTATATAGTACTATAAAGGCCTAGGGTATACAGCATAATGATTTGGCTTAGATACATTATGAAATGATTACAGAATAACTTTAGTAAACATCCATCATCTCATATAGGTACAAAATTAAAGAAATAGAAAAAAATTTTCCCTGTGAGGAGAACTCTTAGGATTTATTCTCTTAACAACTTTCATATATAATGTAAACAGTGTATATTATATTTATCATGTAGTACATTACATCCCAAGTACTTATTAATCTTATAAGTGGAAGTTTGTCCCTTTTGACTACCTTCATCCAGTTACCCCTCCTCCCATTCCCCACCTCTGGAAAGCACAAATCTGATCTCTCTTTCTATGAGTTTGTTTGTTTTTGAAATATAATTGGCTTATAACGCTGTGTTTATAATCCTGTTTTACAACATAGTGATTTGATATTTCTATACATTTCAAAATGATCACCACAATAAGTTTAGTTACCATACAAAGCTATTACATAATTATTGACTATATTCCCCATACTGTACATTTCATACCTGTGACTCATTTATTTTGTAACTAAGAGTCTGTACTTTTTAATATGCTTCCCTTTATTCTCTCCTCCCCACAGACCCCCTATTCTCTGGCAACCACCTCTTTTTTCTGTGTTTCTATGACTCTGTTCCTGTTTAGGTATGTTTGTTCATTTGTTTTGTTTTTTTAGATTCTAAAAATAAGTGAAATCATAGAGTTTTTGTCTTTCTCTGACTTATTTCACATAGCGTAATATTCTCTAGGTCCATTTGTTTTGTTGTAAATGGCAAAATTTCATTTTTATTTTGTGGCTAATTAATATTCCATTGTACATGTATATACCACATTTTCTTTATCCATTCATCTATGGATAGGCACTGAGGTTGCTTCCATATTTTGGCTATTATAAATAATGCTGCAATGAACATAGGGATGCATATATCTTTTTGAATTAGTGTTCTTGTTTTCTTCGAATAAATACCCAGAAATGGAATTGCTGGATCATGTGGTAGTTCTGTTTTTAATTTTTTTGAGGAATCTTCATAATGTTTTCCAGAGTGGTTGCACCAATTTACATTCCTACCAACAGGGCCTGAGGGTTCCCTTTTCTCTACACCCTCATCAACACTTGTTTGTTGTATTTTCAATAATAGCCATTCTGAAAGGCATGAGGTAATATCTCGTGGTTTTGATTTGCATTTCCCTGATGATTAGTGATGTTGAGCATCTTTTCATGTCCCTGTTGGCCATCAGTATGTCTTATTTGGAGAAATGTCTATTCAGATCCTGGGCCATTTTTTTTTTTTTTTTTTTTTTTTTTTGCGGTATGCGGGCCTCTCACTGTTGTGGCCTCTTCTGTTGCGGAGCACAGGCTCCGGACGCGCAGGCTCAGGAGCCATGGCTCACAGGCCCAGCCGCTCCACGGCATGTGGGATCTTCCCGGACCAGGACTCAAATCCATGTCCCCTGCATTGGCAGGCGGACTCTCAACCTCTGAGCCACCAGGGAAGCCCCTGGGCCATTTTTTAATTAGGTTGTTTGGGGTTTTGATGTTGAGTTGTTTGTATATTTTGGATTTTAACCCCTTATTGGATACATCATTTGCAATATCTCCTTCAATTCAGTAGATAGCCTTTTCATTTTGTTGATGTTTTCCTATGCTGTGCAAAAGCTTTTTAGTTTTATGTAGTCCCATTTGTTTATTTTTGCTTTTGTTTCCCTTGCCTGAAGAGGCATATCCAAAAAAAAAAATTACAAAGACAGATGTCAAAGGGTATACTGCCTATGTTTTCTTCTAGAAATTTTATGGTTTCAGGTCTTACAGTTGAGTCTTGCTCAATTCATTTTGAATTTATTTTTGTATATGGTGTGAGAAAGTAGACTGATTCTTTTGTGTGTAGCTGTCTAGTTTTCCCAACACCATTTATTGAAGAGGCTGTCTTTACTGTATTGTATGTTTTTTCTTCCTTTGTCATAGCTTAACTGACCATATAAACGTAGGTTATTGCTGATAGCTGTATTCTGTTCCATTGAGCTCTGTGTCTGTTTTTGTGCCAATACCAAATTGTTTTGATTACTGTAGCTTTGTAGTATAGCTTCAAATCAGGGAGTTTTGTTTTTCTTCATTAAGACTGTTTTGGCTCTTTGAGGTCTTTTGGGTTTCCATACAAATTTTAGAATTATTTGGTCTTGTTCTGTGAAAAAAAATGCCATTGATATTTTGATAGGGATTGCATCGAATTTGTAGATTGCTTTGTGTAGTATGTTCATCTGAACAATATTAATTCTTCCAATCTATGAACATGGTAAATATTTCCATCTGTTTGTGTAGTCTTTGATTTCTTTCATCTTGTTATAGTTTTCCAAATGCAGGTCTTTAACCTCCTTAGTTAGATTGCTTCCTAGATATTTTATTCTTTTTGATGTCAATGTAAATGGGATTGTTTTCCTAATTTCTCTTTCTGATAGTTCAATTATAGTATATGGAAATGCAACAGATTTATATATATTAATTTTCTATCCTGCTACTTTACCAAATTCATTCATGAGTTCTAGCACTTTTTGGTGGTGTCTTGAGGATTTTTTATGTACAGTATCATGTCATCTGCAAACAGTGACAGTTTTTCTTCTACCGTTCCAATGTGGATTCCTTTTATTTCTCTTTCTTGTCTGATTGTTATGACTAGGACTTCCAATACTATGTTGAATAAAAGTGACAAGAGTGGGTATCCTTGTCTTCTTCCTGATCTTAGAGGAAATGCTTTTAGGTATTCACCATTGAATATGATATTAGCTGTGGGCTTGTCATATACGGCCTTTATTATGTTGAGGTATGTTCCCTCTATACCCCCTTTGTGGAGAGATTTTGTCATAAATAGATGTTGAATTTTGTCAAAAGCTTTTTCTTCATCTACTGAGGTGATCACATTATTTTTCCTTTTTCAGTCTGTTAATGTGGTGTTTCACAGTGTTTGATTTGTGGATATTAAGTCATCCTTCCATCCCTGTGGTAAATCTCACTTGATCATGATATATGATCCTTTTAATATATTGTTGAATTTGGTTTGCTGATATTTTGTTCCAGATTTTTTCATCTATGTTTATCAGTGATATTAACCTGTAATTTTCTTTTTTTTTCTTTTTTTGTTTTTTAACTGTATCTTTGATTTTGTTATCAGGATGATGCTGGTCATGTAGAATGAGTTCAGAAGTGTGCTTCCTCTGAAATTTTTTTGAAATGTTTTGAGAAGGATAGGTATTAACTCTTCTCTAAATGTTGGTAGAATTCACCTGTGAAGCCGTCTGGTCCTGGACTTTTGTTTGCTTGGAGGTTTTTAATTATTGATTTAATTTATTTACTGGTAATTTGTCCATATTTTCTATTTCTTCCTAATTCACTATGGGAGGTTGTACATCTCAGGAATTTATTCATCTAGGTTGTTCATGTTATTGATGTATAGTTGTTCATAGTAATCTCATGATCCTTTGTATTTCTGTGTGCTGGTTTATCTTCTACTTTTTTCACTTCTGATTTTATTTATTTGGGCTGTGTCTTTCTTATTTCTTGATGAGTCTGTCTGCTAAATGTGTATTTCTTATCAAATAAATAGCTCTCAGTTTCATTGATCTTTTATGTTTTTAATATCTATTTCATTTATCTGCTTTGATCTTTATTGTTTCTTTCCCTATACTAAATTCTGGTTTTGTTTGTCTTGTTTATCTAGCTCCTTTAGATGTAATGTTAGGTTGTTTATTTGAGATTTTTCTTGTTTCCTGAGGTAGTCTTGTATCACTATAAATTTCCCTCTTAGAACTGCTTTTGCTGAGTCCAATTGATTTTGCTTTTGTTTTCATTTGACTTCAGGTATTTTTTGATTTCCTCTCTGATTTCTTCAGTGACCTATTGGTTGTTTAGTAACGTATTGTTTAGCCAACATATATTTTTGTGTTTTGAAATTTTTTTGAAAAAATTATGAGACTAGATTTCTAGTCTCATAGCATTGTCATAAGAAAAGATGTTTAATATGATTTCAATCTTCTTAATTTACCGAGACATGTCTTGTGGCCTAGTATGTGATCTGTCCTGGAAAATGTTCCATATGCACTTGAAAAGAATATGTATTCTGTTACTTGGGATGGAATATTCTGTATGTATCTGTTAAGTTCATCTGAACTACATGTGTCATTTAAGTGTTTCCTTATTGATTTTCTGTCTTGTTGATGTCATGGGGTGTTAAATTCCCATGCTATTATTGTATTACTGTCCAGTTATCTTTTCATGGCTGTTAATATTTGCTTTATGTATTTAGGTACTCCTATGTCAGGGGCATATATCTTACAATTGTTATATCTTCCTGGATTGATTACATAATTTATCAGTATATAATATCCTTCTTTGTTTCTTGTTACAGTCTTTGTTTCAAAGTCTATTTTGTCTCATGTAAGTATTGCTACCCTGGCTTTCTTTATGTTTCCATTTGTATGAAATACCTTTTACCATCCCCTCACTTTCAGTCTGTGTGTGTCTTTAGAGCTGAAGTGAGTCTCTTGTAGGCAGCATATATGGATCTCGTTTTTGCATCCATTCAGCTACTCTATGTCTTTTGATTGGAGCATTTAGTCTGCTTACATTTGAAGTAATTATTGATAGCCATGTACTTATTACCATTTTGTTAATTTCTTGGGGGGTTGTTTTTGTAGTTCTTTTTTGTTTCTTCTTTTCTCTCTTCCCTTGTGATTTTGATGACTATCTTTAGTGTCACATTTGAATTCCTTTTTGTGGGTATATGTATTATAGATTTGGGGTTTGTGATTTCCGTGAGGTTTATAGATAACAATCTCTATATATGTGATTATTTTAAGTTGCTGATCTCTTAAGAGAAAATGCATTTAACCACTCTGCATTTTTACTGCACCCACCCACATTTCTGTTTTTGACATCATATTTCATATCTTTTTGTTTTGTGTAATCCCTTAACTGTTTATTGTGGACATAGATGATTTTACTACTTTAGCCTTTTAATCTTCCTGCTAGATTTATAAGTGGTTGATCTACTGCCTTTACTATATATTTGCCTTTACCAATGAGATTTTTCATTTTGTAATTTTTGTATTTCTAGTTGTGGCCTTTCCTTTTCCTCTTAGAGAAGTCCCTTTAACATTTTTAATAAAGCTGTTTTGTGATGCTGAACATCTTTTAGCTCTTGCTTGTCTGTAAAACTTTAAATCCTTCAAATCTTAATGATATCCTTGCCAGATGGAGTATTCTTGTTTGTAGGTTTTTCCCTTTCATCACTTTAAATATATTGTGCCATTTCTTTCTTGCCTGTACACTTTCTGCTAAAAATTCAGCCAAGTCTTATGGGAAGGAGTTCCCTTGTACATAATTTGTTGCTTTTTCCTTACTGCTTCTAATATTCTCTGTCTTTACTTTTTGCCATTTTAATTACAATGTGTCTTGGTGTAGTCTTCTTTGAGTTGATCCTGTTTGGGACTTTCTGTGCTTCCTGGACCTGGATGTCTGTTTCCTTTCCCAGGTTAGGGAAGTATTCAGCTATTTTGTCTTCTAGTATATTCTCTGCCCCTTTTATTTCTCTCTTCTCCTTTTGGGACCTCTTTTTTTTAACTTTTTATTTTATATTGGAATATAGTTGATTAACAATGTTGTGTTAGTTTCAGGTGTACAGCAGAGTGATTCAGTTATACATATACATGTATCTATTCTTTTTCAAATTCCTTTCCCATTTATGTTGTTATATAATATTGAGCAGAATTCCCTGTGCTATACAGTAGGTCTTTTGGGACCTCTTAATGTAAATGTTGGTACACTTGATATTGTCCCAGAAGTCTCTTAAATGCTCCTCAGTTAAAAAAATTCTTTTTTCCTTTCTCTGTTCAGCTTGGGTGAACTACTCTGTCTTCCAGTTTGCTGATCAGTTTTTTGTTTGTTTGTTTTTTTTGATATCATCTAATATACGGTTGATTCCTTCTAGTATATTTTTTATTTCAGTTATTGTATTCTTCAGTTCTCTTTGATTCTTCTATATATTTTCTAACTCTTTGTGAAACTTCTCACTATGTTCATCCATTCTTCCCCTGAGATCTTTGAGCATCTTTATGATCATTACCTTGAACTCTTTATAAGGTAGATTTCTTATCTCCACTTCACTTAGTTCTTATTCTGAGGTTTTATCTTGTTCCTTTGTTTGGGACATATTCCTCTGTTGCCTCATTTTTCCCAATTCACTTTTATTTCTATGTATATGGTAGGCTGGTTACATTTCCTGATCTTGGAGATACAGTCTTATGTAGGAGACATCCTACGGGGCCCAACAGCACAGTTTGCTCTGGTCACCAGAGCTATATGTTCTAGGGGTGCCCTCTATATAGGCTGCATGTGTCCTTCTGTTAAGATGGGCTGACTACTGTGAGCACTCTAATAGGCATGGCCAATCCCTGCTCCAGTTGGTGGGTGGGGCCATGTCCTGGCATGGTTGCCTGCATGACCAGAGGAATCCTGGTTCTGACGCAGACCCACTGGTAGGCAGGGCCATGTCCTGAGTTGGCTGGCTGAAGAACCCTGGGTGGTTTGGAGCCTAGTGCAGGCCCTCTGGTGGGCAAAGCAGGGTACCATGGTGCTGGCTCTGGGACGTGGAGTCCCAGAATTAGTGTCAGCCTACTGATTGGTGGGGTCATGACCTAGGAGGGTCCCGGGGCTGCTGTTGACCTGCTGGCTGGTGAGGCTGGTTCCTGACATGGCTAGCTGCAGGGTGAGGTGTGTCCCAGAGCTGATGCCAGCCCACTGGTGTGTGGAGCTGGGTCCTGGACCTTCTGATGGGTATGTCAGATCCTGGGGTGACTGGGGGCTGAGAGGGTCTTATGGTAGGCAGCCTGCAGGTGGATATGACTATGTCCCCACCCAGATAACTGCTTGGCCTGGGGCCTCCCCAAGGTGCTGACCGACTGGTGGGTGGGGCTGGGTCCTAGTACCTATACGATAGAGGTTGTATTCTAAAATGGCACTTGCCAGCACCAGTGTCCTTGTGGTTGAAGAGCTCCCCAAAATGCTTGCTGCCAGCATCTTTTTTCCCTGGGTGAGTCCCAATTTCCTGCTGCCTCTAAGGGAGGCTCTCCAAGATCAGCAAGTTGGTCTGCCCCAGGCTCCTTTCAAAATGCTGCTTCTGCCCTGGGTCTCAGAGTGTGTGAGAGTTTGTGTGAGTCCTTTAAGAAAGGAGTCTGTGTTTTCCACAGTCCTCTGGCTCTCCTGAAAGTAAGACCTACTGGCCTTCAAATACAAACGTTCTGAGGCTTCACCTTCTTGGTGCAGGACCATAAGACTGGGCAGCCTGATGTGGGGCTCAGAGCCCTCACTCCCTGGGGAAAACCTCTGTAATTGTGATTATTCTCCTGTTTGTTGCTTATCTGGGGGCATAGGTCTTCACTCTACCATGTCTCAGCCCCTCCTCCCTTTCTTGTTGTGGTTCCCTCCATTTTTTTTTTAACATCCTTATTGGAGTATAATTATTTTACAATGTTGTGTTCATTTCTACTGTATAACAAAGTGAATCACCTATATGCATATATCCCCATATTCCCTCCCTCTTGTGTCTCCCTTGACCCTCCCTATCTCAATGCTCTAGGTGGTCAAAAAGCACTGAGCTAATCTCCGTGTACTATGCAGCTGCTTCCCACTAGCTATCTGTTGTACCTTTTATTTTTTTTGCGGTACGCGGGCCTCTCACTGTTGTGGCCTCTCCCGCTGCGGAGCACAGGCTCCGGACGCACAGGCTCAGCAGCCATGGCTTACGGGCCCAGCTGCTCCGTGGCATGTGGGATCTTCCCGGACCGGGGCACAAACCCGTGTCCCCTGCATCGGCAGGCAGACTCTCAACCACTGCACCACCAGGGAAGCCCTGTATTACCTTTGGTAATGTATATATATCCATGCCGCTCTCTTACTTCATCCCAGCTTACCCTTTACCCTCCCTGTGTCCTCAAGTCCATTCTCTACGTCTGCATCTTTATTCCTGTCCTGCCCCTAAGTTCACCAGAACCATTTTTTTTTAAGATTCCATATATATGTGTTAGCATATGGTAATTGTTTTTCTTTTTCTGACTTACTTCACTCTGTATGACAAACTATAGGTCCATCCACCTCACTACAAATAGTTCAATTTCATTTCTTTTTATGACTGAGTAATATTGCATTGTATATATGTGCCACATCTTCTTTATCCATTCATCTGTTGATGGACATTTAGGTGCTTCCATGTCCTGGCTATTGTAAATAGTGCTGCAATGAACATTGTGGTACATGTCTCTATTTGAATTATGGTTTTCTCAGGGTATATGCGCAGTAGCAGAATTTGTGGATCATATGGTAGTTCTAGTTTTAGTTTTTTAAGGAACCTCCATACTGTTCTCCATAGTGGCTGTATCAATTTACATTCCCACCAACAGGGCAAGAGGGTTCCCTTTTCTCCACACCCTCTCCAATTTATTGTTTGTAGATTTTTTGATGATGGCCATTCTGACCAGTGTGAGATGTATCTCATTGTAGTTTTGATTTGCATTTCTCTAATGATTAATGATGTAGAGCATTCTTTCATGTGTTTGTTGGCAGTCTGTATATCTTCTTTGGAGAAATATCTATTTAGGTCTTCTGCCCATTTTTGTATTTGGCTGTTGTTTTTTTGATATTGAGGTGCATGAGCTGCTTGTATATTTTAGAGATTAATCCTTTGTCAGTTGCTTCATTTAAAAATATTTTCTCCTATTTTGAGGGTCGTCTTTTTTTTAAATGTATTTATTTTATTTTTGGCTGCGTTGGGTCTTCATTGCTGCTTGCAGGCTTTCTCTAGTTGCAGCGAGCAGGGGCTACTCTTCATTGCAGTGTGCAGGCTTCTCATTGCAGTGACTTCTCTTGTTGCAGAGCACAGGTTTCAGCAGTTGTGGCTCTCGGGCCCTAGAGCATAGGCTCAGTAGTTGTGGCACACGGGCTTAGTTGCTCTGCAGCATGTGGGATCTTCCTGGACCAGGGCTCAAACCCGTGTCTCCTGCATTGGCAGGCAGATTCTTAACCACTGCACCACCAGGGAAACCCCTGAGGGTCGTCTTTTCATCTTCTTTGTGGTTTCCTTTGCTGTGCAAAAGCTTTTAAATTTCATTAGGTCCCATTTGTTTATTTTTGTTTGTATTTCCATTTCTCTAGGAGGTGGGTAAAAAAGAATCTTGCTGTGATTTATGTCATAGCGTGTTCTGCCTATGTTTTCCTCTAAGAGTTTTATAGTGTCTGGCCTTACATTTAGGTCTTTAACCCATTTTGAGTTTATTTTTGTATACGGTGTTAGGGAGTGTTCTAATTTCATTCTTTTATATGTCGCTGTCCAGTTTTCCCAGCACCACTTATTGAAGAGGCTGTGTTTTCTCCATTGTATATTCTTGCCTCCTTTATCAAAGATAAGGTGACCATATGTGTGTGGGTTTATCTCTGGGCTTTATATCCTGTTCCATTGATCTATATTTCTCCTTTTGTGCCAGTATCATACTGTCTTGATTACTGTAGCTTTGTAGTATATTCTGCAGTCCAGGAGCCTGATTCCTCCAGCTCTGTTTTTCTTTCTCAAGATTGCTTTGGCTATTTGGGGTCTTTTTTGTTTCCATACAAGTTGTGAATTTTTTTGTTCTGGTTCTGTGAAAAATGCCATTGATAGTTTGATAGGGATTGCATTGAATCTGAAGATTGCATTGAGTAGTTTAGTGATTTTCACAATGTTGATTCTTCCACTCCAAGAACATGGTGTATCTCTCCATCTCTTTGTATTGTCTTTAATTTCTTTCATCCGTGTCTTATAGTTTTCTGCATACAGGTCTTTTGTCTCCTTAGGTAGGTTTATTTCTAGGTATTTTATTCATTTTGTTGCAGTGGTAAATGAGAGTGTTTCCTTAAATTCTCTTTCCAATTTTTCATCATTAGAGTATAGGAATGCAAGAGATTTCTGTGCATTAATTTTGTATCCTGTTACTTTACCAAATTCATTGATTAGCTCTAGTAGTTTTCTAGTAGCAGCTTTAAGATTCTCTGTGTATTGTATCATGTCATCTGTGAACAGTGACAGCTTTACTTCTTCTTTTCCAATTTGGATTCCTTTTATTCTCTGATTGCTGTGGCTAAAACTTCCAAGACTATGTTGAATAATAGTGGAGAGAGTGGACAACCTTGTGTTGTTCCTGATCTTAGAAGAAATGGTTTCAGTTTTTCACCATTGAGAACAGTGTTGACTGTGGCTTTGTCATATATGGCCTTTATTATGTTGAGCTACGTTCCCTCTATGCCTACTTTCTGGAGAGTTTTTATCATAAATGGCTGTTGAATTTTGGCAAAAGTGCATCTATTGAGATTATCATATGGTTTTTATCCTTCAGTTTAATATGGTGTATCACATTGATTGATTTGGCTATATTGAAGAATCCTTGCATTCCTCGGAAAAACCCCACTTAATCATGGTGTATGATCCTTTTAATGTGCTTCTAGATTCTGTTTGCTAGTATTTGTTGAGGATTTTTGCATCTGTGTTCATCAGTGATATTGGCCTGTAGTTTTCTTTTTTGGTGTGTGACATCTTTTTCTTGTTTTGTTATCAGGGTGATGGTGGCCTCATAGAATGAGTTTGGGAGTTTTCCTCCCTCTGCTATATTTTGGAAGAGTTTGAGAAGGATAGGTGTTAGCTCGTCTCTAAATGTTTGATAGAATTCGCCTGTGAAGCCATCTGGTCCTGGGCTTTTGTTTGTTGCAAGATTTTTAATGACAGTTTCCATTTCAGTGCTTGTGATTGGTCTGTTTATAGTTTCTATTTCTTCCTGGTTCAGTCTTAGAAGGTTGTGCTTTTCTAAGAACGTGTACATTTCTTCCAGGTTGTCTATTTTATTGGCATATAGTTGCCTGTAGTAATCTCTCATGATCCTTTGTATTTCTGCAGTGTTAGTTGTTACTTCCCCTTTTTCATTTCTATATCTATTGATTTTAGTGTTCTCCCTTTTTGTCTTGATGAGTCTGGCTAATGTTTTATCAATTTTGTTTATCTTCTCAAAGAACGAGCTTTTAGTTTTATTGATCTTTTTTGTTGTTTCATTTATTTCTTTTTCATTGATTTCTGATCTGATCTTTATGATTTCTTTTCTTCTGCTAACTTTGGAGTTTTTTTGTTCTTCTTTGCTAACTGCTTTAGGTGTAAGGTTAGGTTGTTTGAGATGTTTCTTGTTTCTTGAGGTAGGGTTGTATTACTATAAACTTCCCTCTTAGAACTGCTTTTGCTGCATCCCACAGGTTTTTGGTCATCGTGTATTCATTGTCATTTGTTTCTAGGTATTTTTTGATTTCCTCTTTGACTTCTTCAGTAATCTCTTGGTTATTTAGTAGCATATTATGTAGCCTCCATGTGTTTGTATAATTTACAGTTTTTTTCCTGTAATTGATATTTAGTCTAATAGCGTTGTGGTCAGAAAAGATATTTGATACAATTTCAAGTTTCTTAAATTTACCAAGGCTTGATTTGTGACCCAAGATATGATCTATCCTGGAGAATATTCCATGAGCATTTGAGAAGAAAGTGTATTCTGTTGTTTTTGGATAGAATATCCTATAAATATCAATTAAGTCCATCTTGTTTAATGTGCCATTTAAAGCTTGTGTTTCCTTATTTATTTTCATTATGGATGATCTGTCCATTGGTGAAAGTGAGATGTTAAAGTCCCTACTATGATTGTTTTACTGTTGATTTCCCCTTTTATGGCTGTTTGCATTTGCCTTATGTATTGAGGTGCTCCTATGTTGGGTGCATAAATATTTACAATTGTTATATCTTCTTCTTGGATTGATCCCTTGATCATTATGTAGTGTCCCTCTTTGTATCTTGTTATACTCTTTATTGTAAAGTCTACTTTTTCTGATATGAGAATTGCTACTCCAGCTTTCTTCTGATTTCCATTTGCATGGAGTATCTTTTTCCAACCTCTCACTTTCAGTTTGTATGTGTCCCTAGGTCTGAAGTGAGTCTCGTGTAGACAGCATATATTCAGGACTTGTTTTTGTATCCATTCAGCCAGTCTATGTCCTTTGGTTGGAGAATTTAATCCATTTACATATAAGGTAATTCTTGATATGGATGTTGCTATTACCATTTTCTTAATTGTTTTGCATTTGTTTTTGTAGGTGTTTTCCTTCTTTTGTGTTTCCTGCCTTTAGCATTTGTTGTAATGCTGGTGTGGTGGTGCTGAATTCTTTTAGCTTTTGCATGTCTGTAAATGTTTTAATTTCTCTGTCGAATCTGAATGAGATCTTAGCTGGGTAGAGTTATCTTAGTCATAGGTTTTTCCCTTTCATCACTTTAAATATGTCCTGCCACTCCCTTCTGACTTGCAGAGTTTCTATTGAAAGATCACCTGTTACTCTTATGGGGATTCCCTTGTATGGTATTTGTTGCTTTTTCCTTGCTGTTTTTAATACGTTTTCTTTGTATTTAGTGTTTGATAGTTTGATTAATATGTGTCTTGGCGTGTTTCTCCTTGGATTTATCCTGTGTGGGACTTTCTGTGCTTCCTGTACTTGACTGACTCTTTCCTTTCCCATGTTAGGGAAGATTTTCACTATGATCTCTTCATATATTTTCTCAGACCCTTTCTTTTTCTCTTCTTCTTCCGGGACCCATATAATTTGGATGTTGATGTGTTTAATGTTGTCCCAGAGGTCTCTGAGACTGTCCTCAATTCTTTTCATTCTTTTTTCTTTATTCTGCTCTGTAGTAGTTATTTCCACTATTTTATCTTCCAGGTCACTTATCCATTTTTCTACCTCAGTTATTCTGCTATTGATTCCTTCTAGAGAATTTTTAATTTCATTTATTGTGTTGTTCATCATTGTTTGTTTGCTCTTTAGTTCTTCCAGATCCTTGTTAAATGTTTCTTTTATTTTCTCCATTTTATTTCCAAGATTTTGGATCATCATTACTATCATTACTCTGAATTCTTTTTCAGGTAGACTGCCTATTTCCTCTTCATTTTTTTGGTCTGGTGGGTTTTTACCTTGCTCCTTCATCTGTTGTGTTTTTCTCTGTCTTCTCATTTTGTTTAACTTACTGTGTTTGCGGTCTCCTTTTCGCAGGCTGCAGGTTCGTAGTTCCCATTGTTTTTGATTTCTGCACCCAGTGGGTGAGGTTGGTTCAGTGGCTTGTGTAGACTTCCTGGTGGAGGAGACTGGTGCCTGTGTTCTAGTGGGTGGGGCTGGATCTTGTCTTTTTGATGGGCAGGGCTGTGTCCGGTGATGTGTTTTGGTGAGTCTGTGAACTTACTATGATTTTAGGCAGCCTCTCTGCTGTGGGTAGGGTTGTGTTCCTGTCTTGCTAGTTGATGGGCGTGGGACATCCAGCACTGGAGCTTGCTGGCCATTAGGTGGAGCTGGGCCTTAGTGTTGAGATGGAGATTTCTGGGAGAGCTCTCTCTGATTGATATTACGGGGCGCTGGGAGGTCTTTGGTGGTGCAGTGTCATGTACTCTCCCACCTTAGAGGCTCAGGCCTGACACCAGGCCAGAGCACCAAGACCCTGTCAGCCACATGGCTAGGTATGTGGGGATTTTCTTGCCTTTTGTGAAGTCTGAGGTCTTCTGTCAGCATTCATTAGGTGTTCTGTAGGAGGTGTTCCACATGTAGATGTATTTTTTAAAATTTATTTATTGATTTATTTTTGACTGCATTGGGTCTTCATTGCTGTGCAGGGGCTTTCTCCAGTTGTGGCAAGCATGGGCCACTCTTCATTGCAGTTCACAGGCTTTTCATTGTGGTGGCATCTCTTGTTGCGGAGCATGGGTTCTAGGCACGAGGGCTTCAGTAGCTGTGGCACGTGGGCTCAGTAGTTGTGGCTTGTGGGCTCTAGAGTGCAGGCTCAGTAGTTGTGACACATGGGCTTAGTTGCTCCATGGCTTGTGGGATCTTCCTGGACCAGGGCTCAAACCTGTGTCCCCTGCACTGGCAGGTGGATTCCTAACCACTCCACCACGAGGGAAGTCCTGTAGATGTATTTTTGATGTATTTGTGTGAAGGAAGTTGATCTCCACATCTTACTCCTTTGCAATCTTGAAGGTCCCCCCTTTGGTTCCTTCTTTATATGTTTAGTTGTAGATGATCTCTTCTGCTAGTCTTCAGGTTGTTCTCATTGATAATTGCTCTGTAAATAGATGTAATTTTTATGTGCCCATGGGAGGAGTTGAGCTCAGGGTCTTCCTACTCTGCCATATTTGCCAATCCCTCCCTTTCTTTTTTAAATTCAATGATATACAAAGCAAAGAACTGATACCATGTTTCTAAGTGCAGGAAAATATTAACTTAAACTCTTTAACAAATAGCAACATATTGTGACTATTTTAATGCCAGTCAATCTATATCTACATTATCATTTTTTAGTGGCTATAAAATATTTACCATAATTTATTTAGCAAAATCTCAAATAATGGACAGGCAAGTTTTCTGGGGGGTCAAGGACTGTTATAAAAAAATTCTGAAACGAGATACTTATGCATGTATCTTTTTGGAACTCTTTTGTTATTTTCTTAGAATAAGTTCCTAGAAATGGAATTACTGGATCGAAGATGAAGCATTTTTAAAGTGTTTGGCACATGTTGTAAAATTGTCCTCCAGAGAGTTTGTATTTATTTATGCTTCCAACAGCAGTGTACAAGGGTACCCATTTCCTTACACACTATTATTATTAAATTTCATCCTTCAAATTTTTATTCCTTGACAAACCAGTGAATGGAAAATAATAGTATACTGCATTAATATAAATGTTTCTATTTTAATTCTAAAATTATTTTATTCTTTATTTAATAACTGGTTATTGCTGTTAATAATTAAAGCCTGCAGCTCATGTTTGACTTTGAGCAGGGGTATTTCTAGACCTACACATACTTTAAATATGGAACAATTACCTTCTTTGCTCCTCAGTTTCTTTCAAATTCACAATATCTGGTAGATTCGTTTTGTGGAGAAAATGTAGAGTTACTTAGACCACTTGTTTTGTCCATTGGGAGAAAAAAGATTAGATAGTAAAATAGTAATTTCATATCTTGTTTATATTTTATTATTTATTGATAGCTCTATGTTTCAGTTGGTGAATTCGTCTTTTCACATGAGCCATCCATAGTCCTTACACAATCTCATGTAGTGTTAGTAAAGTATCCCCATTGTAAAATGTGTCATGGCTCTAAGAGATAAGACCATAATTTGAGTCCAGGTTTGCATGGGATCCAGAGTTTGAATTACTAATTACTACAGTGTACTACTGTTTTCTAAAGTGGTCTCATGCTAATGATGATATGAATAGATTCTCTCTTGATGATAGAGGAATGAGATAATTAATGCCATCACATGGTACATCTGGTAGCAGCATTTTATTTCCTCAACAGAAAGTTAAAGAATGAGAGAAGAGGGGATTGTCTGCTAATTTTTGTTTCCTTCAGTCCCCTTTCTTGTTGCCAGCTTTCTGTTTAACCCAGTCATGCAGGGTGCAATGGTTTGTGTGAGAGCTGATACTCTTCTTTTCCCATGGGCACTCATCCATCCCTGCTCTGTTTCTCTTCATTTCATCTTGGGGTTACATGTAGTCTGCCAGACCTAACTCATTACTCACCCTGAGGCCTGTTTATTTTCCAGAAGTCAGAGCACTGGCCTTGGTGGTTATGTGGTCCTTGGTCTCTACCCTCTGGGAGCTGAGGGCAAGAGGCTCTGTCATACTGGGAAACATTAATCATGCTGCCTCTCAAGCCACCAGTCCTGTTGTATTAGACCACTAGCCCAGTTATCTCCACATTCTGCAGAAAGCAGTAGCACACCAGTCAGGCTGTGGTGTGGGCTTCTTCTGGTTGTATATAGACTCAGAGCCCATGAAATGGATATATAACTGTTCACAAATATCTCCAAATATAATATTTCTTACAATTTATTCTTTATTTGTTTTCCTTTACAGTAATAAGTTTTCCATTATACGAGTCTGGATTTCTAGCATCTCTTGCAGAAAAATGTACATTTCCCCTCGTATTTTCCCGTCTTCAGACCTAGAACAGAATGGGGATTCTTTATAGCCAGAATTATATTGATTTATACAAACAAGAGGGACTTTGTTCTTTTGCTCATTTCACAAATATTCAGTGAGAACTGAGTGTATGCCAGGCACAACTCAAGGCATAGAGGGTTGAACCAGACAGACTAGATCCCCCCTTCATGGGATGGCATTGGGGTAAGGAGGCGGAAATAAACAATAACAAAATAAATGAAATTAGTCATGCATGCTATGAAATAAATGGAAATAGAATGTTGCAAGTGATGGGTTAGGGTGGTGGGAAAGGGCTACTGACAAGTGAATGTCAGTGAGCATGTGACATTTGAACTGTGACTGAGTGGCTAGGAGGGGCCAGACATGCAGAGATCTGGAGGCCAAGGCCCCAAGGAGGGAAGGGTTTTGGCCCATTCTAGAAGGATAATGTGGCAAGAGCATAAAGAGTGGGGGGGGAAAGAGGAAGAAGTCAAAGATAAGGGAAGGGTCACATCATGTAGGACATAATGGGCCATTTAGATCTTATTCAAAATTCAGTAGGAGGCTACTGAAGAGTTTGACACGGGAGTTTGAAAAAAATTTGTTCCATGTATTTAAAGCATTAGTTTGGCTTTTGTGTGGATTATAGAGGAGCACAAGTAGCAGAGAAACAACCAGCTGGGTGACTTTTGCAGTCATCAAAGCTGGAAATAACAGTGACTTAGACCAGGGTGAACATAGTATAATGAAAGAGAATTAAATGGATATGGAGTATATTTTTCAGGTGGATCCAAAAGCATTTGTTGATGGATTAGATGGTAGTAGTGATGATGGGGTGAAGGAAATAGAAGAATCAAGGAAGACTCTAGATTTTTCACCTGAGCGTTTGGGTACAGTGATGACGTTTACTGAGATGAAGAAGATTCAGGAAAGAATAATTCTCATGAGGCAGAAGTTAAGGCCTCTGTTAGGCAGAATTACAATTGATATGCCTTTTAGATGTCCAAGTAAGAATGTCAGTCATGTAGTTGGGGTAAGTAAGACTTAGAGTAAGGGAATCATATTTTAATTAATTGAATCTTAAAAGAAGAGAGCTTCAAATGAAAATATGTATAGTTTTGTATGAAGAAAAAAACCCAGTCTAACATCTCTATTTCTGTCAATGATGATATTTTTCTCATTATCCAGTGTCTTAATCTGTTCAGGCTACTTAGCAAAATGCCACAGACTGGGTAGATTACAAACAACAGAAATTTATTTCTCTTAGTTTTGGAGGTTGGGAAATCCAAGACCAAGGAGGTCATATATTAAAAATTAAAGAACATTAAAGAACAAAAACAAAACAAAAACCTAGGTGGGGATTGAATGAAAGAAAGAGAATGAGTTTGGAGACAAAGTTCGTGTGGATTTTGTGAGTTTTCACTAAGAAAGTGTGTATAAAAGTCCTTTATACCCTATAAAGTGCCACCCTAAATCATTCTTAGCATCAGAAATTTATGAAATGAAACATTTGGGTGTCCATAAAGCAAATGTTAATGGCTTAGATGTCTTGGCCATATAGGGCATTTTCTTTGTAGTCTGAAATCCTTTCATTTCTAATCAAAATATTTAGAACTAAAGAACTGAAGTTTGTTGTTTTTGAATTAATGTTTCATTCTATTCCTTTGGATTGTTTTGTTCACCTTTTTTGAGCTGGAAAAAAAAAGATGCACAAATGCGAATTAGTGACAAGCATGTTCAGTCTACTCTGAAGTATGCATCCTTAGACTCTTTTCTGAATCAATCCACCAAATACTCTCAACCAGCATTTGAATAAGCCTATTGAAAATACTGACATGCTGCACCCCTTGAATCATGGCAATTCACACATCAGATCAACCTCTTTGAAGTTTTTAGCAGAAACCAGAGAAAGCAAAAATATCATGTTTCATACCTTGTTGTTTAGTCCTAAGAAATGAAACACTTCAGAATTTAGATAACATATACACAGGCTGCCTTGAGTTTATGCTGACAATTTATGTGAGGTGAAAGAAAAATATACATCATCTGTGTGAAGAATGTATACTGGTACTTGGGCAATGTGCAGCCAGACAGAGCTTGACAACATGGGCCAGATGAGCCAGTGTCTTGCAGGAAACCCTAACAACATCTACTGTTCTGAGGGTATTTCATTTTCTCCCTGCTGCTGTTGGGCTCAACAATCTCTTAAAAGTTAATGGCCTTCTTCAGAGCTGGCAGAGAAATTGCTGGTATTATAAACAGTAATTTTTTAAAATTCATTATAATACATACCAATAGAGTCGGTTTCAGGTTTTCAGTCCTGTGCCTAAGGGACAAAGAGAGCTTTCAACAAAATGAAATCGTAAGTACAAATAAACTATGATCTTTAATTTATAGATTTTCGGAGAGCGTGTGAAGTGTGAAAAACTTCACATATTTTGGTGAGAAGGTGTTTCTTTCCAGGGTCTCCTGCCTACCCTACCCTCCCACCAGAGAGGCACAAGTCAACTTTGCTGTCATCAGACTGAAGAGGAGAGCTAAGTTCATCATTATTGGTTTAACTGGCTCTAGGAGGGAAGATTACCTTCTAATTCTATCACAAATGTTCTCTCTTAGCCATAGGTAGAAGAGGGCTTATGAAGAGACCAAATAGAATTAGCAAGTTTTCTGCAATTATTCTGGATTCCAAAAGGAAATAAAGTGGAAAATTTTATTTTTATGGAAGTATTCCATTTGCTAATCAAAGAAGGAATAACAGAGTTATATCACTATTTTGCTACCTCTAGCAAATTAACAGATCTAGGTAAAGATCATCAATGACTAGTAACATCATTAAAAGAGAGAAAAAAAAAAACTCTTCACCTTGCAATACCTCTGAGGTATTTTGCCAAAAAATTAAACTTGAATCTGCTTATACCTCTACATCTAAATAATATTAGACAAAGAATATATGGAGCAGAGGAACATTTAAATGACACCATGGATATACAATTAACAGACTCCAAACTGCAAAAACCATACAGAAAAAACCTCTACTCTCTTCAATAAAAAACTGAAAGGAAAATATTGGGAAATTTATAGATCTAAAGGAACTTACATTGGGACACATAGACCTAATTTGAATTATGATTTAAGCAGACAAATTGTAAAAAAAAACAAAAACAAAAATTGCAAATGAGGAAAATTTGAATACTGTCTAGAGTATTTTTTTCTTTTTTTAAAATGAAGTATAGTTGATTTATAAAATATTAGTTTCAGATGTACAACATAGTAAATATTTTTATAGATTATGCTCCATTTAAAGTTATTATAAAATATTTGGTATATCCCCTGTGCTGTACAGTATATCTTTGTAGCTTATTTATTTTGTACATAGTAGTTTGTACCTCTTAATCCCCTACCCCTATCCTTCCCCTTCCCCCTTCCTGCTGCTCCCCATTGGTAACTACTAGTTTGTTCTCTATATCTGTGAGTCTGTTTCTATTTTGTTATATTTGTTTGTTTTATTTTTAAGTATCATATATAAGTGATAACATACAGTATTTGTCTTTCTCTGTCTGACTTATTTCACTAACTATAATACCCTACAGGTTCATCCATGGTGTTGCAAATGACAAAAGTTCATTCTTTTTTATGGCTGAATAATATTCCACTGTATATATAGATACCACTTCTTCTTTATCCATTGTTCTGTTGATGGATACTTGGGTTGCTTCCATGTCTTGGCTGATGTATAGTGCTGCTGCAATGTATATGAACATTGTGGTGTATGTATCTTTTCGAATTAGCATTTTCCTTTTTTCCAGGTTTATACCCAGGAGTGAAATTGCTGGACCATACGGTAGTTCTACTTTTAGTTTTTTGAGGAAGCTCCATTACATTTTCCACAGTGGCTGCAACAAGTTACATTCCCACCAACAGTGTAGGAGGGTTCCCTTTGCTCCACATCCTTGCCAACATTTATTATTTGTAGACTTTTTCATGATACCCCTTCTGACAGGTGTGAGGTGATATCTCATTTTGGTTTTGATTTCCATATCTCTAATAATTAGTGATGTTGAGCATCTTTTAATGTGCCTATTGGCCATGTGTGTATCTTCTTTGGAAAACTGTCTATTCAGGTCTTCTGCCCTTTTTATAGTGAGGTTGTTTGTATTTTTAATATTGAGTTGTATGAGCTATTTTTATATTCTTGATATTTACCCCTTATCAGTCATATCGTTTGCAAATATTTTCTCCCATTCAGTAGGTTTTCTTTTGTTTTCTTGATGGTTTCCTTTGTTGTGCAAGCTCTTAAGTTTAATTAGGTTCCATTTGTTTATTTTTGCTTTTGTTTCCTTTCCCTTAGAATACAGATCCAAAAAAATATTGCTGCGATTTATATTGAAGCATGTTCTGTCTATGTTTTCTTCTAGGGGTTTGATGGTTTCTGGTCTTACATTTAAGTCTTTAATCCATTTTGAGTTATTTTTGTATATGGTGTGAGAAAATGTTCTAATCTTATTCTTTTACATGTAGCTGTCCAGTTTTCCCAGGACCACTTATTGAAGAGGATGTCTTTTCCATTGTATATTCGTGCCTCCTTTGTCATAGATTAGTTGACCAGAAGTGTGTGGGTTTATTTCTGGGCTTTCTATTCTGTTTCATGGGTCTATGTATCTGTTTTTGTACCAGCACCATGCTGTTTTGTTTACTGGGGCTTGGTAGTATAGTCTGAAGTCAGGGAGTGTGATACCTCCAGCTTTGTTCTTTTTTCTCAAAGTTGTTTTGGCAATCTAGGGCCTTTTGTGATTCCATATGAATTTTAGGATTATTTTTTCTAGTTATGTAAAAAATCTCATGGGTATTTTGACAAGGGTTGCATTAAATCTGTAGATCCCTTTGGGTAGTATGATGATTTAACAGTATTAATTATTGAAATCCAAGAACACAGTATATTTAACTATTTCTTTGTTTCACCTTCAATTTCCTTCATCAATGTTTGGTAGTTTTCGTAGTATAGATATTTTACCTCCTTGATTAAGCTTGTTCCTAGCTATTTTGTTCTATTTGCTGCAGTTATTACTTTAGTCTTTCTCTTCTGATAGTTCATTATTAATGTATAAGAAAGGAACAGATTTCTGTTTATTAATCTTGTATCCTGCAACTTTGTTTAATTCATTTATTAGCTTTAACATTTTTTTAAAAAAAATATTTATTTATTTATTTGGCTGCATTGGGTGTTAGTTGCAGCATACAGGATCTCCATTGCCATGTGCGAGCTCTAACAGTTTTTGTGTGGAGACTTAAGTTTTTCTAGAGATAGTATCACATCATCTGCAAGTAGTGACAGTTTTGCTTCTTGCCTTCAACTTTTCTTTTTCTTGTCTGATTGCTGTGGCTAGGACTTCCAATACTGTGTTAAATAGAAGCAGTGAGAGTTGGCAACCCTTTCTTATTCCTGAATTTAGAGGAAAGATTTTCAGCTTTTCACTATTGAGTATGATGTTAGCTGTTGGTATGTTATAAATATTCCTTCTTGTGTTGAGATATATTCCCTCTATACCAACCTTAATGAGAGGTTTTATCATGAATGGATGTTGAATTCTGTCAAATGTTTTTCTGCATCTATTGAAATGATCATGTGACTTTTATCCTATCTTTTGTCAGTGTGATGTATCACATTGATGGATTTGTGAATGTTGAACCATCCTTGTGTCCCTGGCATAAATCCAACTTGATGATGGTGTGTGATTCTTTTTATATATTGTTGGATTCAGTTTGCTAATAGACAACGAATCATCCCAAATTTAGGAGGTGGACTTTGGGAGCTATGATATATATATTTTCCCCCCTTTTTCTCTTTTTGTGAGTATGTATGCTTCTGTGTGTGAGTTTGTCTGTATAGCTTTGCTTTTACCGTTTGTACTAGGGTTCTGTCTGTCCTTTTTTTTTATAACTTAAAATTTTTTTTCTTAATAATTATTTTTTATATTAATAACTTTATTTTACTTTATTTTATTTTATCTTCTTTCTTTCTTTCTCTTCCTTCTTTTCTTTCTTTCTTTTCTTTCTCTCTTTCTTTCTTTCTTACTTTCCTCCTTCCTTCCTTCCTCCCTCCCTCCCTCCCTCCCTCCCTCTCTCTCTATCTCTCTCTCTCTCTCTCTTTCTTTCTTTCTTTCTTTCTTTCTTTCTTTCTTTCTTTCTTTCTTTCTTTCTTTCCTTCTTTCTTTCTTTCTTTCTTTCTTTCTTCTCACTTTTATTCTGACCTGTGTGGAAGACAGACTCTTGGTGCTCCAGCCAGGCATCAGGGCTGTTCCACTGTGGTGGGAGAGCCAAGTTCAAGACACTGGTCCACAAGAGACCTCCCAGCTGCACATAATATCAAACGGTGAAAATCTCCCAGAGATCTCCATCTCAACACCAAGACACAGCTCCACAAAATGACCAGCAAGATACAGTGCTGGACGCCCTATGCCAAACAACTAGCAAGACAGGAGCACAACCCCATCCATTAGCACAGAGGCTGCCTAAAATTATAACAAGTTCACAGACACCCCAAAACACACGACCAGACGTGGACCTGCCCACCAGAAAGACAAGATCCAGCCTCATCCACCAGAACACAGGCACTAGGCTCCTCCACCAGGAAGCCTACACAACCCACTGAACCAACCTTAGCCACTGGGGACAGACACCAAAAACAACGGGAACTACGAACCTGTAGCCTGTGAAAAGGAGACCCCAAATACATAAGATAAAGCAAAATGAGAAGACAGAAAAACACACAGCAGATGAAGGAGCAAGGTACAAACCCACCAGACATAACAAATGAAGAGGAAATAGGCAGTCTACCTGAAAAAGAATTCAGAATAATGATAGTAAAGTTGATCCAAAATCTTGGAAAGAGAATGGAGAAAATACAAGAAATGTTTAACAAAATAGAATGGAGAAAATACAAGAAATGTTTAACAAGGACCTAGAAGAACTGAAGAGCAAAGAAACAGAGATGAACAACACAATAAATGAAATTAAAAATTCTCTAGACGGGATCAATAGCAGAATAACTGAGGCAGAAGAACGGATAAGGAACCTGGAAGATAAAATAGTGGAAATAACTACTGCAGAGCAGAATAAAGAAAAAAGAATGAAAAGAATTGAGGACAGTCTCAGAGACCTCTAGGACAACATTAAATGCACCATCATTTGAATTATAGGGGTCCCAAAAGAAGAAGAGAAAAAGAAAGGGACTGAGAAAATATTTGAAGAATTATAGTTGAAAACTTCTCTAATATGGGAAAGGAAATAGTTAATCAAGTACAGGAAGCACAGAGAGTGCAATACAGAATAAATTCAAGGAGAAACATCCCAAGACACATATTAATTAAACTATCAAAAATTAAATACAAAGAACAAATATTAAAAGCAGCAAGAGAAAAATAACAAGTAACACATAAGGGAATCCCCATAAGGTTAACAGCTGATCTTTCAGCAGAAACTCTGCAAGACAGAAGGGACTGGCAGGACATATTTAAAGTGATGAAAGAGAAAAACCTAAAACCAAGATTACTCTACCCAGAAAGGATCTAATTCAGATTTGATGGAAAAATTAAAAGCTTTACAGACAAGCAAAAGCTAATAGAATTCAGCACCACTAAACCAGCTTTACAACAAATGCAAAAGGAACTTCTCTAGGCAGGAAACACAAGAGAAGGAAACGACCTACAATAAGAAACCCAAAACAATTAAGAAAATGGTAATAGGAACATACATATAAATAATTACCTTAAATGTAAATGGATTAAATGCTCCAATGCTACAAAAGACATAGATTGGCTGAATGGATACAAAAACAAGACCCCTATATATGCTATCTACAAGAGACCCACTTCAGACCTAGGGAAACATACAGGCTGAAAGTGAGGGGATGGAAAAACATATTCCATGCAAATAGAAATCAAAAGAAAGCTGGAGTAACAATTCTCCTATCAGACAAAATAGACTTTAAAACAATGAGTATTACAAGAGACAAAGAATGACACTACATACTGATCAAGGCATCAATCTAAGAAGAAGATATAACAATTGTAAATATTTATGCACCCAACATAGGAGCACCTCAATACATAAGGCAAATACTAACAGCCATAAAAGGGGAAATCAACACTAAGACAATCATAGTAGAGCACTTTAACACCCCACTTTCAACAATGGACAGACCATCCACAATGAAAATAAATAAGGAAACACAAGCTTTAAATGATACTTTAAACAAGATGGACTTAATTGATATTTATAGGACACTCCATCCAAAAACAACAGAATACACTTTCTTCTGAACTGCTCATGGAACACTCTCCAGGATAGATCATATCTTGGGTCACAAATCAAGCCTTGGTAAATTTAAGAAACTTCAAATCATATCAGGTATCTTTTTCGACCACAATGCTATGAGACGAGATCTCAATTACAGGAAAATATCTGTAAGATACAAACACATGGAGGCTAAACAACACACTGGTTAATAACCAAGAGATCTCTGAAGAAATCAAAGAGGAAATAAAAAATACCTAGAAACAAATGACAATGAAAACACAATGACCCCAAACCTATGGGATGCAGCCAAAGCAGTTCTAAGAGGGAAGTTTATAGCTATACAAGCTGACCTTAAGAAACAAGAAGCATCGCAACTAAACAACCAACCTTACACCTAACGTAATTAGAGAAATTAGAACAAAATACCTCCAAAGATAGCAGAAGGAAAAAAATCATAAAGATCAGATCAGAAATAAATGAAAAAGAAATGAAGGAAGTGATAGCAAAGATCAATAAAACTGAAAGCTGGTTCTTTGAGAACAAACAAAATTGATAAACCATTAGCCAGACTTATCAAGAAAAAAAGGGCGAAGACTCAAATCAACAGAATTGGAAATGAAAAAGAAGTAACAACTGACACTGCAGAAATACAAAAGATCATGAGAGATTACTACAAGCAATTCTATGCCAGTAAAATGGACAACCTGGAAGAAATGGACAAATTCTTAGAAATGCACAACCTGCCAAGACTGAATCAGGAAGAAATAGAAAATATGAAGAGACCAATCAGAAACAATGAAATTGAAACTGTGATTAAAATGTTTCAACAAACAAAAGCTCAGGGCCAGATGGCTTCACAGGTGAATTCTATCAAGCATTTCGAGAAGAGCTAACACCTAACCTTCTCAAACTCTTCCAAAATTTAGCAGAGGGAGGAACATTCCCAAACTCATTCTACGAGGCTACCATCATTCTGATACCAAAACCAGACAAAGATGTCACAAAGAAAGAAAACTACAGGCCAATATCAATGATGAACATAGATGCAAAAATCCTCAACAAAATACTGTCAAACAGAATCCAACAGCACATTAAAAGGATCATACATTATGATCAAGTGGGGTTTATCCCAGGTATGCAAGGATTCTTCAGTATATGCAAATCAAACAACGTGATACAGCATATTAAGAAATTAAGGGCTTCCCTGGTGGCGCAGTGGTCGAGAGTCCACCTGCCAATGCAGGGGACATGGGTTCGTGCCCCAGTCCTGGAATATCCCACATGCCGCTGAGCAGCTGGGTGCGTGAGCCATGGCCACTGAGCCTGCATATCTGGAGCCTGTGCTCCACAACGGGAGAGCCCACAACAGTGAGAGGCCCGCGTACCGCAAAAAAAAAAAAAAGAAATTGAAAGAGAAAAACCATATGATCATCTCAATAGATGCAGAGACAGCTTTCAACAAAATTCAACACCCATTTATGATAAAAACCCTCCAGAAAGTAGGCATAGAGGGAACTTTCCTCCACATAATAAAGGCCATATATGACAAACCCACAGCCAACATTGTCCTCAGTGGTGAAAAACTGAAACTATTTCCACTAAGATCAGAAACAAGACAAAGTTGCCCACTCTCACTACTATTATTCAACATAGTTTTGGAAGTTTGAGCCACAGCAATCAGAGAAGAAAAAGAAATAAAAGCAATCCAAATTGGAAAAGAAGTAAAGCTGTCACTTTTGCAGATTACATGATAATGTACATAGAGAATCTGAAAGATGCTACCAGAAAACTACTACAGCTAATCAATGAATTTGGTAAAGTAGCAGGATACAAAATTAATGCACAGAAATCTCTGGCATTCCTATACACTAATGTTGAAAAATCTGAAAGTGAAATCAAGAAAACACTCCCATTTACCACTGCAACAAAAATAATAAAATATCTGGGAATAAACGTACCTAAGGAGACAAAAGACCTGTATGCAGAAAATTATAAGACACTGATGAAAGAAATTAAAGATGATACAACTAGATGGAAAGATATACCATGTTCTTGGATTGGAAGAATCAGCATTGGGAAAATGACTCTACTACCCAAAGCAGTCTACAGATTCAATGCAATCCCTATCAAACTACCACTAGCATTTTTCACAGAACTAGAACAAAAAATTTCACAATTTGTATGTAAACACAAAAGACCCTGAATTGCCAAAGCAATCTTGAGAAAGAAAAACAGGGCTGGAAGAATCAGGCTCCCTGATTTCAGATTATAGTACAGGCTCCCTGACTTCAGACTATAGTACAAAGCTGCAGCAATTAAGACAGTATGGTACTGTCACAAAAACAGAGACAGAGATCAATGGTACAGCATAGAATGCCCTAAGATAACCACACACACATATGGGCACCTAATTTTTGACAAAAGAGGCAAGAACATACAATGGAGAAAAGAAAACCTCTTCAAAAAGTGGTGCTGGGAAAACTGGACAGCTATATGTAAAAGAATGAAATTAGAACACTTCCTAACACTGTACACAAAAAGAAACTCAAAATGGATTAAAGACCTAAATGTAAGGACAGATACCATCAAACTCTTAGAGGACAACATAGGCAGGACACTCTATGACATAAATCACAGCAAGATCCTTTTTAACCTACCTTGTAGAGAAGTGGAAATAAAAACAAAAATAAACAAATGGGACCTAACGAAACTTAAAAGCTTTTGCACAGCAAAGGAAACCATAAACAAGACCAAAAGACAACCCTCAGAATGGGAGAAAATATTTGCAAATGAAGCAACTGACAAAGAATTAATCTCCAAAATATACAAGCAACTCATGCAGATCAATATCAAAAAAACAAACAACCCAATCCAAAAATGAGCAGAAGACCTGAATAGACATTTCTCCAAATAAGATATACAGATTGCCAATAAACACATGAAAGAATGCTCAACATCATTAATCATTAGAGAAATGCAAATCAAAACTGGAATTAGATATTATCTCACACCCATCAGAATGGCCATCATCAAAAAGTGTACAAACAGTAAGTGCTGGGGAGGGTGTGGAGAAAGGGGAACCCTCTTGCACTGTTGGTGGGAATGTAAATTGATACAGCCACTATGGAGAACAGTATGGAGCTTCCTTAAAAAGCTAAAAATAGAACTACCGTATGACCCAGCAATCCCACTACTGGGCATATACCCTGTGAAAACCATAATTCAAAAAGAGTCATGTACCAAAATGTTCATTGCAGCTCTATTTACAATAGCCAGGACGTGGAAGCAACCTAAGTGTCCGTCAACAGATGAATGGATAAAGAAGATGTGGCACATATATACAATGGAATATTGCTCAGCCATAAAAAGGAACAAAACTGAGTTATTTGTAGTGAGGTGGATGGACATAGAGACTGTGATACACAGTGAAGTAAGTCAGAAAGAGTAAAACAAATACTGTATGCTAACACATATATATGGAATCTAAAAAATAAAAAAAGAAAATGGCTAAAAGAACCTAGGGGCAAGAGAGGAATAAAGATGCAGACCTACTAGAGAATGGACTTGAGGATACGGGGAGGGAGAAGTGTAAGCTGCGACAAAGTGAGAGAGTGGCATGTACATATATGCACTACCAAACGTAAAATAGATAGCTAGTGGGAAGCAGCCGCAAAGCACAGGGATATCAGCTCGGTGCTTTGTGACCACCTAGAGGGGTTGGTTAGGGAGGGTGAGAGGGAGGGAGATGCAAGAGTGAAGAGATATGGGGACATATGTATATGTATAACTGATTCACTTTGTTATAAAGCAGAAACTAACACACCATTGTAAAGCAATTATACTCTAATAAAGATGTTAAAAAAAAATTGAGGGGATCCACCCATGTTTTCAAACAATAAAAAAGAAAAAAAAAGAAATATTCACAAAAGTACACTGTTTTGAATTGTATATTTATAATGTCTTGCTTTCTGAAAAGAATTTTAAATATGCATATATAAATATATGTATATCAGTATATAAAATCAATATATATGCATGTATATATATGTAAAATTATATGTATATAAATATATGTATGTAAGTATATGTAAATATATGTATCTATAAACATATGTGAATATGTATATAAATATATCTATATGAATATAAATGTATGATACCTATATATATATTGCTTGATTTAAACTTTATAGAAAAGGAAGTATGCTTTTGTAGTGTTCTGTCACTTGTTTTATTTACTCAGCATTTTATCAAGGTTTATCCATGCTATTGTATATAGCTTCAATTCATTCATTTTTACTGTTTCACAGTATATCATTAGGGGAATATACCATAATTTATTAATACATTCTCTTGTCAATGAGCATATTTCAAATTTTCTATTGTTACAGTTTTCTATAAAATTTCTTGTGTATGTATGCCTTCTGCATATTTTTAAGAATTTCTCTTAAGTATATATAGAAATAATTTAGTTTGAATTTGTGGGATATACAATTAATTGAAGGATATTAAGGTCCAATTAATTAATTAATTATTTGAACTTTATAGGAAATGTCACACATCTGGCCAAAGTCATTGTAACAATTTACAATCATTACCAATGTAGAAGAGTTTCCACTGATCCACATTCTATCCAACCCTTGGTACTGTCAGATAATCTTAGACTATGCCAAGTATGTGAGTAGAAAATGATACTTTATTTGGATATCACTTTATCTCATTTTCTTGGTTTGCTTTCCTTGGGTAAGTTCGAACATCTCTTCATGTGTTTCCTTTGCTACAATATGTCTATTCACATCTTTTACCTCTTTTTCTATTGGCATTTGTCTTTTTCTTATTGATTTGTAAACATTTTGATATGTTTTTGAGGGTAATTATTTGTCCTTTATATGTGTTGCAAATATTGACTACAAGTTTGTATCCTTTCTTTTCATTTTAAGAAAACTTTTAATAAATATAATTTAAAATTTAATCAAATGTATTAGTCTTTTCTTTTACTATTAACATATTTGTCTTCTATAGAAAAACTTTCACCTATAGTTTAATTTAAATGTTTTGAAGTTTTCCTTTTCATATTTAATTTCTTACTCTACTTGGACTTGACTTGTTTGTGTGTGTGTGTGCACATGTGCATGTGTGTAATGGTTTGAGTCAGAAATCTAATTTCCTTTTTTGCCATGTAGAAAAATGATTCTTCATTCTCCACTTACTGGATAGTCTCTACTTCTACCAGTGACTTGCCATTCTACTTCTGTCCTGCATGAATGTCCATATATGTGTGGTTATGGGTTCTGTATAATACTTTTATGGTTAATTTTTCTGTTTCTGCACTAATATTCACTGCCTTAATTACTATGGTTCTATAATAGTATTAATATCTGGCTATTCCCCATTCTTTATTTTTCTTATTTAAATGTATAAAGTTACTCACCACTCCTTATGTTTCTTACTTAGATATGTATAGGCCATTTGTTATTCCATATAAATTTTAGAATAGGCTTGTCATATTCCATAAAAACTTTCTTGGAATTGTGATTGGAATTATCTTAAATTAATAGATAATTTGGAGGAATTAACAGATAATAGTTAATTTGGAGGAAAATTAGCATTCCAACAACAGTAAATATTTCTATCTATTATATAGGATATATCTCAGTTTATTTGTATCTTCCCTAGTATTATTCAGTAAAATTTTATCAAATTCCACCTATAAATCTTATAAATTTGGGGGGGGGGCATTATCCCTAAGTTCTTTATAGTTCTTATTTCTATTGTAAATATTGTCTCTTGAACTTTCATTTTCTAGTATTACTCCTAGGGTACAGAAATGCAGTTGACTTTTGAATAGTGAATTTACATCCAGTTACATCCAGTTGCCTAATTAAACTCACATGATTTTTAATAACTTATTTATGATTCTATCAGATTTTTATATAGACACTCATTTGTCAATGTCAATTTTATTTATTTCCTCCTTCCAATCCTTATGCTTTATTTGCTTATTGCACTACATAGGATCTCAAGTACAGTTTCTCATAGAAGTGGTGTAGTATTTTTATGTGGTGGTTGGTTCCTAGGGAATGCTTCTAATACTTTCCAATTTTGTATTATGTTAATTTAGGTTTTTTATGGATATGTTTATTATATTTAGGTAATACTCTTACAATCTTTGTTTTTGTTTAGCTGATTCCATTTTCACTTTATGTATTCATCAAGTTCAGATTACTTTTTTTAGACCAAGGAATTATTAAAATAGGAACACACCCTAGATATAAACTTAATCTAAAAACTTTCATTATGGATTGAATTTTAGTATTTTCTTTACATATGGAATGTTATAATGTATGTGTTTCACTAGATATATATATATATATATATATGTAAATGATTTGTAAGCATCATCATAAACTTAAAATGTCTTTTCAGGTCCTCTGGCCATATTTTAATCAATGTTGTTTGTTTTTTCGAAGTTGAGTTGTATGAGCTCTTTATATATTTTGGATATTAACCACTTATAAGATGTATCATTTGCACATTTCTTCTCCCATTCAGTAGGCAGTCTTTTCATTTTGTTGATAGTTCCCTTCACTGTGCAAAAGTTTGATGTAGTTCCATTTGGTTATTTTTGCTTTTGTTTCCCTTGCGTGAGGAGACATATCCAAAAAATACTGCAATGACCAATGTCAGAAAGTATATTGCCTATATTTTCTTCTAGAAGTTTTACAGTTTTAGCTCTTATATTTAAGACTTTACTCCATTTTGAGTTTATTTTTGTATATGGTGTGAGAACATTGTCAAGTTTGATTCTTTTGCATGTGGGTGTCCAATTTTCTCTACACCATTTATTGAAGAGGCTGTCTTTTCCCCATTGTACATTTTTCCTTTATCATAGATTTAGTGACCATATAAGTGTGGATTCATTTCTGGGCTTTCCTGTCCCATTGCTCTATGTGTCTATTTTTATTATCAGTACCATACTGTAGCTTGTTACTTGTTACTGTAGCTTTGTAATATAATGTCTTCAGTTTTTTCCATCAGTGTCTTATAGTTTTGTGAGTACAGGTCATTTACCTCCTTAGTTACATTTATTCCTAGATATTTTATTCTTCCTGATGCAATTATAAATGGGATTGTTTTCTTAATTTGTCTTTCTGATAGTTCATTGTTAGTGTATAGAAACACAATAGATTTCTGTACATTAATTTTGTATCCTGCAACTTTCCTCAATTGACTGATGAGTTATAATAGATTTTGGTGGCATCTTTAGGATTTTCTATGTAGAGTATCATGTATCTGCAAACAGTGATTTTACTTCTTCCTTTCAACTTGGATTTCTTTTATTTCTTTTTTGTGTCTGAATGCTGTGGCAAAATTTAAGTATGCAATACAATATTGTTAGCTATAGGCACTATGCTTTAGAGTGGATCTCCAGAACTTATTTATCTTACATACCTGAACTTTATACACTTTGAACATCTCCTCCCCAATTCCTACTCTCCCCAGCCCTTGGCAGCTATTATTCTACTCTCTTCATTTATGAGTTTAGCTCTGTTAGATTCCATATATGAGATCATATAGTATTTGTCTTTATGTGTCTGGCTTATTTCACTTAGCATAATGTCCTCCAGGTTTATCATGGTGTTGCAAATGGCAGGATTTCCTTCTTTTCAAGGCTGAATAATATTCCATTGTATGCATATACCACATTTTCTTTATCCATTTATCCATCAATAGGCATTTAACTTGTTTTGATGTCTTTGCTATTGTGAATAATACTGCATTGAACATGAGAGTGCAAGCATCTCTTTGAGATTCTGATTTCAATTCTTTTGGATAAATACACAGCAGTGGACCTGCTGGATCATAGGTAGCTCTATTTTTAACTTTTTGAGGAATTGTCATGCTATTTTCCATAATGGCTTTGTAGCAACAGTGTACAAGAATTCTCTTTTCTCCATATCTTTGCCAACAATTACCATCTCTTTTTCTTTTAATAATTGCCATCCTACTAGGTGTGAGGTGATATTTTGTTATGATTTTGATTTGCATTTCCTTAATAATTACTGATTATTAGCATCTTTTCATACACCTGTTGACCATTTATATATCTTCTTTCAAGAAATATCTGTACATGTCCTTTGCCCATATTTTAATGAGATTGTTTTGTTTTGCTATTGAGTTATAGATGTTGGTTATATATTTTGGATATTAATCCCTTATCATATGCATGACTTGCAAATATTTTCTCCTATTTCATAGGTTGCCTTTTCACTCTGTTGAATGCTTCCTTTGCTGTCCAAAACTTTTCAGTTAGATGCAATCCAACTTGAATATTTTTGCTTTTGTCTCCTGTGTTTTCAGGGTCAAACCTGAAAAAAAAATTGCTAAAACCTATTTAAATAAGTTTTTCTCTATGTTTTGTCTTCAGAGTTTTATAGGTTTGGGTATTACATTGAAGTCTTTGATCCATTTTGAGTTGATTTTTGTATATGGTGTGAGATATGTGTCCAATTTCATTCTTTTGCATGTGGATACCCAGATTTATCCATACCATTTACAAAGGAAGAGACTGTCCTTTCTCCACTTTGTATTCTTTGTTCTGTTGTCAAAGATTAGATGACTATATACGAGTGAGTTTATTTCTGAGCTCTCTATTCTCTTCCATTGACCTACATGTCTCTTTTTATGACAGTACCATACTGTTTTGATTATTAGAACTTTGTAATATAATTTGAAGTCAGGAAATATGATGACTCCAGCCTTTTCATTTTTGGAAAGATTGCTTAGGCTATTAAGAGTCTTTGGTGGTTCCATATAAATTTTAGGGTTTTGTTTTCTATTTCGGGAGAAAATACTTTTTCAATTTTGATATGGATTGCATTGACTGCTTAGATATTTTATGATAGTATGGACATTTTAATGTTAATTCTTCTAATCCATAAACATGAGTTATCTTTAATTTGTGTTTTCTTCCATTTATTTCATCAGTGTTTTATAATTTTCACTGTACAGATCTTTCACCTCCTTGGTTAAATTTCTCCCTAAGGATTTTATTCTTGTTGATTCTACAGTAAATGAGTTTTTTTTAAATTTCTTTTTCAAATAGTTTGTTGTCTGTACACAGAAACAGAACTGATTTTTGTATGCTGATTTTATATATATATATATATATATATATATATATATAAAATCATATATACTGCAAATTTCTTGAATTTTTAAATTAATTCTAAGAGGTTTTTTTCGTGGAGTCTTTAGGATTTTCTGTATATAGGATTATGTCATCTGCAAATAAAGACAACTTTCCTTCTTCCTTTCTAATTTGGACACATTTTCTTTCTTTTCCTTGTCTACTTGCTCTGACTAAAACTTTCATTACAATATTGAATAGAGGTAGTGACAGTGCACATCCATATCTTGTTGCTGATCTTAGAAAAAAAGCTTTCAGCTTTTCACCACTGAGTAGGATATTAGCTGTGGGCTTGTCATTTATGGCCTTTATTAAGTTTAAGTACAGTTCTTCTATACCAAATTTGTTGAAAGTTTACTATGAAAAGTGTTGAATTTTGTCATATGCTTTTTTTCTATCTACTGAGATGATTGTATGATTTTATCCTTCATTCTTTTATGTAGTGTATCACACTGATTGCTTTGTGTATCTTGAACAGTCCTTGCATCCCAGGGATGAATCCCACTTGATCACATGTATCATCCTTTTAATGTGCTGTTCAATTTGGTTTGCTAGTATTTTGTTGAGAATATTTGCATCTGTGTTTATCAGAGAAGACTGACCTGTAGTTTTTATTTCTTGTTGTATATTTGTTGAGCTTTGGTATCAGGGTAATGCTGGCCTCATAAAATGAGTTTGGAAGCATTCCCACCTCTTCAATTTTTGGAAGAGCTTGAGAAGTATGGCATTAATTCTTCCTCAAATATGTTGTGGAATTCACCTGTGAAGCCATCTAATCCTGGACTTTTTCTTATTGGGAGGTTTTTGATAACTGACTCAATCAGCTTATTCTTTATAGGTCTGTTCAATCTTACTATTTCTTCATGATTCAATCCTGATAGTTTACATACTTCTTCATGTTCTTAAAGCCTTGTATTGCTGTCTTCATATCTGAAGAAGCAGTTACCTTCTCCAGTCTTTCCAGACCGGCTTCAGGAGAGAAAGACCTTCACCACTCAGCCTGGATAGAGGTTCAGATGGTCTCTAAAACTTTTATTTTATTTTATTTTATTGCAGTATAGTTGATTTGTAATGTTGTGTTAGTTTCAGGTATACAGCACAGTGAATCAGTTACATGTATACATATATCCACTGTTTTTTTTAAGATTCTTTTCCCATGTAGGCCATTACAGAATATTGAGTAGAGTTCCCTGTGCTATACACCAGGTTCTTATTAGTTATCTATTTTATCTTATTAGTGGTTTGTATATGTCAATCCCACTCTCCCAATTTATCCCTCCCCCCTCATCCTCCGGTAACCGTAAGTTTATTTTCTACATCCATGACTGTACTTCTGTTTTATAAATAAGTTCATTTGTACACTTTTTTAGATTCCACATATAAGCTATATCATATGATATTTGTCTTTCTGTGTCTGACTTACTTCACTCAGTATGACAATTTATAGGTCCATCCATGTTGCTGCAAATGGCATTATCTAAAATTTTATAATTTTACAACGGCTCTACTCCTCTTATTCCTCTTGGGAGGGAAGATTTAGGATTCTGTGCCTTCTCTCAATTCTGTAAAGCTAGACTGGGTACTAAGAGCTTCTCATTTATTTTCTTCAGGGCAGTGCCCAGAGCAAATTGTGTGCCAGTCCCACAGAGATGAGCCCATTGCTGATGTTTGTGTGTTGTGTGTTGAAGCTCCCAGAAGGTCTGTGGAGGTCCCCATGTGCCATCTGATGAGGCTTAGTATGTAGGGGAGTGCAGGTTGCTGGCTACAGGGTGTACATACAGAGTGCTAGGGATGCATAACAGCTCCCTGCAGCAGCCACAAATGAGGTGGTCCTACAGGTTTGTGGGTGGGGCTCTTGATGGAGACCCTGAACAGGTTATAGGATTTGTGACCTGTTGTTAAGACCCACTGGGTACTGTGAGGTCCACTCTTTTCTTTGTTCATAGCTATCCTTAAGTTTCTTATCCATGCTAATGCCTTCAGTGTTCTGGGTAGGGCAAGACATCAGTGGGTCTCTTGGGCAACATCCTATAAGGCTGGAGAAGCTGGGTACACACTTTGTTCTCAGTATTCCCCATGGGAGAAATAAGGGACTAAAGGGTACTTTCTTGGCCGTGAGGTGTGCTTCTTGGGAAGAAAATTATAGACGAGACAAAGAAATAGTTAGGTACATAGTGATCTTGGATTTCAAGAATTAAGATTGTTAAATTATCATACTACGCAAAGGAATCTACAGATTTAATGCAATCCCTGTCAAAATACCCATGACGTTTTTCACAGAACTAGAATAAATAATCCTAAAATTCATATGGAATCACAGAAGGTCCTAGATTGCCAAAACAACTTTGAGAAAAAAGAACAAAGCTGGAGGTATCACACTCCCTGACTTCAGACTATACTACCAAGCCCCAGTAAACAAAACAGCATGGTGCTGGTACAAAAACAGATACATAGACCCATGGAACAGAATAGAAAGCCCAGAAATAAACCCACACACTTCTGGTCAACTAATCTATGACAAAGGAGACACAAATATACAATGGAAAAGACAGCCTCTTCAATAAGTGGTCCTGGGAAAACTGGACAGCTACATGTAAAAGAATAAGATTAGAACATTTTCTCACACCATATACAAAAATAACTCAAAATGGATTAAAGACTTAAATGTAAGACCAGAAACCATCAAACCCCTAGAAGAAAACATAGACAGAACATGCTTCAACATAAATCACAGCAATATTTTTTGGATCTGTATTCTAAGGGAAAGGAAACAAAAGCAAAAATAAACAAATGGAACCTAATTAAACTTAAGAGCTTGCACAGCAAAGGAAACCATCAAGAAAACAAAAGAAAACCTACTGAATGGGAGAAAATATTTGCAAACAATATGACTGATAAGGGGTAAATATCAAAAATATATAAACATATAAACAGCTCATACAACTCAATATCAAAAACACAACCTCACTAATATCAAAAATATATAAACATATAAACAACTCATACAACTCAATATCAAAAACACAACCTCACTAACAAAAGGGCAGAAGGCCTGAATAGACAGTTTTCCAAGAAGATACACAGATGGCCAATAGGCACATGAAAAGATGCTCAACATCACTAATTATTAGAGATATGCAAATCAGAACCACAATGAGATATCACCTCACACCTGTCAGAATGGATATCCTGAAAAAGTCTGCAAATAATAAATGTTGGTGAGGATGTGGAGCAAGGGGAACCCTCCTACACTGTTGGTGGGAATGTAACTTGTTGCAGCCACTGTGGAAAACGTAATAGAGGTTCCTCAAAAAACTAAAAATGGAACTACCGTATGGTCCAGCAATTTCATTCCCGGGTATATACCTGGAAAAAAGGAAAATGCTAATTCGAAAAGATACATACACCACAATGTTCATATACATTGCAGCAGCACTATACATCAGCCAAGACATGGAAGCAACCCAAGTATCCATCAACAGAACAATGGATAAAGAAGAAGTGGTATCTATATATACAGTGGAATATTATTCAGCCATCAAAAAAATGAAATTCTACCATTTGTAGCAAGGTGGATGGACCTAGAGAATATTATACTTAGTGAAATAAGTCAGAGAGAGGTAGACAAATACTGTATGATATCACTCATATGTGGAATCTAAAAAAATAGTATAAATGAATGTGTATTGCAAAACAGAAACAGACTCAGAGAAATGGAAAACAAACTAGTTGTTACCAGTGGGCAGAAGGAAGTGGGGAGAGACAAAATAGGGTTATGGGATTAAGAGACACAAAGTACTGTGTATAAAACTGGTAAGCAACAAGGGTATACTGTATAGCACAAAGACTATAGCCATTATTTTGTAATTACTTTTAATGGCGTATAATCTGTAAGAGTACTGAATCACTGTGCTGTATACCTGAAACTATTATAGTATTGTAAATCAACAGTACTTTAAGAAAAAAGGAATAAAACCTTACAAAACTAGAAAAAATGTTGCTATTTAACTGGTATTGGGATAAGAAATATCCTTTCTTTTCAAACATGAGTATTAAGAAATTATTGGTAAAATTTATTACATTTTTTTTATTATTTACAAATACTAAAATTACACACAGTTTAAGAGCAAATCTTGACCTGGGCATAAATATTTGCAAACGATAAGCATAGGATTAATTCTCTTAATATATTAAGAATGCTCGTGAATCAATAAGACACATTAACATTGTAATATAAATGTGAACGATGATTATACAGAAGATTCAGAGGAAAGCTACAAATGACCAACATGAATTTGAAAATATGTTTTCTTTAAATGAATGTAATTAAAATGACAGTAATATAGTATTTCATGTCTATCAAATAATTTGAGATTTCTTATAAAAGGTAATATTTAATTTTATAAAGAGCACAGTGACATATCTACTAACTGACCATATTGTATAAGGAAGAAAATACATATAATCAAATAATTACACAAAAATATATAATTTCAAAGTGTATTCATTTCTATGAATGAAATGCACACAGTTCTATGAGAGCATATAATAAGGAATCTGAATTCTGGACAGTTAGGGGAGGTTTCCCTTGAAAAGTGATGATTGACCTGAAACTTGAGGGATGTTTAAGAGTTAAACAGATGAAGAACGTGAATTCTCGGAAGAGGAAATAACCGTAACAAAGATCCTGTGGTGAAAGCCTAGGGAATAAAATGGGCATTACATTAAGATGAGACTGGTGGTGGAGACAGAAACCAAAACATACAGGGATTTGTAATGGTAATGAAGTCTGGTGTTTATTCTAAGAGCAATCATTTAGTTTTGACAGTGGTATTTACTGCACTGTGGAGACTAGATTGGAGGGGATTAGGAGAAGTTGCAGGAGATCATTTAAGAGCCTGGTGCAGATATCCAGGAAAATGGTGATGGTAATTTAACAAAGGAAATGAATAGAAAATTCTGTAACAGTTTTATTTTTCAAATAAGAAAATGTCAAAATGTTCTTTAAGCTGCATTCATCTAATATGATATTATTCAATCAGTCACTGAAATTGCTTTTCCTTTGAAGAAATAGGCAAATAGGCAATGATATAAAACGGAGTGAAAGCCATACTTATAGAATGCACCCTAACACTGTAGGCATAGAAAAACTAAACAAAGGAGGAAGAGGAAAAGGAGGAAGGAAAATGAGGAGGAGAAAAGTCTATGAAAATATTACTGGTGTCTTAGGTAGGAGTATAAATGAATTTTATTTTCAATTGTACAGCTTTCACTATTCATTAGATTTTATGCATTAAGTTCACATTGCTTTTAAAATCAGAAAAAAAGGATGAGGTATGATAATATAATTTAGTTCACACTTCCATTAGAAAAATAAAGCCAAGAAAAATGACTTAAAGAAGACCAAGAATCACAGCTGATAGAATTGCATGAGTAGTGCATTTAGTAGATTAATTAGGTGGCAAAGCAAATATGCCACCTAGGTAATTGAAAACTTTGAAAGGAATGGTCTTGGTAACAGTATTTTCTAGAACATCACTAGCAAATTTATCTATTCAGTTCCTTTTAAGTGTCTGAAACATTTATGGTCCTTTGAGGCTCATGATTCTTATGAAAATTTTCAAATCAAATGCAGATGCCTGACTGGGCCATAAAAAACAAGTCAAATGAGGGTAATAAGCTTCATTTGTATGATTTGTATATTTTTAATTCCTGATTATTCTCGTTTACTCCAAGTTTTATTAGTATTGTTAGTAAATAATGTGAGCAGAAGTCAGCACTGCCAGTTAATTAAAGCCACAAATTCTCCATGCAGACCGCTGAGGATTGAATGATGTCTCCTTTCTTACTAGATTTTGTGACTTGGGACAAGACATTTAACATCTTTGTGTCTCAGATTCTTCATCTCTGAAGTGGCAATAATAGTATCACCCTTATCGAATCTTAACAAGTGGTGGTATGACTTGCATAGTGATGAGGAACATGATGCTAGAGCCTGAAATATTTGCAGTGCCTCTTCTATACAGAAGGCAGCCAAGCAGTCCCACCCCCAGGTTGTTTTGTCCAGGAAAGGTTGAAGCTTCTGCATAGTCTCAAGTGTTTCCTTGAATGTGGGATCCAGAAGAAAAGTCTGGAGCATTGACACAAAGCAGTTCACTGACTTTCCAGATGTAATACATTTTCATTTTCCTAAACACACGGCAAGCCCCAAGGGAAGAATGCACTGTGTATAAAACCAGTGTCCCTGAGCTGTTTATTATTTATAAACAACTTAACATGAACTCACATACTTATTTCTTTATATGTGTTTAAACTTATTGGTTTATTTAGATAGTGTTTGGATTAAGTCTTCAAATTTAGCATTCTGAAAGTATTTAAATATTTCTGACAACTAAAATGTTTAGTTCTCTGCTCAATCCTTGACCAGTTCTCATGACTTATGGATTAACAGCAATGCATGAGTGCTTTCATCTTCATAGGTAAAGCTGTCCTACCAGTATCTGAAATGGGGAAGGGAAGAATGTGGTGGGTGCTTCTAGGTATGAAGGACTCACTGGTATCTTTGAAGACTTCAGGGACTGGTATCTAAGTTGAACTGAATTCAGATGTTGAAGTTAGAACAAGGAATCCGTTTCTGAACTTTGTTAATTCTTTAGTTCTAGGAAGTTGATGTGTCAATGAGTTCTTATTGATTAAAAAGTGCATAGTGAAAAATCAGATAAGTCACATCTATCACATTAAATGTTGATGGAAGAAATCACATACTTTGCTTTTGGAAGTCACTGATATTGCAACAGTCCAATATGTTATAGTTCTTGTCATAGGTACACAGGAATTTAACAAACATTTTGGTTGACTGGATGATGTCTTTGTTACAGAGCGTTGACAGAAATCCTCCTGAAAAGTTATGTTGTGAAGGCTCAGTAGATCAGACTCAGAAGATGGTGAGAGGGCTTTGGCTCTGCTGGTTATTCAGCCACCAGAGGATCAGTTTAAAAAGAAGTTCAATTGTAGGGCTGGCTTTACTGGAAGCTTACCAATTCATTCTATTATTCTAAATATTATGACATTTCTTTCTCACTTGTAAAATTGGAAGAGATTTTGTTGGGAAGAAATAAGTGAGTAATTGTCTTGGATCTTTAGAAACAATTGTGGATTACACTGAAGGCAGCTACAGTAATGTAAAACTCTTGGACACTTGAGATAAGCCATTTCTTGTGCAGATCCTGTTTTCTCAAAGTGTCTACTTGATCACACATCCAAGAACTCTCAGCTCCAAATTTCTTTGCCACTTGAGTAATTTCAAAAGATGGATAGAGGTCATTATTTACTCAAAAGTAGATTCAATAGTGATGGTATAGAGAATACTGTAGTGAAAAATCTAGTGCTTCTGGAACCACAGCACTAATTGCCCTGGGTTACAAAAGTATTGGTTACTTATAGCTCTTAGCTGAGTCTTTCTCTGGGCATTGGCCTTGGCTGAAGGATCCACCTCACCCAAGGTTGTACTCCCTTCCCTGGGCAGCCTGCATCCAATATAACTGATTATTGAGGAGTTACAAAGACCCAACCTCATTGCTTCCACTTGGGCCTACTCTGAAGGGCCATTCCCAGTTCCAGAACTTCCTGGAGGACTGGCTGAGTCCTCTGGTAGAGGACTGTATTGCAGTTCAACTAGTCCCAACTTTGCCTCCCACAAAATATTGTCATTTGGTGGGTTTTCCAGACATACCAGGGCATATCTCCTCTAGCCTGTTCTTTTCTCTGCCTGTTGATCACTGTCTCAGCTGTTTGTCACAGTGGTTTTAGAATTACCACTTCATTTAAAACAGTCTTTTGTTTTTTCCAAGCTTCCAAGGATCATCCTAGCAGTATCTTAACACTTTTTTCCTAAAGTGTTGCCAGGGAGTTAAAGCCTATGTCCCAGAAGAGTGGCAAATAAACTCTCACTTATCCAGCTTTGTGTTCTGACAGCTGATCCAGCACCTTGGGAAAAAAATCTCTTGACCCCTGCTAATATATGTTAATGAGATCTTACTGATCCTTTGGCATATACTCCTTTTCCTTTTTGAGCAGACCTAACCCTTCCCTAGTTGGGTTATATTGTAAATTGACCCTAGATATTGGTCTGGTGGTCAGGAGAGGAAGTGAAGACAGATCCTGAGAGGAATGCATATTGTCTTGCAAAGCAGAAAGGGAAGCACCAGTCCTTAACTGGGATATATGGGCCACTTCTGTGAGCTCAGAGGGATCAGGAGGATCTAGGAATTCAAGGTTTTTGATAAATTGACCCAAATGGCCCCACCCCTAGATTCAGGATTCCATGCTTTACCAGTAGGCTTCTAATCTTGGCATATCAGATTTGCCACCGTTAAGAAGTCAACTTCCTCTGGAGCTCTACTACTCTTATAAAGTTCTTTTCTTCCCTTCAAGCTGCAGAGTCTCTTTTTGTGCTACCAAGAAGGCTCTTCGACTTTCAGAGCTCATATTTAATTAATTATTAATTACTGTCCACACTTGCCATTAATCTGGCAAATGTGTTATTTTCCACCTCTGCCCATATATGAGCTCCTTGATAAGATGTGTATCTTATCAAGGGTAGGAGGTATACACTCAGAAAATTCATAGACTGACACATCAATGAATTTCACAGTGGTCAGGAGTATATCTATGTATCATCTCTAAAATAAGAAAATTTTTACAACTCATACTTCTCACCACTAGGAACGTAGCACAATGCCTTGTAGGCCTCTTTAGGTACTGGGAGGCAAAACATTATACACTTGAGAATATTTCTTGGATCCATTTACCAAGTGACATAAATGCTACCTGTTTTTAGTGAGGCTCAAAGAAGATAAGAGGTCTGTAGCAAGTTCAGGCTGTAATATAAATAGCTCTTAATATGTGGACCATAAGGTCCAGCAGATCTTAATTTACTAGAAATTTTTATGATGAGGAAAAATACCATGTTGAACTTGTGAGCCATCTGGTATCAGATAGCATCTGTCATCCACTGCTTCAGTGCTGGGACAATAGGCTCATGAATGGAGTAGCCAGGATGGCAAGATGGCCATGCAAGGGCCCAAGCCATCTGTTCCACTTATCAAAACTTATCTAGCTACTGCCCCTTCTAAATATCCAACCTGCCAGCAAGAGAAACTAATACTGAGCCCCCATCACTTGAAAGGGTACCCAGGCAACTGATAGTAAATTGATTATATTGGGTCCCTTTTACCCTGAAGAAGGCAGCCTTCATTTTATCATTCCCGCTGACATAGGCTTGGTCATCACCACTATTTGACGGCTACAGAATATTTAATCTGATGACCAGATAATCAAATATCCATATAACATCAAATCAGGCCCCAAATCCCACCTACAACAAAGGGAGTGTGGTAGTAGGTCTTGACACATGGGAGCCACCTGCCCGGAAGCTGCCAGCCTGATAGGGGGATGCAATGGCCTTTTGACTCTGCAGCCCTGGCATCCGCTAGGATATGTTACTCTACAAGAATGGAATGTCACTGTCCAGGAGGCACTATACCCTCCAGGTCAGGGGCCAACAAACTGCAGTCCAAGCACCATATCTGACCTGCCACACTCATTGTAAATAAAGTTTTATTAGAACACAATCATTCTCTTTCATTTACATTTGCCTATGGTTGCTTTCACACCATAGCAGCAGAGCTGAGTAGTTGTGACAAAAAAAAAAAAAATGTATGGTCTGCAACACCTAAAATATTTACTGTTTAGCCTTTTACAAAAAAAAAGTGTACTGACACCTGTTCTAGATCAGTTATTTCATATAGTGCTATGTTCCCAATAGGTTGAATAAATTGGTTCATGAACCAAGGTATGGAAATCAGTATAGCCCCATATATCATCACTTCCAGTGACCCACATGGGGGAAATGTATACTTTCCAATCCAACAGCTTTATGCTCTGCGGCTAGAGGGGGTAATGCTTTTATTAGGGAATATAGTAAAAGTCCCATGTAATTTTAAGGTATGGCTGTCATCCAGTTACTATGGGCTCCCCATGCAAAGAGATTAGCAGGAAAGCGTAAATGACCCTGAATACTAGGGGAAAGTAAAGTGGCTATTATACAGTGGGAACAGGAAAGAATATACTTGGCAGGCAGATGATCCAGTGGGGCATCTTTTGGCATGGCCCTGCAGCCCTGCTTAATGTTGATGGTAATAGTAAAGTCTAGTAGTCATGGCCTGAGAATGTCATGGTGACCAGAGACTTGGATTCCTCACGAGAAGAGGTCTGGGTCACCCACCAAATAAGCCACCTAGACCAGCAGAAGTGCTAACTGAGGTTGAAGGGAATCTAGAATAGTTGGTAGAGGAGAGAGATGCTGAGCATCAGTTGCTGTCTAGAGACAGCAATATGTGGCCTGTAGTTTATCCCATTAACCAACCATTGTATAGTTTCCCAGAAAAAGAGACCAGCTTTAATTCTGGAAAAGATGCTCCCAGATGGGAGGAATTTACAGTAGGAAGAAAATGGATCCGAGTGGCATAACAAGGGATAATTTCTTTCTTCTCTAACTTTGCCAGTATCATTTCGTACCATTCTTCTCTCTCACTACATTCTAATTACATTGGTCTCCTTTATCAACACGCCAAGACCTCAGACTTCTAGGCCATTGGATTTTCTTATTCTTCCTGCTTGGAATGCTTTTCCCCTAGCTTTTTCCATAGTGATCTCAATTTCCTCCTTCAAGTCTCAGTTCAGATGTCATCTCCTCTGAGCAGGTTTTGCCAGACCACCTTATCTAAAGCAACCTTCCCAGATTATGTTCTATATTATCAGCCTGTTTAATTTATAACACTTACCACAGTCTATTGATTATGTTGCTTATTTGGTTATTTGTGTCTTCCCCACTAGAATGTAAGTTCTATAATGGCAGGGAAGTTGTCTGTCTTATCATTGTTTTCCCAAGGCAGACAGTGACAGGCATATACTAAGGGTGCAGAAATACTTGTCAATTCACTCAATAGATAAATGGATTAAGAAAATTAAGGAGATCTGTGTGGGAGGCAGAATGAGCAATTATTAAGCACCCCACACTGTGACATTGATGCAAATTTCTTATGCCACATTTTGAGAAAGAGTTGTTTAATGGTTAGGAGGTTTAAAAATGTCTTTGAATTATTTCTTACAAAATTTTCTTTTTTCTTTCTCTTTGGCTGCTTTGGGTCATCATTGCTGCACACGGGCTTTCTCTAGTTACAGTGAGTGGGGGCTACTTTGTTGCGGAGCACGGGCTTCAGTAGTTGTGGTGCGTGGGCTCAATAGTTGTGGCACGTGGGCTTAGATGCTCCACAGCATATGGGATCTTCCTGGGCCAGGGCTCGAACCTGTGTCCCCTGCATTGGCAGGCGGATTCTTAACCACTGCACCACCAAAGAAGTCCCCCAAGTATTTTGATGATAATAATAATCTACAATTTTATTGAGTTGTCTGCCATATGTCAGCTCTGTGCTTACTTACCACTATATGTATGTTACCACATTTAATCTTATGACAACCCTATTATTGTTTCCATTTTACTGATGAGGAAGCTGAAGCTCAGAGTAGTTATGTACTCAAAGTTTATACAGTGGTAAGGAGGTTCAGAACCAGAACTGAGAACTGTCTGATGCCAAAACCAATGCTTTCTTGTACACAAGTACATGAGTGGGTCCCCAAATCTGTTGCTCAGAGTTGATTCAATAATACTGTTCTCTGGTCCTCTCCACTGTTTTTCTTTTGCCTTGTCACTAAACAAGAAGGAACTCATTACTTCAGCCAGATGGCAGCCAAATCACACCTCTCTGATGACAAACTGACTGTCTTTACTCTAAATGATACATGAATCTGAATGTTCAAATCACCCTTTCAACATACTGCCAGGAAAAAATACAGGGGACATGATTGAATATATCAGACATAGTCTTAAATCCCTTAGTGTGGAAAGGTTTGAAGCTTTCAAAAATGGAAAGGATATTTCAGGCTGTTAGATGTCTTGCTTCAGACTGCTGGTTGAAAGACGTTACCTTCTCAGAAAAGGTAGACTTGAGGATTCTTAGGTGATATTTCAGGAACTCATGATACTAAATTGAACTGGAAACCTTGCCAAAGCAGAATTTTCCTAGGACATTAATTTTTATTCTGCTATTTGTCATCATGAATATATATTTGTTCCATAAATGTACATGTAGTGGATGCTTTCTAGCAATGATGACTGACTACTCCCAAAAAACATTCTATTTTGTTCTGAGGCTGTTTCCTCTCTACCTGTTGGACTCATCTTTATCCTGAATAACTGTCTCACTGGAGAACATAGAGCATGACTTTGTAGCTGGATTTTCATCAAAGGAGTCAACCAGAATAAGATATTGTAGATTTAATGTCTTGAGTTTAAGTTCTAAATTCAATTATCTTTTTGTTGGCTGTTATCATTATGGTAGTGACAGAAACCAGAGAGGAGACAAGGAGATTGACTGTTAACTCTGCTACTTAGAAATAAAAGTAGAGGCAACATACTAAAGAAGCTTTCATTTATTATCTAAGAAGTAAATGGAGAACAATAAATGAAATAACTTTTGTTAGTTTTATAAACTTTATAACTTAGTTCTGTTTAAAGGCTACTTAAAGTGAATTTACTTCAGTAAGGACCAAAATTTCACATTTAATAATGAACTAAAGACTTGTTGAAATTTATATTGAAAAATAAAACTAAAAATTATAAAAGTATATTTATTAAACCAAGTAATATAATTAAGTTATTAAATTAAATATACTTAAACCTATGCTAATATTAGGAAGAAATAAAGTGTAAATCAAGTTCTCCCTTTTGTGGTGGGGAAATCAGGCAAAACTATTTGATATAATGTTATGGCATCCGTCATTCCACCTTTGACATTTACAGACATGAAGTGTCATTTTTGCAAAGAAATATGGAAGCTTCATTAATTTTTCCCAGTGGTCTTTTACAATTTATTATTCAAAACCATTTTCTTTTAGAGTATTCTGGCATCATTCTTGCCTTGATTTTCATCAACTTTAAACTGGACTAACTCTTCCAAGTCGTTATTTGTCAATGGCATTACTTGTGATTCCTCAGCACCTTTTTCTTATACTTGTAAGATTGGATAATCATCCATAAACTGGTAAGATAGTTTCTTAGAATGGGCAAAGGATTAATGTAATTACTAAATAGAAAAAGATGTTTGAGTGGAAACCAATCTTTAAATTAATATTCTTATCCTTTGACCTTTGCTTTCCTAAAGAACAACATGTCTGCAGAGACTTAGTGAATAAAAATTCATAGAATAGAGGAGTAGTTTAAAGAAAAGGCTGTGGACTGAGAAAGCATCTATTAGTCAGCTCAGGCTGCCATAACAAAATACTGCAGGCTGGGTGGCTTAGACACAGAAATTTACTTTTTTTTTTAGTTTTGGAGGCTGGAAGTCCAAGATCAAGATGCCATCAGGGTTGGTTTCTGGTGAGGCTTGTGTTCCTGGCTTGTAGATGGCCCCCTCCTCATTTGTCCTCACATGGCCTTTCCTCTCTGCCTACAGGAAGACAGACATCTCTGGTGTCTTTTTCTTTTTTATAAGGACACAAATCCTATCAGATTAGCCCCCAACCTTATGACCTCATTTAACCTTAATTATCTCCCTAAAGGCCCTATCTCCAAACAGAGTCACATTGGAGATTAAGGCTTTCAGCATATGGATTTGGAGGCACACAACTCAGTCCCTAGCAACATGTCCTCATATCATAGCTCTATTGCTTCCTCCCTGTTTCATCTTGGACAAATTATAAACATCCTTTAGCCTTAATTTAATAATCTATGTGATATGGATAATTACTCAACTCATAGGATTTTGACATAAGTTAAAATAAGTAGTGTATTTTAAGGACTCAGCACAGTTCCTGGCATAGAATAAGTGCACAGTAAATACTGGTTGTTGTTATGGGTTCCTGTTGATACCCTAGTACTGATTAACTATGAACAGTAAGAAGGAATTGACTCCTTTTCTTCATGGAAGTGAGAAATGGGGAAGCTGGGTTTGTGGATAAGGGATAGAGTGGGTGGAAAAAGCTACTAGGAAGAGGGAAAAGCGGACTGAGTCCCTGAGGCGTCTAGCAGGTGTAAGAAGAAGGAACCTGCCCAAGGAGTCTTGGTGCTTAGTGACCCAAAGACATATGGCCCTGTCTGTCTTTCCCAATAGGCTCAAAACTCAAGGAGAGAAATGGCCATGTTTTATGTACATTTGTATTCCTAAAATTATCTGGCATATTACTTTACCTATACTCAATGATCAGTTTGTGTTTATAGAATTTATATGGTGTTTATAGATTTAGTTATTTATTATTTAATTATGATCAGCCTGGCTCTTTGCCTAACCAGTATTTTGGGGGTCCACCCACCATAGATGATTAATTGGATCACCCAGATTATTCTGAAGTATCTAAGTATGCTGGAGTTTTAGAGAAACACAACTGTGTTAGTCTAACTCAGGGATAATCATGACAGTCCTTCAGTTTGCTTAAGAGGAATATTGAGACGAATCTGGTATTCTATTGTGCATAGAAAACAAAAGTCATTAAATAAATACCCAACCTCTCTTTGAAGTCATTCCCTCTTCAGCCTTGCTTTAAATTTTTTCCTGTTTATTGATACTGGTGCATTTTAGTGAGGTTTCTCTCTCATTTGTTCTTTTGCTCATCATTGCTGTTCTGTGGTTTCTAGATTAAAAAAATTTTTTTCTCCAGGATATTCTACAAGGTTGCTCCCTTTTTTTTAGTTTTCCTCTTCTTTCTTTCTTTTCCAAAACTATAGAAATTAAAGACGGAAAAGACACATTGCTCATCAAGTCCCTCTTCTTCCAGGGTTGGATAGTCCTCTTTAATAGAGCCGTTTTTCCACTGAGCTGAAAATGATTCAAGTGATGGGGTTTCCACCACTTCCTGTGAATGACTCTTCCACAGACTGACAGATCCCATTACGTGGTCATTTTCTCCCTTATGCTCTGCCTACATTTTTCTTTGCTCAATTTAATTCTGTTTCTCTTAGTTATACCCCTTTGGATAGCTCAAAGAAATTCCTCTCCCCTTTTTGTTCCATAATTCTCTCAAATATTTGCAGATGGTTATTACTTCTCCTTAGTCATTATTTGGCCCAGCCATTTCAATTGGGTCTTTCATCTTTTCCTGTTATCCAGTGCCTATAGCTTTTTCAATCTTTTGGTATTTGTGCTCAAAACTTATCATTTAAAAAAATGTTCTGACTACTTTGAAATGGAAAGGTCCAAATCTCAGCGTGAGACTTTTCTTTCAGAAACTTCAAGGTGAAAGCCACACACCTTGTGGTCTCATATACCTATAGTTTCTGTTGTAATATCCAGCAATTGTGCTTCTTGATTCAAATGTTCCAGGTTCAAATTCTGTCTGTTTCATGAAACCTCATTCACAGCATTTGGCATTGTTAGGGGAAAGGATAAATACTGTACTGTCTGAGGGAAAAGGATACTGCTGTCACAGAACATTTAGAAATATCCTAAAACAGGTACTATGCCTCTGAAAGAGGGATACAATTTTTCCTAAAATAAAGTTTTAATTAAAGAAGATAATTTTCCCTTAAATTGTTTTTAAAATCTAATTTACTCATCCAATGTGCTCCCAGATTTCTAGGTTCATTTGTGGCAGAGTTCCTTACTAACCACTGCAAGAAATACCATTTGAATATTGTGTTCTGAGAAATAGATAGTTTCTTTAGAACTACCATATTATTTTATTAGCAACATAAATAAGGATGGTGTGAAGTATATGTACAGCAAATATTAAAGGGCCCAAGGTGTGGAGAATTTTTGAACATCACAAGTTCCCTGAGTCTCCTCCTTCTTGGTCTCCTGGGTAGTCATTGAATAAGTCAGATGTCCTTTTCTCATATCTAATGGATTTTTCTGTTTGTCAGTGACTATTGCCATGAAACATAATTACCATTTCTTTCTTTTTCCTTTATTCTTGTTGCTGCACACCCCTAATATTTTGCAGTGCCAATTGAAGCTACAAGGGCAAGTTGTTAACAACATTTGCTTTGTTTTCTGATCTTGGAAATGATGAAAACGTAAGATAGTTGCTTGTTAACGTGAGATGTCTTCAGTATAGACCTATTAGGACCATCGATAGAGGCCAAATAATAGTGTGAAAATACATGGGTTTTGGAGCCAGAGGGACCTATTATAGAGACTTATTTCTACCTTGCTGTGAAATCTAAAGCAAATACCTTCTTGTTTTCTTTTTCTCTCCCTCTGAATTGGGAAATATGACTAGTGGTTTACTAGTGATTGCTTTTTCATCTTTCATAGCTTATTTACAATAGTTATCTCTACAGAGTGTATCAAAATTAGGTAACGTTGTGATCCCTACTCACTGGATTTGTTTGGCCAATCCTGCCCAACATCCTCATAGAAATCAGACCTTTAGGATGGTTATACTTTCCAAATAAATTCTTCACCTGTCTTTTGAGTCCTGAGTTTGCTGAAGTATTTTGCTTCCTTGCTAATATATTTTTCCCCTCACAGAATGACTGTTTTATGGCATCAATTCATGCTTACTACCTATATTATAATTTTCAACTACATTAAAACCATTTACTCAGATTTCACTATGACTACCGTGATTCATTGCTCATGATTGTCTTCTATAAACACTTGTTATGTCTACAGAGTTAGCACATAATGTTCTTAGTGAGGGTGCTTTCTCAGGTAATTGCTTTAGCCAGAATACGTGGAAAGAAAGGGCATGTAATTTTTGAATCCTTGTGAAGTCTGATAATGAAGGATATCTTGGGGAAGGATATGAATCTTTATAATTGTACTTTTTTCTTGTTAACGCATCTATAGCTCTCTTTTATTATTTTCCATTGTAGTAGATGGAAAAGCTGATACTCAGTGGGTGGCCTCCCGGAAGTGCATGATCCAGAGAAAAGTAAGGTAGAAGCCATAGTGTTTTTTATGACCTCCACAGTGGGTGAATACCAGGGGCAGACTCAACAGGAGCCACCTTGGAGGATGGCTACTGCAGTAGTTTACCATTTTGTTTAATTGAGATTTTAACTGATGTAATTGTAGATTTATATGTAGTTGTAAATGACTATATGGGGAGATGCAGTGCACACTTTGCCAAATTTTCCCCAATTTTGCATTTTGCAAAACTGTAATATAATGTTACGACGTTGACATTGACATGATGCACCAATCGTATTCAGCTTTCTCAGTTTTTCTCCTACTCATGAGTGTGTGTATATGTGTTTGTGTGTATTAAGTTCTATTCAGTTAAATTAGATGTTGGTTTATGTATCCAACACCTCAGTCAAGATGCTGAACAGTTCCAACACCACAAGAATTCCTCCTCTTGTCTTTTTATAACCACACCTTCCTCCCTCTTGTACCAACTCCCCTCCCCAACCCTGACTCCTGGTAATCACTAATCTGTCCTCATTTCACAGGCAAATGATTAACCAAACTATAGTATATACATACCACAAAATACTACTCAGCAATTAAAAAGAAATGGACAATTAATGTAAACAGTAACTTAGATGACTCTTTAAGGAATTATGCTGACTGAAAAGTTCCTTCTTATTCTCTCTCTTTTTTCTTTTTTTCTCTCTATTGATCATTTCTCTTCTATTTGAAGTACTTCTTATAGCTAATTTTTAACAGGAGGTTTGCTAGTAACAAATTCTTTTACTTTTCTTTCCCTTGAGAATGTTTTTCCCTTAATTCCTGAATAATGATTTCTAAAGATATAGAATTCGCAACTGATCCTTTTTTTCTTTTAGCACGTGAAAACTATTGTGTCACACCCTAATGGCCTCCTGATTTCCAGTGAGAAACCCACTGTTATTTGAATTGAGGTTCCCCTACAGATAATGTGTAGTTTCTGTCTGGTTGCTTCTAAGATTTTTTTCCTTATCATTAGTTTTCATAAGTTTATGAAATGTCTTGGTGTGGATTTCATAGTTTATACTTTTAGGGGATTTGCTCAGCTTCTTGGAACTGTAGGTCTGAGTCTTTCATCAAATTTGGAAAATTTTCAGGCATTATTTACTCAAATCCCTTTTCAGTCCCACTTTCTTTTTCCTCTTCTTCTGGAATACCAGTGATATGAATGTTGATTTTTCTTACTGTCTCTCAGGTCCCCAAGATTCTGTTTCTTTTGGTCTGTTTTCTCTGTGTTGTTCAGCTTAGGTAAATAACCAGCCTACTGTTTTTATCCTCAGGTTCATCTAGTCTATCTTCTGCCATCTCCACTGTACTATTGAGCCCATTCATTAAGTTTCTATTTTTGTTATGGCATTTTTCAGCTCTATAATTTCCATTTTGTTTATTTTTTATAACTTCTATTTCTTTGCTAATATTTACTATTCTTAAATTTTATTTTAAGAGAATTTGTAATAGATTGTTAGAGTATTTTTATGAAATTTCTTTATAGTTGTTGTCAGATAATTCCAACATCAGATTCATCTTTTTTAAAATTTCTGTTGATTGTCTTTTCTCACTCAAGTTGCAATTGTCTTTGTTCTTGGTATGGTGGATGGTTTTCTATTATATTCTTGATGTTTCTTGTCCATTATATTAGAGGACACAGCATTTTAATTAAATCTTTTATTTCTGGAAGCAGTACCCTGTTTAGATTTATTGCATGAGATTTTGTATACTTTGTAGATTGTGATTCCCATGATAGTTTTATATTTAGAGCCTATGTGGTATTATTTTGGTCTACTTGGTTGACCTGGTGATGCTGGGGCACGTGTTGTTCCTCCCAGTGTTGCCTGAAGGTGGAGAAGGGATACCCCAAGATGAGTGTGCTGAGTTTTTCTCAGTGGATGAGGGCTGATACCTCCTGGTTATCCCAATATCTCTGGGCGGGGATGGGAGATTCTCAGGCCTCTGGGAAGTGAGCAAAACAGGAGTATCAGGCTCTGCAGGGAAGGAGAATGCTTCCCCAGGCTCTCTGTTTTTGGTATAGCTCCCAATCCATTCCCCTTACCTAAGGAGTCTGGCTCATTTGATATTGTCAGAGGGACTTCTGTTCAGTCCAGGGAAGTTATGAGCCTACCTCAGCTGCCTTCTTTTGTTAGGTTGGGGATCAGGAAACATCAGGCCTCTGCTGGGTAGGGCTATCACTGTGTCATTCCTCCATTCCTGAGCTCCCAAACTAGCTCTTCTTCTTCTCCCCATCTTTCAGAGTTCTTTCTTTGTACCTTATACCATTTCCAGTGTTTATAGCTGTACTTGCCAGAGAGGAGCAGAAAAAAACAGGTCTACCTCATCTAACAGTGTATCTTTTAAATTTTCAACTTAGGTAACTTTTCTTTAATTCATTTATTCCTTCATTCATTCACTGAGCACCAACTGTGGGTTTGGCACCATTTTAAGTATTGGCAATGCTAAAGAAGTACAAGATTCCTGTCCTCATGGAGTTTACATGCTAATATTTCTTTGATTATCACTTTTACCACATCTATTTCTTTTTCTTCTTTACATCTCTTATGTTTTTGCCTATGAGTTTCCTTTCTTAGTATTTTGTAATATATGTTTAAAACTATACAAGCTATTTCTTAGTGATAGCCAACTTATTTTCAATTTATCTAATTAATTTTAAAGTTGTTCTGGTCCAAAAACTGTTATGTGTGTGTACTCTAATTTATCTCCTTAATAAGATTTTGATTAGAGTTTTCTTCTGTTTCTGCCATTAGCTATGCTTCCACTATTCTGTTTATTTGATGCTGCCATTTTCCCACAAGCAGTTACATCCCCTTAAATGACTCTATTATTGCTCTTATCAGTAGGTGTAGATGGGACAGTAAATAATGGCATAAGGAATTTTTCTCTGGGAAATTGGTGGAGATATGTTTGGCAAAGTGAAGCTTCTCTGTTGAGGCATCTCAGAGGAAGTCTTTTTCTAATTTAGTGAAAGTAAGAATGGTTTGCAATTTCTCTCTGGGGCAGTGGCACTAGGGAAATGGCTTGTTTTTCCCAGAGCTGCATATAGCAAGCTATATTTTACCCACTCCAATAGATTTAACTTAATGGCTGGCCAGATCCCCAGTATGATTCCCACCCCAGGATACATGGAGAATTGGTGCTTTGTTTTGCAGAGAAGCAGCCCTTTTTCCAGGACACTGGGCTCTCAATTACACCCTGTGCATATACCTGATTCATGAGGCTATAAGGTTTAAGATATATCTGCATTCTTCCCAGCCAGGATTATTTTGGTGGTTATGTCCTCCAACAGGGAATGGTCAGGGAAAGTACCATCTAATTTAATTGCCTCTGCCAGTTGGAGGAAAGAACTGGAGTATCTGTAAATTATGGCTGAATTCACATTGGAATGGACAGAGAGTTACTAGCATAAAAAAAAGAGATGAAGGTTACAGTAAGGGTGAGGACATGAAGAAGTGTGAGTGCTTCTATGGACAAATCTTGTAGCATTTGTATTTAGAATGTGAGAAGAGGAGACACTTAGGGGAAAACGTACAAGCATGGGGGTTACTGAGACCAAAAGATGTAGAAAAAGGGATATAAATCTTTACCTTGATGTATGATTAGAAACTCCTCCCACCTGGAGTTTTCTTGAGTGACAGTAATGTATACTTAATCTTTAAAAAATGATGTCTGAGTATTGGATCAAAGTTTCTCTGTATATAACACTTGGCTAGGAAAAGCCAACCAACGACTAAGTTTTATGCAGATTAGAAAAGAGGCCCTAGGGACTTCTCTGGTGGTCCAGTGGGTAAGACTCCACACTCCCAATGCAGGGGGCCTGGGTTCGATCCCTGGTCGGGGAACTAGATCCCGTATGCATGCCACAACTAAGAGTCCACATCCTCAACAAAGATCCTGTGTGCCGCAACTAAGACCCCAAGCAAACTAAATAAATAATAAATAAATAAATAAATATCTTTTTTAAAAAAAGAAAAGAGGACCTAAATTAACAGGTAAAGGGGCTTCCCTGGTGGCGCAGTGGTCGAGAGTCCGCCTGCCAATGCAGGGGACTTGGGTTCGTGCCCTGGTCCGGGAAGATCCCACATGCCGCAGAGCAGCTGGGCCCGTGAGGCATGGCCGCTGAGCCTGCGCGTCCAGAGCCTGTGCTCTGCAAGAGGAGGGGCCACAACAGTGAGAGGCCTGCGTACTGCAAAAAAAAAAAAAAAAAAAATTAACAGGTAAAAGTCATAGATTTTGGAGGTAGGCAGTACTTGTTTAAAAACCTGACTTGACCAATTACTTGCTGGATTTTTAGGAACATAGTTAACCTCTCCAATCAAATTTTCATACCTGTTAAATGAGGATGTAGCTTCCTATGTGGTTTGGGATAAATTCTAAAGTCCCCAAACATACTTTTAAAAGACTATTATAATATGGCCATGGCCTCCAACCTCCTCTCATTGCGCACACCAGCTCACGGAAACGAGGACTCATTTTAGTTCCTTGAATATACTATAATCTTTCACATGGCTGTAATCTTCCCAAAGGTTGTTCCCATTGCCTATAAATCACTCCTCTTTTCTCTCTTTTCCTGCATAACTTCCATTCATCCTTCAGGTCTCAGCTTAAACATACTTTTCCTCTGTCTGCATGTCCCTTAGTCTAATTCTCCTTCTGTTCTCTCATAGTGCTCTGTTTCTTTATTATAACATTCAAAACATTTTCCTATGATTATCTGATTCTTTTCTGTTTGGGTTCTGTCTTCCCCATTGGTTAGGGACTGTCTCAGTCTTGCCATTATAGCTTCTGTATTTAGCAGAGTGCCCGTCATATATTAAGTACTCAGAAAATATTTGTTAAATGTAAAAACAAATGAGCAAATGATTCAGTGCCTAAAATGAAGTAAGTGTCCAATTAATGGCATCATTATCGGATCCTCTCAACTTCATTATTGGCATGATTATATTAGCCATTAAAATGGCTGTAAGAAGAGAATGCTAGAGTTCCCTTAATCTCAATACATCCTTTGTTATAGACTTTCAATTCCACAAAGTAAAATTAAAAGCACTGTATTTTTTTATTCAACACAGATAATAACCCACATATCATGTAGGGAGTCAGCAGCCCTTTTGCTAAAATTTATTCCATATGTCATATCAACAATAAGTCACACACCAATATTTTCTAATAGACTTAAAAGAAAACCTAGCAGTTACTTCTAAACACCATGAAATTGCTAATGTGGAGAGAAAAGCACTGCTTGTCATACTTAAAATCCCAGGAGTCAATCAGATTTGTTGTTACCATATAATTTTTCCTTCACAATCCTTCCTGTCTGCAGAGCCCACACATATGAAAGAAAAGACTTCTCTTTTGTAACAGTGTACAAAATAACCATAGAAAATTCTGCTGTTTCCCACAAACCAGAACTAAGGTAGCTCTGTCACATTTATCAGACTACTGGGTAAGTTGCCAGGAGCCAAAGTACTTTCCAACTATTTAGCTCAAGGGGAAAGTTCAAGAGCCCACCAAATCCTCTTGAGATATGGGAAAAATAACAGATGAGGACAACTCCTGTCAAGGTTACTTTTGTTTCAGCTCATCATTCTCACCACCAAATTAAGAAAGATTGAACAGCTCCTCTGAAATCTAGCGTGAAGAATATTATTTCTCTCAGGACCATTAATCTTTGAATAATTTTCTGGCCAAGAAGATGGATCTGGACATGCCAGACAAATTCAAATTAAGAGACTGTTGCTTAAATAAAAAGAGAGAGAACCTGGATATACTGTGAGTTGGAAAGTAGCTTACACAAGCAAGGGACTTCATCTTTCTTGCAGTCAGGGGAGTTGGGAAAGACTTCTAAGTTGGGTGATAAGAGCCCATGACTACAGATCCCATGGAACCAGGCTTTGACATCCAAGATGATTCAAAGGTCCAATTCAGTGAGAGTACTTAAATCTCAGACTCACAAGTGTCTTTTGTCATTATTGTTTGCTTCTGTCTTCCCTACTGTCCTGTAAGTTCCGTGAGGTCATGGACTGTCTGTGTCTTCGTTGCCACCACAGGCTTGCCGTCTTGTCAGGTCCATATCCTGAGGTGAAACTCTGGTGTCCTCATTTTGTCCTTGGCAGGCTGACTAGGGGCCCAAGGCACTAGTGCTCATCTCATCCCCTCACGTAAAAAAATATTTTTGCAGTCCACAGTGGTTATGAAAGAAAGCTTCAAGTCTTCCCATTAAATTAAAGCAATGACTATCCTTCCAAATGGAGGGCATGCAATGTCCTCTCTAGTGGAGACATAAACCACATCTCTGTACTGTTTTCAAACTCTCATAGTGAAGGGATCAAACCAGGCTGTTTTAAGAACTGGATTTCATGTATGAAATGTCCTTCTTTGGACCATCTCTCTCTCTATTTTAGGTCTTAATGTTAATAGAGGCAAATGCTATTTTAAAATAACATGTTCTTCAGATAGTACCAAGTGCTGGAGGCTGTGTGGGATTATAGTAGGAGCCTTCCCATACCAGTAGATTGCCTGTAGCCCATTCTAGTAAGCAGAACTCAGTTTTAAAAACTATAGCTTTACCATATGGCCCAGAAATTCCACATCGAAGTATATACCCCAGAAAATGTCTCACACAAGTCTACAGAGGAATGGTGTTGTTTGTGGCATTGAGGTATTGCATCCAAACTTGGTGTCTGCCTCTAGAGGTTGTGATTTAGAGCACATTGTGGAATATTTACAACAAGAGAAGAAATACTTAAGTACACATGAGTAGATTTTTTTAAAATTAATATTGAGTATTGAGTGAAAAAAGTTGGAAACATAAGATATTCACCATACCACGCATCCATGCATTTCCCTTTCTATCCCTCCCTCCCTCCCTCCCTCTCTCTCTCTCTCTCTCTCTCTCTCTCTCTCTCTCTCTCTCACACACACACACACACACACACACACACACACACACACACACACAGACACCAGTCAAAATAGCTATTCTAAGAATACAAGTAGAATTAACTAAAAACACATTAGGATGGGAGCCCATGGAAGGGCAAGAGTAATAGAAGTGGGAAATTGTGATAAATGGGGATTTGAAAAATAAAGTGAGAAATGAGATGGGTCTTGCATGAACCAATGGGGACAATATACTATGAAAGAATAGGGTGAACTCAATCTGAATTCCTCTTTCCACCTGAACAATACATATATACATACATATACACACATACACACACAAATATACGTGCATACAGGCAGGTATTATGATAACCTCTCAAGGCCCTCAGCCTCCTAAAGTCACCTGCAAGAGTCAGAAACCTTTGTGGAAACCATAGGCATCTAATGGGGGTGGGGAGGAGGAGGTAGCCCAAGAGCAGTTCACAAATAAATGTTGCCTAAAATCCATCTTCTAATCCTGGCTTAGTCACTTCCTCTCTCTGTTAAACTCCCTAGGTCTCAATTTTCTTATCTACAAAAATAAGCATATCAATACCTGTTACAGGGGTAGATATTAATGAGATAATATTTACAAAGAGCTTAACATAGGGTTTGGCACATAGTGAGCATTCAAATAATACAAATTTTATTTCTCCCCTCTTTCCATCCCTCCTTCTTCCTTTTTTTTTCTACTTTTTTTCCCCTGATTATATAGAGAAGGTGACCCATTTTCTCAAATTGGGTTAATAATGATCAACTTTCAAACACTCCCTTATTGAGCCCTCTGTGCTTCATATATGGTGTTTCAAAAGTGAGGTATAGTATCCTAACGATCCTGCCATTTGATGCTAATATTATCTTTTCCTAGATGAGAATACTGGAGCTCAGAAAGACTAAGAAATGCAGTCAAAGCTTATTCAGATATTATCTAGAAGAATTTAACCATACTTTCTCAACCCTCACAGAAAAACAAAAATATTTGAGCACATAATTCTTTTGAGGTATAATTCTCACACTTAGCTACTCTATGTATGGCTAAAAGAGTACCATTAAATGGATACAGTGCAACACTGAGTTTTTTCCTTTCCTCTGAGTGGGCCAAAGTTGTCCACAAATTGAAAAAGGCATGGGTCAAGAGAGATATAAGGAAGGGAAGAAACGAACACACCTTTGAATAATTGTATAAAATGTTGAGTCATTTGTGAGAAGTTTATGAGTCAATTATGAATATATTTCTACTCCTTTCATGGGCTTAGACTGTACAATCTCTGAAAATAATTTATTTAGGGGCGCCACGTTAACATGGCTCAACACTTATTCACTGGCCCAATCAAAGGAGGAAACAGGTTCGTCTGAAACCCATGCTGATGGACAGAATCTAAAGAGAAGTTGCTCGAAGGGCCCATGCCTCACCTGACCTGGGTTGTGGAATATCTAGCAGCAAGTCTTTCTCCCTCCAGGTCATTTTATGGAACCTGAAGTTTGACAGTTAATCCTGTTTAGCAGAATCTCCCAGATGATTGCTTTAGAGCTGTAGTTCTCATCCCTGGCTGCATGTTGGAATCACCTGGGAGCTTTAAAAAATGCTAAGGTTTGGGTTCCACCTTGCAGAGATTTGGATTCAGCGGTCTGAATATCAGTATTTTAGAAGCTCCACATTAGAATTATCTGTCTGAGGATCACTGCCTTAAGCCTGTTGTGCTTGTACAGCCTTGTCTGATGGCACCGTGGAAAAAAGAAAGGGCCGTGGCAGTACTGCATCTCACTCAACGTGACCCTTTCCGGGTGAGAAGTAGTAACATCCTTTCTAGTGGAGGGTGTCCTACAGTTCTGCAGACTGCAGGGTGTCTGCAGTCCCCAATACCAATGACCTGCATTAAGGAGATGGAAAATGGTCCTAGGCCAGACGTAGAAGCAGTTTAGAGAAGCACAGAGGCTGGGAAGCAATATTCAAGGAGAGATGTCAGGAGCCATTTTCAAATAAGTAAATCTAAACTCACTGCTTTTTTCAGCACATTTTAGAAGGAAGCTGAGGTTATAGTGGCAAAATCAGAAATCAGTCTCAAAACCTGGGTTCTTTCCACTGTACCACAGTCTTTTTCCATGACTCATAGCCCAAATCTTAAATATATATGCTTCAAGCCCAATGGCCAAGCAGATATACTCATTTCCTTGTACCCTCTGAGCTTTTTACTACCTGTGAGCTCATTTCACACTCTCTTATTTAATGCTTCCCGCCTCCATTCCATTCATTAAGGTGTAGATCAAGTTCAACCTCCCTCTGAGGTCTACCCCCAAATACCCCAGCCCTCATTGCTGCCTCCCATCTAGATATCAAATTTTGTTTTCAACTGGCATCAGATGGACAGTTGTTACTTAATGTCTGCGTGTGCTTAAGTTCTATTTCTACAATTAGATTTTAAGTTTCACTTGAGTAGACACATTGTTTTACTTCTTTTGTGGTGCTCATATTCCTTGGCAGAGTGCCAGCCACATATTGGGTACTTCTGAGATATATGACTAAGTGATGGATTTTAGGTATTAATAATCCTCAATCTTTTCAAGGAAAGTACATAAAAACAGGTAAGACAGAGTCCCAAGAGGTAATATGATAAAGAATTATTATGTTAAACTTAATAAATGAAACTTTTTAATGAGAGTGGCATCCTTGCTGTGCACCTGTGTTCAACAAATGTGTAATCACATCATAAGCACAAGACACCCACCCGCAACCTAACATTTAGACACGACATCATTCTTTCCTATGATTCAGTTAGATTATTTCACCATTCAGCTATCTATGACCATTTGTTCCAGAGTTTTCCTTTCTTGTTTTTTTTAACCATATCCTTGATCTTCCTCCTTGTTTGAAATCTGTGGCTTCAATATATTTTCTTCTTTACTAGAAATTCTAACTCTCAATGTACCACTGCAAATCTGGAGTTTGAAAGAGAGCTTCTGGGGCATTGAGATAATTTTTCCCTCTTTTCCAAGAGCCAAGTTTCTTCCCCCAAAATTTCCCAAATGCCACAGCCAATTAAGACCTGAATACCTCAATGAATTCCAAGGAAAAATGCCACTTTGCTCGACTGACCTCACTGTTGGGACTGTCTTGCAAAAGGCTACTTAAACATTTGTTTTTCTCCTTTTGAGAAAATACTACCACTAGATTGTTTAAAATAATTTGCTATTACTCCAGTTCTTTTTAGCTACAATTTCAAAAGTTTCTTTTTTGTTTTGTTTATATAATATTACCCTTGCTAGATCTTACTAGTCCCTCTCTTTTTATTTAGGAGAACTGAGAAGAATGCCTTCATTAAGCCAATGAAGGCTGTTTTGCATTCAAGACTCACACCCATTCTATGATAGAGCAATGAAAGTTTGGCCACGGTTCAACCTACATGGGAATTTTGATTACAGAACATTGGTTATCCATTCTAGTGTGCATCCAAATAACCTATGGACCTCTGTGTGTCTGGTCCATCCCTCTGAGATGGACTTAGAGAACCCTGCACGCCATCAGTTAACAATTTTGCCTTTTAAGAAAACAGATGGGTTTAATAAACTGTGACCATTGTTCTTAACTCACCCAGATCTCTCTGCCCCTTCTGCTGAAAATAAACTACGTGTTATAGCAAGGGAGAGCATGTAACATTTGCAGAGTTCCCATTCAAACTCCAGCTCTATTTAGATATGAGTTCTCATTGTGTTAGGTTTCCATTAGATAATAAAGAAAAACAAGGCCCTTAGAGTAAGGAAAGAGGTAAGAAGGTTATGGTACAATATTCTCATGAACCTTCAATTTCTGGCTCTATGTACAAGCGTATAGACCTCTTCAACACAAGAACAGTTGTTCAGTTGCCTGCTGTTTTCTCTCCACCAACAGTTTGATTGTCAGCTGTGTGCAAAACTCCTCTAGGAATACCCTGTTACTAGGAAAACCAGCTCTGCTTACAGTACAGGACTGTATTCACTCATGTCAAGAGGCTGGATAGTTTGGGGTATCATTTGTTTATTACTTAATATCTTGTTTAATAGGAAAAAAGAAGAAAGAGCAAACCATTTGTTTTCTGCTCTGTGATGTCCTGAAACCTGTGTTTCAATGGGATTAGATGATTCATGGTAAGACCTAGCCCATAGAGGGTCCTATTTAGGTCTGACAACAGCAAGACGAGGTGCCAAGATATCTGAAGTTTTAAAAGCTCCACAGGTGATTTCAATTTGTCCCAAAGGTTTAAAACCTCTACCTAGAATCACTTGAGGAGTTTGTGAGAATGTGTGCTGTCTTCTGTTTTAGTTGAGAGCTGCCTAGTAATGGAGCACAGAGAGAGGACTGCCATTCGCCAGACTCACTCCTTAATTTCACAGTCATTGTGGAGGCCCTCCTGAGTGCTGGCATTCTATTAAGTTCTGTTACATCCACAGTCCCTGCCCTCCAGAAGCCTACAGGCGAGTATCTTTCCCTTGGGTGGTACTAGCGAAAAAGAGGTAGAGTTTTCTAGTTACTCCTTGGTTTAGGTCTGGGCACTGTTACTTAGTAACAAGTCATGGAACCTCTGGGACCTCGGTTTCCTCACTGGTAAAGCAATGATAATAAGGCCTTCACAGCATTATTGTAAGTATTAAGTGTGATCATATATAAATATGCATGAAAAAATTTAAGGTATTATTTCTATTGATTCTCACTCAGATTCTTTTTCTTTAACCTCTTTTTTGTTTTCTTTATCTTTTCCATTTAGTCAGAGACATTTCAGCAATTCCAACTCCATTCATGACTCACTATGCAGACTACAGGAAAGGAGTTAATATTTAGTCCTAGTTTTCTTATCTTGCTAAAGTGGGTATCAGACTCTAGGAATGCTACAAAAATAATTTTTAAAATAAAAACAAGGTTTTACATAGTATAGTGTTTTCCATCACTAAGATTCTATCGTGAATATATCTTTGTGATCCCAGAAACTTGCTTTTAGCTACATTAGTCACGGCTTTGGAAACTGCCTCTTGGGTGTGGACTGTGTTTAATTCAGGGTTAGCCACTTTTGCCAGCTTCCCATCTTGTACAAATCACTTGCCCCATTTGCATGGTCTCCTTACCTTTGTGCTGTAGAGCCCCCCTGGAAGATGGGGAAGATACTATGATGCTATTTTGATATGGATATTATTTATTACAAATCCAAATGGAATACAAATCTGGAGTCAAGAAAAACAAGGGTGAAAGAGAAGTTAAAGAGTCAGTTTTGTCGTGCTGGACTTCATCTAAGATCCCACTCACTTTATACCTCTTCTATAGCAATTGACATTTTTTAACTTGTATTAAAAGTATGTATTTATCAGCTTCCTTTTGCTACTAGAATAAATAACTACGAATTCAGTGACTTAGACAAAATTTTTTAGCTTACAAGTCTGGAGGTCAGAAATCTGCCATGGTTCTCACTTGGCGAAAATCAAGGTGTGAGCAGGAATATATTCCTTACTGCAGACTCTAGGGCAGAATGCATTTCCCTGCCTCTTCCAGCTTCTAGAGGCCACCCCCAGTCCTTGGCTCATGACCCCTTCCATCTTCAAAGTCAGCAACAATGATCTGTCTGATCATTTATAGCCCCCTCTCTGATTTTAAGGAATCATGTGATTAGGTTGAACCCACCCAAATAATCCAGCTTAATCTTCCCCATCACAATGTCTGTAACCTTTGTCACATCTGCAAAGTCCCTTTTCCCATGTAGGGTAACATATTCACAGGTTCCAGAGATTAGGGAGTAGACAACTTTGAGTGGCTATTAATCTGCCTACCACATGTATGCCTGTTATTTCTTCTCCTAGACTGTAAGCTTCTTGGGGCCCAAAATGTGTATCTGACCTGTTGTTGTACTCGCCACAGAATCAGTCCAAGTGTACTGCATACAACAAAGAGTTTATCTGGCTTTGGTGAATGATCCAGCAGAATTCAAAAGTTTTAGATTCACTGGAGCAAATGGCAAACTCATGGGGTTTCAAGAATTCCGGAAAGAATGACTATTTAGGTATTTCCAAATCCACTGGAAAATTCACGAACACTTAAATAATTTTGTAAGTATAGGATTACAAAAATTATTTTTTATCTTCAGTGCTTATCCATGATTACAGTTATGTGACCATCTTACATATTCCAGGATGCTGTGATGGTGTTACTTTCCAGCTGGATTTCTATCTGTCAGTAGAACTTATGCCTGAGTGTTTTGCAGTGATGATAAGCAAAAGTCAACAATTAGAAATAAGGTGCCACAGGAAAGACTCAGTATTGCTTATCAGATGTCAGCCATAAAAAGGTCAAGGGGAAATTAAATATTAAGGGCAGGCTTGGGTTCTTGCCCTAGGTAATTAACTTGTTGATAATTTGCAATGTTCACTTCTTGTAGAATTGAATGTGATGTGTTGCTAGACTCCCCAAAGGAGTAGCTTTTAAGAAATGTGTCTTATATGGTTTGCATCACACAGAGTTCTGCAAGCTGTGCAAGGCAGTTACAGACTCGGGAATCTATAGCTGGCAAGAAAAATAAATATTTCCGTATTGCATTTAGCAATTGCTATGTATTAAGGTAATTTTGTTTAAAAATTATTAAGGGCTTTGTAGCACAAAGACCCTGCTAAATTACACAAAAAGGATTAGATTTAGGGGGTGGGGTAGACTGGGGGATATTGGATATGCAAGCACAGATGGTCTTGATCAACTCAGAACACTCCAGAGCCGAGAGGGAAATGTATGTTTTGTGTGGTTACATATGTTGTAAAGAAAATTGCCCCTGGTTCTTTCCTGTAAGGAAGTACAAGGAGGGAAGGGAGGGAAGAGAACAAGATCATGCAGGGAAAGGTGAAGCAGACACAAGAGCTGCATATGTAGCAGATGTCTGCCAAAGGGAGGAGCAAAGAGAGGGTAGGGAGACAGGGGAGCCAAATTCCTTCCCTGGCACATCAGTGACCAATGAAAGGAGGGATCTTCTGTGCCAAGGATCAAGGGCGCTGAGTGTGTATCTGTTCTATGAACATTTACCTTGGAATCTAGATGTAACTCCTCAGCTACATTGACTGGTATGGCAAACAGCTCATCTTGCCATGAGGAATACGTTTATACAGAGATGTCTCTAATCTACCCAAATCCTTTCTTTTCCCCAAGGACCTCAGATACCTGGGAAGGGCATGGGCAACCTTAGTGATTCTGAACTCTTTCTAGGCATTACCTCACATAATCCTAACAAGTATACTATGAGGTAGGTTTTACAGTGTTGAGGAAATCTAGGCACAAGAGGTTAAGTAACTGGCCCAGGATCATACAGCTAGTTGCAAGCAGATAGTCTGGTCCCGGATGCCCACTTTTAGCCCTTCCCTGCCTCCATCAACACTCTATGGTCTTACTTCTTTAAACCAGTGAGCCCCTTGAGAAAAGTAACTGTGGATTTTCATCTTTGTAGTCCCCATAGAACCTGTCAGAACATCTATCCACAAAATAGATGTTTCATTTTATAGCAAATAAATCATTTACTTAAGGTTCTATATCATTTGTCAGAAACTGGAGAAAGCCCAACTCATATTTCTGTTAACAGAGATGTGTTATAAGAAGTACAGGAACCAGTCTCAGCAACTCCACAGCCAAACTGATAGAAAACTGGGGAACCAGTTGGAATGCAATAGTGTCTTTAATAATCCACAGCTCTGGTGAAGCATGGCAACCCCAGTGATACTCTGCCATGTTCATGTTCAGTTTCCCCTCTGCCTTGTTCTCTACTTATTCTTGCTGCCTTCAGGCTTTTACCCTTTGGTTGTGCCATCTATCTTCTTTTTTTTTTTCTCCCAAATTCTTTTCCCACTACTGACTCCAACTTTGTACATCTCTCCATCAGATTCCAAGTGACCAATATGATGGGATCAGTCATTGGACCATTTTGTTGAGTAGAGTTCTCCAGCTGGACCCCTTCCTGGACCTTGCCCAGTCTATAGATGACTGCCTTTGGGTTGGGCCACATTCTTTGGGGGTGGGTGGGGAATTATAAGATATAAAGTACAGCAATCTATGGATGGAGAACCACCCTGAAGGGAGCCATGGGCTTGGAAGGGACTCCAATGCCTCTCAGAAGGGTATATCATTTGGTTTGTCTTATAGAGTCACATTGAAAATGGGCAAAGTTATATCCCCAAGAGTTTTAAAATCTAAGAAAATGCAGTGTCCCAGTGTATATAACAAGACAACGGGATAGACTAAGAACAACTTTGCAAACAGTACTTGGAGACCTAGACTTTAAAGTTGCACTAAACATGCTTTGAAAGTGTTGAGATGAAACTTGGATGATTTATCCTTCTTCAGAATTCATTTATGGAGTCAGTTAATCAAACTTCAAAACATGGTAAAAATAAAAACAAAAAGCCTGTAACATACTGTATGTACAGTTATTCTAATTGCCAAGGGACTATATGGCTTTTTAAAAATCACAATCCTAATGATAAACATAGTATTCAGTCTTGGCACAATATAAATCAAACTCATTTAAGAAACTTAGAAAGTACGGAAATAGTTACAAAGAGCATTCTTTTTTGTCACAGTCTTAAATTTGCAATTCCCTGTTCCCTTTCAGAATGCCATATGGAAAAGAAACAACATTTTAAATGGGTTTCTAAAGAACTGCATTTGACATGAATACCAAAAAACTTCACAAAACCACTAAATATTTGGCTAGCATAGAGCCTATTGGAGGATTTAAAAAGTCTGAAGACAAATTTTTATGTTAAGAGAAAAAGTCTTCAGACCATGGCTGACCTATCAACTGACCAATAACTTTCTCCACCGAATATTTAAACCACCCAACCTTCAGAACTAGAGACTTCCCTAATTAAACAGCTTTCCCCCCCAATGGTTTGGAATGGGTCAGCAAATTGCTTTGGTTCCCCTGGCATGAGCATGCAAAATGTCTGATCTGGCCAGCCATCCAGACTGCTTTCCCATACATCAGGGATCCAAAGTAATTTCACCAGACACTCTAAAGTGCAATTGCAATTTTCCAATTTCCATCTCACGTATCTTCCTAGAAAACAGAGATCTACACATGGTCCATAATATGTTTGCCCATGGACTGAAGACATAGATAGATCTTGGAGGATGTCTCAGAAACCCGGGAATGGGTATACTGCTAGCGACAGTGCTAAATGAAGCATCTTTCATATTGGGCATTGGTGAACAATTGCAAAGTTTAAATAATAAAAAAGGGATTCATATTTGGGATTACAGTTTGAACCTTTTTGAAAGGGCGTCTAGTTGTAAGAACATAATGAATTCAGAAACAGTAGGTGACAAGGTGTTACAGCAATAGGGGTATAATGGACATTCCTGAAGCCATAAGTCCTTGTAGAATTTTCATATAAAACATCCTTAAATTTCAAATTTCAAGTCGGCAGTTTCAGTAAAATTGTGTATGTCAAGGGAAAATGTATCAACGGTGGGTTCATATTCTGATTTCCTTGGACTTTGCAGTGATGTGAATTCTGCTGTTCTCCTTAGAATGCCGGCCAAGACTGAAACATACTTGTTATAGAATTTCAGATGGTAACAAAACCAGTCTAGGTTATTCATAACAAATGCTGTGAGAGTTGAAGACATGCCACTTTAACTGAATGGAGAAAAACGGGGCATCTTTCTGAATATCAGTGGAGAAATCTGTAAATACTTAGCCATTCTTCAATCTGAGGTCTCATGTGTGCCTTAGACTTCATGCTACTTTTTATGAAAAGAACCGTTTGTCTTTTGGGCATAGAGAGAACAAGGTTTCCTACACCCCCACAGATCCTTGCTTTTTCAAAGCCTGGTCAATATTTGTTGGCCACTCTTATTCTCTGACTTAATGGTGGCTGCCCGGAGTTGAGCTTCCTTTATGCTCATATGTCCATTGATGAAAGCTCTGCCTCAGCGGGGGGCAAGAGAACAGGAAGTTCAAGGCCACTGTCAGACTCTGCCTCTGTTTAGCGACTTAAGTAAACACCAGCCTTGTTCCACATGAATCACTGCCCTCTGTCTTTGGGGGTTGTAAGTACCCAGCTTTATTGGCCTGCTGTGTAGCTGACATTTCTAGCACTATCATCTTTTGGAACCTAGCTGTATTTCATCTGGTTAAGAATGTCCATGGTATGATATTGCAGCATTTTGTACAGTTCTGATTTGTCTTAAAAAATTGTTAAAAGTATATTCTAGACTTATCTGAGACATATTCCCAGGACTGGAATCACTGGGTCCCACCCAATTTTAATACAGCCAGAGACTTTTCCAGTATATCAGTGTACACTCCCATCAGAGTTCTACCTCCCCACATGCTTGCCAACATTTAATATCTACTTTCTAAAGAAAATGAATATTTTATGGCTATCTTAATGATTATTTTTCTGACTTTGAACATGTAATGAGCATTTTTCAGATTTTCTAAGTGTTAGAATCTCTCCATATATTTGTCAACCATTTAGGAAAACCTTTCTATGAATCACTGATTCATATCCTTTGACCAATTTTCTATTAGTTTAAGCCTTTATGTTTTAAAAGTTTTTTCCTCTAAGTTCCCAATATTTTCTATATTGTTTCTTTTATTAATTTAATAATTTTTCACATGTAAATTGTTAATATATATGGTTTCCAACTGTATTTATGATAATCCAAGGGTCAAATTCTAGATTTTTCATATATAAAGACACTTTCCTAACATGACCTGCTAAGCTATCACTTCCCCATTAGTTTAGGGCAACAGTTTTACGATATTTCAAATTCCCATATAAACATGTGTCTATATCTGAGATCTCTTTTCTATTGCAATATTTAAATGTCCCTGGGGCATTATTATAATATTTTTATTACAGTGGCTTTGTTGTATGTTTCAAATATGGATTTCCCCCCTACTTTTCTTTTAAAAAATTGTGTGCAAGTTGTACAATTTTATTCCTCCATATAAATTTTAGAACAGTTAATCATATTTCTCAAAAAAAAACCATCTAAAATTTTGAATGTATTTAATTAAATGTATAGACTAATTTGGGGAAAAAATGGCAGCCTTATATTTTTATCCCATCTCTTAACATATTATACCTTTTGAATTACTCATATTTTGATATGCTGTTTATTTTAACTTTTAAAAGGTTTCTGTAAAGGTCTTGTACATGCTTTGTTAGGATAAAACTCAGATGTTTTATACTTTGTTATTTTTATTGTATTTATTTCTATTATGTTTGCTAATCATTTATTACTAATATAAAGAGAACTACTGATTTTTCCATTGATCTTACATCTACATGTCTTACTAATTTTTTCATCAGGTCTTATAAATTTTTAAATCTTTTTTTATTGTTACTTCTGCCTTTTTCTTGTCTTATGATTTTGACCAGGACTACTAAGTCTATGTTAACTAGTAGCTGTCAGAGTAGGCATCCTTATCTTAATCCAGATCTTAACGAAAATGTATAAACTGTCTCAATTAATTATTAGTGAATAGTAATTTCCTATAGATTTTTGGTATATTGGTATTGAAAGTCTCCTTTCAAGATTAGGAAGTTACCTCCTGTTTGTGACCTTCAAATAGTTTATATAAAAATTATGAATTGATCTTCACCAAATTTATTTCCAACATATCTTGAAATAATTGCTTTTGACTTTCTTTAGTCCACTGATATCATGATTTACTTCTGATGTTTACCAAATATTTAAGGAAGGATAACCCATATGTCATACAATGATAGTCCTTACTTCCTCGGATTGTTATGAATACAAGCATTTAGAAATGTAACTGGAATAAAGTAATCAATACATATATTGTTATTTTATAATTGCAGTTGCTAATAAAAATATTTAAAATGCAAAAAAAAAAGTATATTCTAGAACTGTCCTGCACAGTATGGTAGCCACTAGCTACATGTGGCTATTGAGCCCTTGAAATAGTGCTAGTACAAATCCAGATGTCTTTTTTTTTTTTTACATCTTTATTGGAGTATAATTGCTTCACAATGGTATGTCAGTTTCTGCTTTATAACAAAGTGAATCAGTTATACATATACATATGTGCCCATATCTCTTCCCTCTTACATCTCCCTCCCTCCCACCCTCCCTATCCCACCCCTCCAGGTGGTCACAAACCACCGAGCTGATCTCCCTGTGCTATGCGGCTGCTTCCCACTAGCTATCTATTCTACCATTGGTAGTGCATACATGTCCATGCCACTCTCCTGCCCTGTCCCAGCTTACCCTTCACCCTCCCCATATCCTCAAGTCCATTCTCTAGTAGGTCTGTGTCTTTATTCCTGTCTTAACCCTAGGTTCCTCATGACATTTTTTTTCTTAAATTCCATATATATGTGTTAGATATGGTATTTGTCTTTCTCTTTCTGACGTATTTCACTCTGTATGAGAGACTCTAGGTCCATCCACCTCATTACAAATAGCTCAATTTCGTTTCTTTTTATGGCTGAGTAATATTCCATTGTATATATGTACCACATCTTCTTTATCCATTCATCCGATGATGGACACTTAGGTTGCTTCCATCTCCGGGCTACTGTAAATAGATCTGCAATGAACATTTTGGTACATGACTCTTTTTGAATTATGGTTTTCTCAGGGTATATGCCCAGTAGTGGGATTGCTGGGTCATATGGTAGTTCTATTTGTAGTTTTTTAAGGAACCTCCATACTGTTCTCCACAATGGCTATATCAGTTTACATTCCTACCAACAGTGCAAGAGGGTTCCCTTTTCTCCACACCCTCTCCAGCATTTATTGTTTCTAGATTTTTTGATGATGACCATTCTGACTGGTGTGAGATGATATCTCATTGTAGTTTTGATTTGCATTTCTCTTCTTCTTTCTCTTCTTTGGAGAAATGTCTATTTAGGTCTTCTGCCCATTTTTGGATTGGGTTGTTTGTTTTTTGGTATTGAGCTGCATGAGCTGCTTATAAATTTTGGAGATTAATCCTTTGTCAGTTGCTTCATTTGCAAATATTTTCTCCCATTCTGAGGGTTGTCCTTTGGTCTTGTTTATGGTTTCCTTTGCTGTACAAAAGCTTTGAAGTTTCATTAGGTCTCATTTGGTTTTTTTTGGTTTTATATCCATTTCTCTAGGAGGTGGGTCAAAAAGGATCTTGCTGTGATTTATGTCATAGAGTGTTCTGCCTATGTTTTCCTCTAAGAGTTTGATAGTTTCTGGCCTTACATTTAGGTCCTTAATCCATTTTGAGCTTATTTTTGTGTGTGATGTTAGGGAGTGATCTAATCTCATAATTTTACATGTAGCTGTCCAGTTTTCCCAGCACCACTTTTTGAAGACGCTGTCCTTTCTCCACTGTACATTCCTGCCTCCTTTATCAAAGATAAAGTGACCGTATGTGCATGGGTTTATCTCTGGGCTTTCTATCCTGTTCCATTGATCTATCTTTCTGTTTTTGTGTCAGTACCATACTGTCTTGATTACTGTAGCTTTGTAGTATAGTCTGAGTCAGGGAGCCTGATTCCTCCAGCTCCATTTTTCTTACTCAAGATTGCTTTGGCTATTCGGGGTCTTTTGTGTTTACTTACAAATTGTGAAATTTTTTGTTCTAGTTCTGTGAAAAATGCCATTGGTAGTTTGATAGGGATTGCACTGAATCTGTAGATTGCTTTGTGTAGTAGAGTCATTTTCACAATGTTGATTCTTCCAATCCAAGAACATGGTATATCTGTCCATCTATTTGTATCATCTTTAATTTCTTTCATCAGTGTCTTATAATTTTCTGCATACAGGTCTTTTGTCTCCTTAGGTAGGTTTATTCCTAGATATTTTATTTTTTTGTTGCAATGGTAAATGGGAGTGTTTTCTTGATTTCACTTTCAGATTTTTCATCATTAGTGTATAGGAATGCCAGAGATTTCTGTGCATTAATTTTGTATCCAGCTACTTTACCAAATTCATTGATTAGCTCTAGTAGTTTTCTGGTAGCATCTTTCAGATTCTCTATGTATAGTATTATGTCATCTGCAAACAGTGAGAGCTTTACTTCTTCTTTTCCGATTTGGATTCCTTTTATTTCCTTTTCTTCTCTGATTGCTGTGGCTAAAACTTTCAAAACTATGTTGAATAAGAGTGGTGAGAGTGGGCAACCTTGTCTTGCTCCTGATCTTAGTGGAAATGCTTTCAGTTTTTCACCGTTGAGGACAATGTCGGCTGTGGGTTTGTCATATATGGCCTTTATTATGTTGAGGAAAGTTCCCTCTATGCCTACTTTCTGCAGGGTTTTTTTATCATAAATGGGTGTTGAATTTTGTTGAAAGCTTTCTCTGCATCTATTGAGATGATCATATGGTTTTTCTCCTTCAATTTGTTAATATGGTGTATCACGTTGATTGATTTGCGTATATTGAAGAATCCTTGCATTCCTGGAATAAAGCCCACTTGATCATGGTGTATGATCCTTCTAATGTGCTGTTGGCTTCCGTTTGCTAGTATTTTGTTGAGTATTTTTGCATCTATGTTCATCACTGATATTGGCCTGTAGTTTTCTTTCCTTGTGACATCCTTGTCTGGTTTTGGTATCAGGGTGATGGTGGCCTCGTAGAATGAGTTTGGGAGTGTTCCTCCCTCTGCTATATCTTGGAAGAGTTTGAGAAGGATAGGTGTTAGCTCTTCTCTAAATGTTTGATAGAATTTGCCTGTGAAGCTATCTGGTCCTGGGCTTTTGTTTTTTGGAAGATTTTTAATCACAGTTTCAATTTCAGTGATTGTGATTGGTCTGTTCATCTTTTCTATTTCTTCCTGACTTAGTCTTGGCAGGTTGTGCATTTCTAAGAATCTGTCCATTTCTTTCAGGTTGTCCATTTTATTGGCATAGAGTAGCTTGTAGTAATTTCTCATGATCTTTTGTATTTCTGTTGTGTCAGTTGTTACTTCTCCTTTTTCATTTCTAATTCTATTGATTTGAGTCTTCTCTCTTTTTTGCTTGATGAGTCTCCCTAATGGTTTATCAATTTTGTTTATCTTCTCAAAGAACCAGCTTTTAGTTTTATTGATCTTTGCTATCGTTTCCTTCATTTCTTTTTCATTTATTTCTGATCTGATTTTTATGATTTCTTTCCTTCTGCTAGCTTTGGGGTTTCTTTTGTTCTTCTTTCTCTAATTGCTTTAGGTGCAAGTTTAGGTTGTTTATTCGAGATATTTCCTGTTTCTTAAGGGAGAATGTATTGCTATAAATTTCCCTCTTAGAACTGCTTTTGCTTCATCTCATAGATTTTGGGTTGTCGTGTCTCCATTGTCATTTGTTTCTAGGTATTTTTTTATCTCCTCTTTGACTTCTTCAGTGATCACTTCGTTATTAAGTAGTGTATTGTTTAGCCTTCATTTGTTTGTACTTTTTACAGATCTTTTCCTGTAATTGATATCTAGTTTCATAGCATGTGGTCAGAAAAGATACTTGATACAATCAATTTTCTTAAATTTACCAAGGCTTGATTTGTGACCCAAAGTATGATCTATCCTGGAGAATGTTCCATGAGTACTCGAGAAAAATGTGTATTCTGTTGTTTTTGGATGGAATGTCTTATAAATATCAACTAAGTCCATCTTGTTTAATGTAGCATTTAAAGCTTGTGTTTCCTTATTTATTTTCATTTTGGATCATCTGTCCATTGATGAAAGTGGGGTGTTAAAGTCCCCTACTATGAATATGTTACTGTCAATTTCCCCTTTTATGGCTGTTAGTATTTGCCTTATGTATTGAGGTGCTCCTATGTTGGGTGCATAAATATTTACAATTGGTATATCTTCTTCTTGGATTGATCCCTTGATCATTAAGTAGTGTCCTTCTTTGTGTCTTCTAATAGTCTTTTTTTTAAAGTCTATTTTGTCTGATATGAGAATTGCTACTCCAGCTTTCTTTTGGTTTCCATGAGCATGGAATATATTTTCCCATCCTCTTACTTTCAGTCTGTATGTGTCTCTAGGTCTGAAGTGGGTCTCTTGTAGATAGCATATATATGGATCCTGTTTTTGTATCCATTCAGCCAATCTGTGTCTTTTGGTAGGAGCTTTTAGTCTGTTTACATTTAAGGTAATTATCGATATGTATGTTCTTATTCCCATTTGCTTAATTGTTTTGGGTTCGTTATTGTAGGTCTTTTCCTTCTCTTGTTTTTCTTGCCTAGAGAAGTTCCTTTAGCATTTGTTGTAAGGCTTGTTTCGTGGTGCTGAACTCTCTCAGCTTTGCTTGTCTGTAAATGTTTTAATTTCTCCATCAAATCTGAATGAGATCCTTGCTGGGTAGAGTAATCTTGGTTGCAGGTTTTTCTCCTTCATCACTTTAAATATGTTCTGCCAGTCCCTTCTGGCTTGCAGAGTTTCTGCTGAAAGATCAGCTGTTAACCTTATGGGGATTCCCTTGTGTGTTATTTGTTGTTTTTCCCTTGCTGCTTTTAAAATGTTTTCTTTGTATTTAATTTTTGACAGTTTGATTAATATGTGTCTTGGTGTATTTCTCCTTGGATTTATCCTGTATGGGACTCCCTGTGCTTCCTAGACTTGATTTTCTGTTTCCTTTCCCATATTAGGGAAGTTTTCAACTATAATCTCTTCAAATATTTTCTCAGTCCCTTTCTTTTTCTCTTCTTCTTCTGGAGCCCCTATAATTCGAATGTTGGTGCATTTAATGTTGTCCCAGAGGTCTCTGAGACTGTCCTCAGTTCTTTTCATTCTTTTTTCTTTATTCTACTCTGCAGTAGTTATTTCCACCATTTTATCTTCCAGGTCACTTATCCATTCTTCTTCCTCAGTTATTCTGCTATTGATCCCATCTAGAGTATTTTTAATTTCATTTATTGTGTTGTTCATTGTTGCTTGTTTCATTTTTAGTTCTTCTAGGTCCTTGTTAAATGTTTCTTGCATTTTGTCTATTCTATTTCCAAGATTTTGGATCATCTTTACTATCATTATTCTGAATTCTTTTTCAGGTAGACTGCCTATTTCCTCTTCATTTTTTAGGTCTGGTGGGCTTTTATCTTGCTCCTTCATCTGCTGTGTGTTTTTCTGTCTTCTCATTTTGCTTATCTTACTGTGTTTGGGGTCTCGTTTTTGCAGGCTGCAGGTTCATAGTTCCCATTGTTTTTGGTGTCTGTCCCCAGTGGCTAAAGTTGGTTCAGTGGGTTGTGTAGGCTTCCTGGGGGAGGGGACTAGTGACTGTGTTCTGGTGGATGAGGCTGGATCTTGTCTTTCTGGTGGGCAGGTCCACGTCTGGTCGTGTGTTTTGGGGTGTCTGTAGACTTATTATGATTTTAGGCAGCCTCTCTGCTAATGGGTGGGGTTGTGTACCTGTCTTGCTAGTTGTTTGGCATAGGGTGTCCAGCACTGTAGCTTTCTGGTCGTTGAGTGAAGCTGGCTGCTGGTGTTGAGATTGAGATCTCTGGGAGATTTTTGCCATTTGATATTATGTGGAGCTGAGAGGTCTCTTGTGGACCAGTGTCCTGAAGTTGGCTCTCCCACCTCAGAGGCACAGCAGTGACCTGGTTGCAGCACCAGGAGCCTTTAATCCACACGGCACTGTTCACCATCCCTTGTGAAACCAGAAGAGCAGCTTTCTTATGGAATGATGAAGAACTTGTAAAGATAAAACACCAGTATCCAATTGCATCATCTGGCCACATGCCTTCTACATCAATCAAATATCTGCAGATATGGTAGCCAGTCCTGTTTAAACCATGAGTACAGTGGACACCAATAAGTGTGTCATTATCTTTATTTTCTTTCAGAAACCCATTAACAGCACATTGGAATTTAAAAATAGTGTCATCTTCTGGCACCTGATGCCCAATTGTACAAATTTTTAAGTAAGGAATAGTTTCTGGTAAGTCCTCTGGCTTATAATAGCAGCGAGTATATGTTAAGTCAATAATCAGCCCAAGTTCTTCATTCTGTTCTTGGATTTTGTTAAAAGAGATCCAAGGGGGAAAAACATTCTTTTGGAGCAAGATTCTTTTCAAAACTCTTTTTTAAAGGAACTTTGAAAGCAATGAAACGAGTCCCAGGCATCCGCTGTTCAGCTGGGAGATAGTCTTTCCACCTTTCCGTGATGTGCTTTCCGCCTTTCCTCTTGGCCCCAGATGTCTTGTAAGTGTAAAACACACATTGGGGCTTCCCTGGTGGCACAGTGGTTGAGAGTCCACCTGCCAATGCAGGGGACACGAGCTCATGCCCCGGTCCATGAAGATCCCACACGCCGTGGCGTGGCTGGGCCCGTGAGCCATGGCCGCTGAGCCTGTATGTCCTAAGCCTGTGCTCTGCAACGGGAGAGGCCACAGTGGTGATGGGCCTGCATACCGCAAAAAAAAAAAAAAAAAAAAACACAAAAAAACAAAAAAAAACACAATACATTGAATATCAAAAACTTACTACAAAAAATTAATGTAAAAATCCCAATAATGTTTACATCGTTACATGGTGAAATGATAATATATTGACTATATTGGGTTAAATAAAAATACAATGAAAACTGGAAAAAACAAAAAATGTTCATGGATGAGAAGACTGTAAGCTGAAGCTAGTGCCTAGTAAATGACAGAGCCCCACAAATGTTGTGGAAGATTGCATGAAGTTTATATGATGGCTATTACTTTTTTTTTTTTTTTTTTTGCGGTACGCGGGACTCTCATTGCTGTGGCCTCTCCTGTTGCAGAGCACAGGCTCCGGATGCACAGGCTCAGCAGCCATGGCTCAAGGGCCCAGACGCTTCGCGGCACGTGGGATCTTCCCGGACTGGGGCACGAACCCGTGTCCTCTGCATCAGCAGGCGGACTCTCAACCACTGCGCCACCAGGGAAGCCTGATGGCTATTACTTTTGTAAGCCTAGAGGGGAATGGAACTTGTTCCTTAGGGGAGGACATTCTTGTCATTAAAGGCTATAGTGTGTAGCCTTGGATAATCACGCATAGCATAAAGACACTTAATGAATCTGGTAAAAGATAGTGGGGAGGACAGCTGAACAGTGGGATGGGGATGGTGGGAAGGATGGGAATGGATGGAAAGTTTCCAGAAATAAATTTTACAGTAGTTCATGGCTACTTCTGTTCTCCCAATCAACCTCTCATCTTGGACTGAGCAAAGAACCCCAGAGTGGAGGAGAGCAGTGGAAGCAGATCAAGGAATTCTCCATTCTGTATTATTTCCAACCCTTTGACGAAGTGTTCTAGAGATATAAATACACGTATGTGTATGCAAGTCTCTAATAGCTGCCAAGGTAGATGTGTTTAATACACCTTATTCTATATTTCAAAGCTAGATTACCTGTCAAGGCCTCTTTTTGGCTCTCTCGATCCATTATTTTATAGTTCTTCATGTCTTCAGTGCTCTTTTTATTTCATTCATTTGTATTCTTCATAGCATCCTGGTGATCCATACTGTTAATTCTGTCTGACAAATGAAAATTGGACTTGGGGAAACTATGACTTGGGCAATTCATCCCAATAAACAGAGATAAGACCAGGAAGCAAGCTTAGAAGTTTCCGGAACACATCCTGTTGTGTAAGCTACTAATCTCCAAAACAGCTGCTTTTTACCATCCCTACTTTTTGTTTCATTTGCATTCATTCAGGATCTTTTTGTTGCGAGGCCCCACTGGCCTGTGGTTATTCTGAATTAGAAACTCTTAAGCATTCTTGATCTTTCTGAGCTTGGCAAAGTGTCTCTGGGGAGTGTTCTAAGAGAATAAAGTATGTCCTGTCATGTAACTGTTGCTGAAGAAAAGACAGAGGACTCAAAGCCAGGAGTTCCTTGCTATACATAAGCCCCATGACCTGGGTGAATCCTCTTGGTGCCATAGATTCTCCATCCGTATTCTCTGCCTCTCCTAATCTCACAGGGATATTATGCAGCTAAATGAAATGAAATTATTTTGACCTACTTGGATTTGACGAGCTCTTAGTTCTCTTCCAGTTCTGAAATTCTATAGCTCTTTACAGTGGGTAGAGAAGCTGAAAAAAGAGAGCCAAGAAGAGATTTTTTTAGAAGATCTATGTTTTTTATTCCTACTAGTAAACAGGTGATGACAGCTCTTCAGCTCCTATCTCAGCCTTGTCAACAAGTCATTCAAGTGTAGGAATTTTATCCCCAGAGGTACTGGGGGAAAAAAATCATTGGTCTTTTTAGTCCAGCTACCAAGGCTGCAGTTTCCATGAATGGTGTATGCTTTGGTTGAGGATTTGAAGCAGTATCTCTGGCAATTCTATACCTCCTACAGGGAAAATACAGGTGACTCTGTTTCTCAGTGTTAATTTACTCCATTCTTTTCTTCCGTCCTTTTTATATTTCCTCTCTCCCACTGAACTTCCTTTCTTCCTCTCTCCTTGTACAAATAGCTCTTTCCACTTGAGTTTGGCTCACCTATAAGATCCATTGTCTACAGATCATTGACCTCTTAGTTCAAATTCTTACCAAATGGGAACTGGATAACTTAATCAGGTCTTGGGATACTCTTTCCTCTTGGGTTATGGGTCTATTTGGGTTAGAATCAGCTGTAGGAGGTGGAAGGCATGGGGGCCTTCCACTCAGGGACCATAAACAGTGCAGACTGTAATAGATCTACTTTGGTTTTCAGTCTATAATAAAAGAACTCTTCCACAAAGCTCAATACCTAGCTTCAGTTATAGATGATAAACATTGTACTTTGAACACACACTGTATCTAGAGTCAGGAAGTCTTTGTTCATAATCCTGGCTCTGTCTCTCCCAAACTATGTGAATTTCTTATTACCTAACAGTTTTACCATCTGCAAAAGGGGGAGAGGATGATAATAATAACTTCTACGCACCTCACAGAATTGTTGTGAAGAAAATATGCCAAAAATGTTTATAAGTTTGTGAATTTAGATGCCATGCATTTATATATATTTATATATATTTTTAATATATTTTTCCAGTTTTATTGAGATATAATTGGTGTATAACACTGATTAGTTTTAAGCATACAACATAATGATTTGATATACATATATACTGCAAAATGATTACCATAATAAGTTTTGTTAACCTTCATCACTTCAAATAGTTACATTTTTTTCTTGTGATGAGAACTTTTAAGACCTACTTTCTTAGTAACCTTCAAATATACAGCACAGTATTGTTAACTATAGTCACCATACTGTACTTTTTAGCCCCAGAACTTATTTATCCTATAATTGGAAGTTTGTACCTTTTAACCACCTTTACTCATCGGTATTTTTTAAGTTTTTATATCTTTAACATTTGTTCTATCTTCTGTAAATCATACTGTGTATAAAATATAAATCATACTCTATGCTCTTAACCCTTATTTGATCATTTGATTGCTCAGTTTACTTCTTCCACACACCTAGACCAAGGGGGCTTTCTCTAACAGCATCTAAAGAATACTTGCATTGTAGCTTCTTCCTCTGCTTTTCAGCACTTACATTACATGCTATTATATCATATATTTAATTGTTTACTGATTTATTTTCTGTTCCTGTTTTTAGATTTGAGCTTGCTTAGGGCAGGGTCTTTAGCTCTCTTCTTCATTTCTGTATCCTTGGTGCATAGTATTTTCTTGGTGTATAACAGATGCTTAATAAATATTTGTTAGTAAATATTTACAAATATGAATGAATGTCCAATAAATAATAATTAACTGCTAACTTCTCTCCCTGCTTCTGGTTCTATTCTTGGGCTCAAGTGAAGTATTTTTATAGAAATACCAGCATGGACTGAAGGAGCAAACCATTCTACAGTCAGTCTATATACATTTAGAGAAAAAAGGAACCAAATCTCTGTGGAGGTGGAATGTCATTTAAAAAATTGCTTTGGCATAGATTTTGAGAAATTGGCCCTATGGCTCTAGGTGTTACTACCATGGTCAAATCCTATCCATAGTAAAACTTCACCCATTCACCTGCACTTGCAAAGTATATAGTTATTATTGACTCTTCATGTTAGCATGTAAGTCTCATGGTCTGGGGGCAAGCAATCAAAATTCATTCACGATGCATGTAGTATGTGATATGATTTCCCTTTCCACCAAAGCAAATGCTCAGAGGGTAAATAGCAGACACAGTTTTTTGATCTGGGCATGGTATTTTCTTTTCAAGTTATTTACATGGTAGATAAAAGAACGTGAAGGAAAATCAAAGCCATGTTGTCACATGCAAGCTGCTCTAGAGGTGAAGCAAAGCAGTTACCTGTCCTGCCTTGAGAACTTGTTGCTGTCTCAGCTTGTTTTCTGTCATCTGGGACCAGGTATCTGAGAAGGTTGATACGATGAAAGTTATTCCTAAATAAAAAACAAACAGAAAAAATCAAAACTCCATATGGTGAGATGTGCCCAAGGAACACCTGAATGTCAGACATATAATCCATGATAGTTTTTCCTTCTGAATCAGAATAGATGCCTGTCATACTGTACATGGTTCAGTGACATGTCTCAAGACAAAGGAAATACTAAAACATGTTCCCAAAAAACTATATAAGAAACTTGCCCTCTTGTCAAAAGAAAAAAAAAAAACCCTTCATTGAATATAGAAGCATAGGCTTTTCTTTCTTCCTGTCCTCAGCGTCCTCCTGTAATTCCATTTTCTCTGCCTGCTGAGAGCTGGATTTCTGAAATTCATATAAATTTCAGCAGGCTGCTGCCTGGAGCCATCAGTCTCTGCTCTGGATGGAGAATGTCCTCCAGAGCACATCTACTGTTCTTAGCTTGTCCTTGCTGCTCAGCTCCCAAGCAGAATGACTGTCACCTTGCGTATTTAATACTAAATTTATCGGGCCGCCATTCCTTGCACTTTACACAAGAGGTCATCAAAGTTAAAGCATTCCAAAGTTTGCAGGGCATGAGGCAAGGGGTCTGTGCACTACAGTGGCGGGGCTGAAAGCTGACCGCACTGTTACCTGGGTACTGGCAAGAGCAGAAAAGGTTGGAAAGAGTACAAAAGTAAATGGAGATTTTTCTTCTTGGTTGAATTATAGATATCTTCAGCATTATTGAACTTGGAAATGTTCCAGGAGACCAGGTCTTCCCCATATCTCCTCCCCAGATGTAAGGCAGGAATGCTCATGTGAGTGGGTCAGGAAGGCTAGGTTTTCCAAGGGATTCTTAACTGCCAATGGATAGTCCTGGTTTCCTCAAGGCCAGTCTCCTTGATAGTTACCATACAATATGTTGTCTTCATGTAGTTATTCATTTTAGTATATAAGCAGTTCCTCAAGGATCCTACTTGCTGATTAGTCCCACTGATTGGGAAGAGAATATTGTAACATCAGGATTTCTCTTTGCAATATTCAGCTGGGACCAAACAATACTGCTTGTCCAGGGCTCTTTTCTTGTCATTGGGTCACATTGCTGGTATGGAGATGTTTCTGGGGATGTTATTCGAAATATTTAACAATCTGAATGGCAGAGGCACATCAATCAAAATGAAAGTCTGACCAGAGTGGACAGCCATTCACCCCTAAGAAAAGCCCAGTGTGTTGTAACCAGGATGGGAAGATGGATGTGCTCACCACCAGCAGCCCAGGCTCTTATCCTAAGCTTCTAAACCCCATCTTAGCATAATCCTCCTATGCTAGAGGCCTCTGATTAGTAATTACAGTTTGTCATGCTAAAAAATATTTAATTACCTTTACCCTTAAAATTACTCTACATTAAAAATTCAACTCACATAGATAACTGAGTGCTTTCACCTCCAATTCTCACCTTATTCCCCAGATATTCTAATTAAAGATGGACTATTTCTTGGAAAGGTATATGATTTGCACAACTCTCATACTAACTTCCCTTTTTCAGTATGTAGATATGGCCTTAGCCTAGGACATGACCTCAGTTGGCTGTTCCCCTAGGCTTGTGAACAGCCCCTGCCCCCAACTCTGTGATTGAGATATATGTAGAATTTCTCTTTCACCTAAACTTTAGCACTAACAGATTCATTCCTTTACCATTTTTTATCCTTCCTCTCTTCCATCCTGTCAACTGTCTACTCCAGATAACAGTCTAGTCACAGTGTCCTGTTTATAATTTTAAAACCCCAAAGCCATTGATTTATTCATTTATTTGCTTATTTATTTATTGTCAGTGGGTATATCAGAACTGAGTTGCACTGGTAGATTAAGAGATATTTATTTGATTTTTTTTCCTTTGGTATCTCTGCTAAAGGTCCTCTTATGAGAGGATGTCAGAATGCTTCAAAAATAAACAATAAAAATAAAAAAGAAAGAAGAAGTGAAAGAGCAAAGAAAGACAAAATCCTATCGATAGTGGAGGCAGAGTCAAGATGGTGGTGTGGGAAGACACAGAGTTAGCGTCTCCCCATAACTAAGGCACCTGCCAGCCACTGGTGGGGTACTCTAATGCCCAAGGAGATGGGAGGAACCCCAGAGTGAACTGGCTTGTGGGATCTTGGTTCACAAGCCCGGGGTTGGGCAGAAGCTCCTGCAGTGGGAGCTCCAAGTCTGAACCACTGGACTAACAGAGAACCTCAGGACCCAAGGAATATTCATAGGAGTGAAATCTCACAGAGGTCCTCATCTCAGCACCAAGACCCAGCTCTACCCAATAGCCTACAGGCTCCATTCTTGGAAGCCTCAAGCCAAACAACCAGTGAAACAGGAGCAAAATCTCACTCAATTAAAAAAAAAAAATTCAGACAGCACAAAAAATATGTCACAGATGAAGGAGCAAGGAAAAAATCTACAAGACCAAATAAATGAAGAAGAATTAGGCAATCTACCTGAAAAAGAATTCAGAGTAATGATAGTAAAGATGATCCAGAATCTCAGAAATAGAATGGAAGCATGGATTGAGAAAATACAAGAAATGTTTAACAAAGATCTAGAAGAACTAAAGAACAAACAAGCAGAGATGAACAACACAATAACTGAAATGAAAAATGTGCTAGAAGGAATCAATAACAGAATAAATGAGGCAGAAGAACGAATAAGTGAGCTGGAAGACAAAATGGTGGAAATAACTGCCAAGGAGCAGAATAAAGAAAAAAGAATGAAAAGAATTGAAGACAATCTCAGAGACCTCTATGACAACACTAAATGCCCCAACATTTGAATTATAGGGGTCCTAGAATAAGAAGAGAAAGGGTCTGCAAAAATATTTGAAGAGATTATAGTTGAAAACTTCCCTAACATGGGAAAGGAAATAGTCACCCAAGTCCAGGAAGCACAGAGAGTCCCATACAGGATAAACCCTAGGAAAAACACACCAAGACACATATTAATCAAACTAATAAAATTAAATTCAAAGAAAAAATATTAAAAGCAGCAAGAGAAAAACAAAAAATAACATGCAAAGGAATCCCCATAAGGTTATCAGCTAATTTTTCAGTGGAAACTGCAGGCCAGAAGGGAGTGGCAGGATATACTTAAAGTGATGAAAGAGAAAAACCTACAACCAGGATTACTCTACCCAGAAAGGATCTAATTAAGATTCAATGGAGAAGTCAAAAGCTTTTCAGACTAGCAAAAGCTAAGAGAATTTAGCACCACCAAACCAACTTTACAACAAATGCTAAAGAACCTTCTCTAAGCGGGAAACAAAAGAGAAGAAAAAGACCCACAAAAATAAACCCAAAACAATTAAGAAAATGGTAATAGGAACATACATATCGATAATAACCTTGAATGTAAGTGGATTAAATGCCCCTACTAAAAGACACAGACTGGCTGATTGGATACAAAAACAAGACCCATATATATGCTGTCTACAAGATACCCACTTCAGACCTAGGGACATATATAGATTGAAAGTGAAGGGATAGAAAATGATATTCCTTGCAAATGGAAATCAGAAGAAAGCTGGAGTAGCAATACTCATATCAGATAAAATACACTTTAAAATAAAGAATGTTACAAGAGATAAGGAGGGACACTACATAATGATCAAAGGATCAGTGAAAGAAGAAGATATAACAATTATAAATGTTTATGCACCCAACAAAGGAGTACCTCAATACATAAGGCAAATGCTAACAACCACGAAAGGAGAAATTGACAGTAACACAATAATAGTAGGCAACTTAACACCCCACTTACACCAATGGACAAATCATCCAAACAGAAGGAAACTCAAGCTTTAAATGACACAATAGACAAGATAGATCGAACTGATATTTATAGAACATTCCATCCAAAAGTGGCAGAGCACACTTTCTTCTCAAGTGCACATGGAACATTCTCCAGGATAGATCACATCTTGGGTCACAAATCAACCCTCGGAAAATTTAAGAAAATTGAAATTGAATCAAGCATCTTTTCTGACCATAATGCTATGAGATTGGAAATCAATTACAGGAAAAAAAAACTGTAAAAAAGACAAATACATGGAGGCTAAACAGTACGCTACTACATAACCAAGAGGTCACTGAAGAAATCAAAGAAGAAATTAAAAAATACATAGAAACAAATGACAATGAAAACACGACAACCCAAAACCTATGGGATGCAGCAAAAGCTGTGGGAAGTTTATAGCATTCAAAGAAACACTTTGAAAACTTCAAGAAACAAAAAAAAAAATCTCAAATAAACAATCTAACCCTACACTTAAAACAACTAGAGAAACAAGAACAAAGAAAACCCAAAGGCAGGAGAAGGAAAGAAATCATAAAGATCAGAGCAGAAATAAATGAAGTAGAAATGAAGAAAAAATGGCAAAGATCAATAAAACTAAAACCTGGCTCTTTGAGAAGATAAAATTGATAAACCATTAGCCAGACTCATCAAGAAAAAAAGGGAGAGGATGCAAATCAATAAAATTAGAAATGAAAAAGGAGCAATCACAACTGACACTGCAGAAATGAAAAGGATTGTAAGAGACTACTACAAACAATTATATGCCAATAAACTGGCCAACTATGAAGAAATGGACAAATTCTTGGAAGAGTACAATTTTCCAAGACTGAACTTGGAAGAATTAGAAAATATAAACAGACCTATCACAAGTAATGAAATTGAAACCGTAATTAAAAATCTTGCAACAAACAAAAGTCCAGGACCAGATAGCTTCACAGGTGAATTTTATCAAACATTTAGAGAAGACCTAAAACAGATCCTTCTCAAACTCTTCCAAAAAATTGCAGAGTGAGAAACACTCCCAAATTCATTCTACGAAGCCACCATCACCCAGATACCAAAACCAGTAAAAGATATCACCAAAAAAGAAAATTATAGACCAATATCACTGATGAACATAGATTCAAAAATCCTGAACAAAATACTAGCAAACAGAATCCAACAGCACATTAAAAGGATCATACACCATGATCAAGTGGGATTTATCCCAGGGATGCAAGGATCCTTCAATATATGCAAATCAATCAATGTGATACACCACATTAACAAATTAAGGAATAAAAAACATCTGATCATTTCAATAGATGCAGAAAAATCTTTTGACAAAATTGAACACCATTTATGATAAAAACTCCAGAAAATGGGCATAGAGGGAAGCTACCTCAACATAATAAAGGCTATATATGACAAACCCACAGTAAGCATCATACTCAATGGTGAAAAACTGAAAGCATTTCCACTAAGATCAGGAATAAGACAAGGATGTCCACTCTCACCACTGTTATTCAACATAGTTTTGGAAGTCCTAGCCACAGCAATCACAGAAGAAAAAGAAATAAAAGGAATCCAAATTGGAAAAGAAGAAGTAAAACTGCAACATGATACTATACATAGAAAATCCTAAAGATGCCACCAGAAAACTACTAAAACTAATCAATGAATTTGGTAAGGTTGCAGGATACAAAATTAACGCACAGAAATCTCTGGCATTCCTATACACCAACAACGAAAAATCAGAAAGAGAAATTAAGGAAACACTCACATTTACCATTGCAATATAAAGAATAAAATACCTAGGAATAAACCTCCCTAAGGAGGTGAAAGACTTGTACTCAGAAAACTACAAAACACTGTTGAAAGAAATCAGAGATGACATAAACAGATGGAGAAATATACCATGCTCTTTGATTAGAAGAATCAATATTATGAAAATGACCATACTACCCAAAACAATCTGTAGATTCAATGCAATCCCTGTCAAACTACCAATGGCATTCTTCACAGAACCAGAACAAAAAATCTTACAATTTGTATGGAAACACAAAAGACCCCAAATATCCAAAGCAATCTTGAGAAAGAAAAACAGAGCTGGAGGAATCAGTCTCCCTGACTTCAGACTATACTACAAAGCTAAAGTAATCAAGACAGTATAGTACTGGCACAAAAACAGAAATAGAAGTCAATGGTACAGGATAGAATGCCCTGAGAAAACCCCATGCACATATGGGCACCTAATTTATGACAAAGGAGACAAGAACATACAATGGAGAAAAGACAGCTTCTTCAATAAGTGGTGCTGGGAAAACTGGACAGCTACATGTAAAAGAATGAAATTAGAACACTACCTCATGCCATCACAAAAATGAACTCCAGATTGATTAAAGACTTATATGTAAGTCCGGACACTGTAAAACTCTTTGAGGAAAACATAGGAAAAACACTCTTTGACATAAACCACAGAAAGATCTTTTGTGACCCACCTCCTAGAGTAACAGAAATAAAAATAAACAAATAGGAGTTAATTAAACTTAAAAGCTTTTGCACAGCAAATGAAACCATAAACAAGACAAAAAGACAACCCTCAGAATGGGAGCAAATATTTGCAAATGAAACAACAGACAAAGGATTACTCTCCAAAATATACAAACGGTCATGGAGCTCAATATCAAAAAAATAAACAATCCAGTTACAAAATGGGCGGAAGACCTAAATAGATATTTTGCCAAGGAAGACATACAGATAGCCAAGAGGCACATGAAAAGATGCTCAACATCACTAATTATTAGAGAAATGCAAATCAAAACTACAGTGAGGTATCACCTCGTGCCAGTCAGAATGGCCATTATCAAAAAAGCTGGAAACAATAAATGCTGGAAAGGGTGTGGTGAAAAGGGTGCCCTCCTACACTGTTGGTGGGAATGTAAATTGATATAACCACTATGGAAAACAGTATGGAGGTTCCTTAAAAAACTAAAAATAGAACTAACCATATGACCCAGCAATCCCACTACTGTGGGACAATAACCAGGACATGGAAGCAACCTAAATGTCCATTGACAAGTGAATGGATAAAGCAGATGTGGCACATATGTACAATGGAATATTACTCAGAAACGAAATTGAGTTATTTATAGTGAGGTGGATGGACCTAGAATCTGTCATACAGAGTGAAGTAAGTCAGAAAAAGAAAAACAAATACTGTATGCTAATGCATATATATGGAATCAAAAAAGAAAAAAATGGTACTGATGAACCTAGTTGCAGGGCAGGAATAAAGAGGTAGAAATAGAGAATGGACTTGATGACATGGGGTGGGAGGGTGAAGCTGGGACAAAGTGAAAGTAGCATCGACATATACACACTACCGAATGTAAAATAGTTGGCTGGTGGGAAGCAGAAGCATAGCACAGGGAAATAGGTTGGAGCTTTGCGGTGACCTAGAGGGGTGGGATAGGGAGGATGGGAGGGGGAGGCTCAAGAGGGAGGGAATATGGGGACATGTGTATGCATATGGCTGATTTGCTTTGTTGTACAACAGAAACTAACACAGTATTGTGAAGCAATTATACTCCAATAAAGAGCTTTGAAATAAAAAAATCCTAGCGATAGTTAACAAGTAAATCTAGTTTACCTGTACTCAGTTTCTAAAATTCATTCTTGCTTCCTAAAGGGCTTAAAATTTTTACTCAGGGGTTTTCCCTGGTGGCGCAGTGGTTGAGAGTCCGCCTGCCGATGCAGGGGACGCGGGTTCGTGCCCCGGTCCGGAAAGATCCCGCATGCTGCCGAGTGGCTGGGCCTGTGAGCCATGGCAACTGAGCCTGCGCGTCCGGAGCCTGTGCTCCGCAACGGGAGAGGCCACAACAGTGAAAGGCCCGCATACCGCAAAAAAAAAAAAAAATTCTGCTCAGGGAAAAACAACTGGCAAAAATGACACACTGCCCCTCTACCTTTCCTCTCTGCTGCCCTTGACCAGGGCCTTGTCTCTCTTGTATTTTATTTGTGTACTTTTTCTTATCCCTCAGGGTGACCAAATTCTGCCTAATCTCTGGAAACATTTGTGGGGCAGAAGGGAGTAGTCAAGTGAGTGTAGATTTGCCTCAGGCCCTCCTTCCCAGAACACCAAGGTGGAAGATGGCTGGAACCCCTCCCGCCCACCCATTTACCTCCAAGTGCCTGTTGTATACTTCTTTCTCTTCAAAGTTGTCCCGAAGCTAACTTCATCTCTATGAAAACATCTTTGGCTGGGGGAAGGGGAGCACCAACTCTTCCCAGCCCCCATTTTCCACCTTGTCCCTGGACAACTTGCAGTGGGTCCTGGTGGCATTTTAGTGGAAACAGATGTTTCCTCTTTCTCAAAAGTTTAGTGTTGCTGTAGGATCTGGGCTTTGTATGTTATGTCAGTCCCCTGGAAGCCTTCCTTGGACATTTCAGAGCAGTCAACTTAAAGCATTATATTATAATACAGCATTACAATTGAGATCTCCCATTGGACACAAGCTCTTTGAGATCAGGTTTGTTTTATTTTTATTTTATTTTACTTCACTTTATTTTATTATCATCTTTAAAATCTATTTTCCTAACACCTATTCTAGAGCTTAGCTCATCATAAATTCTTAGTAAATATTTTGTTGAATGTATGAACTAATTAATTACCCAGTGTATTTGAGAATGAGCATTTTCTACCAGTTCAGAAAAACTCTTAATACTTGCTCGTCTTTGTACCTTGATTATGGGGATTTTTTTCCTTGTCTGGAAGGTGGTAGGGATAAAGGGTGGGGCAGGGACTAGACACCTTTTGTTTATCAGCCATGTAGGACTAACTAGGATCCAAGAAGTAACGAAAAGGAAGTTCATGGGGACAGATAATATAATTTGAAGTTGTGTGTTCATTGATCAAATCCTAGGACTCTCCCTTATGTGGCAGGGCCAAAAGGATGTATGAAAAAGAGTAAGTACTTCTTTTTTTTCCCTTTTGCTACAAATGTAGCTGTGTAAAATATAAATCAATGAGAGGTTAAGACATTTTCTCTAAACAGTTTAAACCCTATTCTTTGCAGTTTAACCAGCAGTTGTGGAAATTCAAGCTTTAGTCACGAAGATTAGAAAGAGAATGAAATTGAGAGTCAGGAGAATTGGAATTAATATCATTTGGGGTGTGAAAAGGTGATTGAATAAAGCATTTTCAGTCTTCAAGCCACAGTTTCCTCATCAAAAGTAACAATGACAACTGCATTTTCTACTTTATAAGCCTATTGTAAAGCTATATGCAAATAATCTACGTTAAAATGACTTTTGAAAAAAAAACTTTGCAAAACATTATAGAAATATAAAGTATGGTATGGTATGTCTGTGATCTTCTATTCCAAGTCTAACTGGGTACTCCTTTTTCAGCTGAATATGTAGGTGTGAACTTTCTGACTTTTCTTTAGGAGAAAAGAGAGTACAAAATTACCCTGTGAATAAAAATGAAACTAGTAGCTGAGTGATTTAAGGAAACGTGGTTATCATGTCTAATTTTCTACTGCTTTCCAGCAATGCTGCACTGACAGTTATCTCTGAAAATCTCAGGATATTGAGCAAATTTACCCTCCTGACACCTTCAGGGAGAAAGAAGCAGTGATACACACAGGCCTCCCCTGGCTAGTGGAGGCTTCAGATTGAAAAGCAGGCAGATGTAAAAATAGGACACAGACAGAGCTGCAATATTTTGACCTAAGTTGTCAGCCTGGATATGAGGTCTTCTGAACTCTCTAAAAGAGAGTTCACCTCACTCAAAGAAATGGGAGGATCAGGTCAATGTTATCACATCATATATTCTACTGCGTCCTGGGCATACTCAACCTATCTGTACCCTATGTGCCTTGGATTTTTCATCCAGCAATTGTGGATTTCCAATTGTGAGGTACTGTGCTGGTCTGTTATTCCCAAATTATACGGATGACTTGGGGAAGGTCAGCTATGTGGTGGTAGAAACCAGAAATGATAGAGAATACGTCATAATGTTACCACCAGCCACTGTACTAGAAATAACAGTGAATACTTATGTGGTACTTACCGCAGGCCCTATACTAAAAATGTTATGACTTTAATTCTCTAATCCTATGAGGAGCATTCTAGAAATATCTCACTTTGCAAATATGGAACCTGAAGCACAGAGAGATCAAGTAACTTGCCCAAGGCCACATATCTAACAAAGGCAAAACATGATCCCAAGCAGCCCAGCTCCAGAGCTTGGGTGATGACTTAAGCTCTATTGAGAAGGGTTCAGCTCTGGCAGTTTGAATAAATAAGATGATTTCTTAGTAATTGCTTAGGTTGTCAACAAAGATTGCTTGTGCATGTCACTGATAGGAAAACCAAAGATGACTCTGTATAACAATATAACACACTCTATGCCTTTTTTTTGAACACCTGTTACACTTAATATGAGTATCAGAGTTAATTATGATTTTGCCTTTTCATGTAAGTAAATTTTGCCTCTACACTAGATTGCATGCAAGTGGAGAATCGTGACTGTTTTAAACTTCCATTACATACACATATTTTTAACAATTTGTCTATTTACAGTTCCTGTGTGCATAGTGCAGGGCACATGGTGGGCACCCATAAACAACAGGAATTAGTTCAGTCACATTTTTTTCCCCTCTTTTTGATATATTTACTTTTTGTTTCCTTGTTCTGAGAGTATTTACAGAATGTAAAGTTGTAAAGAATTGTCTCCACTGGACTCTGTATTCACCCCTTTGGTCAGTGTTCTCTTCCAACTAAAGTGAGAAATCATCAGCTGCCTTTAGGAACTGCACTAACCAGAAGAGAAGGAACTAAAAGCCAACCTTGGCATTGGTGGGGGGTAGAGTGGTCTGGACAAGCCATGATGGCATATGTTTCTCACATATAAGGGAATCGAATACTGAAAGATCAATACCTCACCCCCTGCCCCAATAGTACTCCATCAGACTATTATTTGATAGTTATCAGGACTAGTGCCTGAGTTACACGGGTCTCCTTCTGCTGAATCATTAGTGCAGTTGGCATATGGCTTGGGGAAGCCTAACTACTCCAGATACTAATTTTAAATATGAAAAAAAAGAGTAAGTCATATGGGATCTGGGATTAAAATGACTCCTTAAACTATGCTTTTCCTCCAGGCACACTATGTCTATGCTCAAACTTAGGTGGACTGGGAAAGAAAAATATATTCAAGCATAATACAGGCAAGTCTAAAGGTATTCTGTTTAATAAGCTAGGAGAAATTCCCCTTGATTTCCTAGGTTTTGAAAAGAAAAAAGAAGCGGTTTTTCACTAATAAAAAAATGAATTATAAGAGATTGAAGATTAAAATGGAACGTTGATTCTCCCCTTTGGGCCTTTCTTTTCCTTATTAGTGGAGGAGTAAAAAAAGTAATTTTTTGTCTCTTGTATTAATAATTTTACCCTAGCCATACTTGGATGATAAAAAAAAAAACCAAGGAAGTATGCAAAATTTAGCTTCAATTTCTCAAATTAATCTTGTAATAGATGGTAAAATAGAGTAAAATTAGGAGATGGAATGCAAAATCTTGTAAAGAACTTCTAATTTATCATTTTAAGAGTACTGATTCACTTATTAAATAGACATATTTGTGCTAGACACTGAGAATACAGCAAAGAACGCCACTTATTTTAAGCATATATCTCAAAGTACCAATTAAATATTAACCAAAGGAGAATTAGGTTGAGAGGTAGAGGCACTAAAAACTACAGGTTTCTGCCTGCCTGGGTTGATACTTTATATTCCTTATAACTTCCATTTTGGAAGTCATTTGATTTAGCTGAGAATACCCTAAACTTGACAATGTCGTATAGGAGGGAGAAACACCAGGCTGTTTTTGAGGGCTCACTTACCACCTCAACACAAGCACTGTCAAAGGGATGGTAATGACCAACACTGCATAGAAGAATGGAAATGGAGGAGTAGGGTTCAATCCTCATGACTTCAAAATAAGCCAGACTGAGCCAGAAATCTCTTCGGCATATCCAACAAAGCATATGCAAGCCAGTGCTCTCCCACAGGGCAGAGATGTGTGATTTTATGTACACTAAATGTAGCATCTAGGGAACTATAATCATGTGATTACTTTGGTGATCGGAGCGAGCTTTTTTTCACTGCTGAAGATACACTGGCCCTAGATCAAGAGAGCTTGTCAATGGATTTTGAGGAAGAATGGATTGCTGTAGAAGTATTTAGCTAACATTTTAAAACTAACTCTTAATTAAAAGCACTTGTGATGTGCCTTAATACAGGTATTTGTTCTTGGATTAATTCTTTACTGCAGTCCTAACCAAGTAGCCCAAGTAAGTGTTGTAAATATGTATCTGTACCAAATAGGGCCCCATGCATATTCTGTATGCTAGATTTTACTTATTATTTTTCATTGTGTCCATTCATTCAGTCTTAGGAACCAAAGAAAGAGGATTAACACTACATGGACGTCTACTCTTCCTTTGACTATGCTGCAAACTACCTGATCATTCCAGAAAAAGCTCAAGCAAAGGTTTAAGTGCATGCCCTTCTCTTTGCTGATATTTTTTTCATCATAAGCATTAATTGGATACTTCTTAAGAAGTTAAAATTGATATCATCTTGATTACCATGATTATGATCAATTTTTCTTCATCTTTTGTGTGCATAGAAATGGGAGATTTGTGTGCACAGAAATGGGAGGTTCTAGTCCTGAGCAGTTTAATAGTAGAAAGAAGGCTAATATACAGATAACGTTGCTTGGTAACTCCCCCAAATGCTTTCATTTAAATTTCTTATTTATTTATTTATCTAGAGTAACCGCAATTTATTAGAGTAAACAAGGTGGTTTGGTTCTTCCACTTCTAATTGTAAAATATGCTTTAAGCAATCTTTTGAATGAAAGAAATGTTAGAGCGCAAGGTCAGTTAACCATGGCCCTCTGGCCAAATCCAGGCCACAGCTTGTTTTTGTCAATAAAATTTAATTTGAACATGGCAGACACCCATTTTCTCATGTATTGTATGTGACTGCTTTCAAAATAAAACAGCAGGGTTGAATGTTTGCAACAGAAACCTCAGATTGCAAAGCCTAAAATATTTACTATCTGTACTTTTACAGAAAAAGTTTGTGAACTCTTGTATGTAGAAAAAGTTTGTGAACTCTTGTATGTAGAAAAAGGAAGAGAGCATACCAGTGAAGAGCATAATTCTATATATCAAACATGACAGCATTCAGATAATCAAGGAACAAATTGTAGATGGCTTTGAGGTTAATTCCTAGGACTATTGATTTGAGTAATAGTTGGTATCTGGAGTAAACTTCTGAGGAGGAAAACAAAGCCCAAATGATTCTTGAATTCTGGATAGAACCGGTCAGAGAATCTAGAGGTAATAAGGAATTTCAGATGGAACTTGCTAAATACAAATAATAATTATAATCTAGTATTTATTCATTTTTACTGTTACCACCCGTAGATAATAGATGAATCTGGAAATGATGCTTTATTTTTGGTACTTTCAATTTCAGGTGTCACTAGTATTATCAGATGGAAGGGAAATCTAGACCTGGAAAGTGGCATTCCATGTATATATACAAGGGACTCTAGTCTTAGTATAGCTTATTATCAAAAGAAGAGGAAGTATTATTCTTTTATTTCTTGCTTGCTGAGTTTTTACCAAGAATGGATATTGAATTTATCAAATGTTTTTCCTATGTCTATTGAAATGATTGTATGATTTCCTCCTTACCTGTCAATGTGGTAAGTTATATTGATTAATTTCCTTATGTGAAATCAATAAGCCCTACTTTTCCTGCTATATTATGTTTTTTAATACATTACTGTATATGATATTCTAATATGTTAAAAATTTTGAAGCTATGTTCACAAGAGGTATTGCTCTGTAATTTTTGTTTTCTTATAATGTCTTTGTTTGGCTAATGAGTTGGTAAGCATTCGCTTCTCCTCTACTTTCAGAAGGAGTTTGTGTGGGATTGGTTGTATTTCTTCCTTAAATAATTGGCAGAATTTACCAGTGTAACAATCTTCCTACCAGTTTTCTCCATGGGAAGATTTTGAATTACAAATTTAATTTCTTTCACTTGGTTATTTTGTCTTAGTTTTGTTAATATGTATCTACCAAGAACTTTTTCCATTTCATCCAAGTGGTTGAATTTTTTGGCATTGAATTATATACAATATTGTTTTATTATCTTAATATCTGTAGTGATGTCCTTTCTCTCATTCCTAATATTGGTAATTTGTATCTTCTCTCTTTTTCTTGAAACTAGAATTTGTGAATTTCAATGATTTTTTTCAAAAGCTCACTTTTTAGTTTTATTAGTTTTAAAAAAGTTCCACTTCATTCATTTTTTGTGCTTATCTTTATCCTCTCTTTCTTCTACTTACTTTGAGTTTAATTTGCTCTTCTTATTTTTATTTATTTATTTACTTTTTAAACTTTTATTGGAGTATAGTAGATTTACAATGTTGTGTTAGTTTCAGTTGTACAGCAAAGTGAATCAATTATACATATACATATATCCACCTTATTTTAGATTCTTTCCCCATATAGGTCACTACAGAGTATTGAGTAGGGTTCCCTGTGCTATACAGTAGGGCCTTATTAGTTACCTATTTTATATATACTGTAGTGTGTATATGTTAATCCCAATCTCCCAATTTATCCCCCCTCCCTTTTTCCCCCTGGTAACCGAAAGCTTGTTTTCTTCATCTGTGTTTCTATTTCTGCTTTGTAAATAAGTTCATTTGTACCATTTTTTAGATTCTACATATAAGCGATATCATATGATATTTGTCTTTCTGTGTCTGACTTACTTCACTTAGTATGGCAATCTCTAGGTGCATCCATGTTGCTGCAAATGGCATTATTTTGTTCTTTTTTATGGCTGAGTAAAATTCCATTGTATATATGTACCACATCTTCTTCATCTATTTCTCTGTCAATGGACATTTAGGTTGCTTCCAAGTCCTGGCTATTGTAAATAGTGCTGCTATAAGCATTCAGGTACATGTATCTTTTCAAATTATGGTTTTCTCCAGGTATATGCCCAGGAGTGGTATTGCTGGGTCATATGGTAGCTCTATTCGCAGTTTTTTAAGGACCCTCCATACTGTTCTCCATAGTGGCTGTACCAATTTGCAGTCCAACCAACAGTGTAGGAGGGTTTCCTTTTCTCCACACCCTCTCCAACATTTATTGTTGGTAGATTTTTTTTGATCATGGACATTCTGACCTTGCTTTTTTAAAAAAATAAGTTTTATAAAGTCTTAAGGCAGATTATTGATGTTAGACCTTTTACTTTATAATATAAATATCTAAAGCAATAAATTAACCTAAAAAACTAATTGTAACTCACTGATTTTGATATATTGATTTCATTTTCACTGAGTTCAAAATATTTTCTAATTTCCTTTATGATTTCTTCTTTAATTAATGGCATACTCAGAAGTATAATATTTGATTTCCAAATATTTGAAGATTTTCCTGATAGTTTTCTGCTATTAATTTCTAATTCAATTCTTTTTTGGTCAGAAAATATAATATGTATTTTTTCAATTCTCTCTAATTTATTAAGACTTATTTCATGTACCAGCATATAGTCTATCTTGGGCAATATTTAGTTTTCAATTATAAGGAATGTATATTCTACAATTATTGGATGGAATGTTCTGTGAATGTCAGTTAGGTCAAGCCATTTGATAATGTTCAAGTCATCAATATTATTTACTGATTTTCATCTACTTCTATTAATTACTGAGAAAAAAAAGTGTTAAAACCTCCAACTGTAATTGGGATCTTATCTATTTTTCCTCTGTTCATTATATTTTTGCTTCATGCATTTTGACACTTTGCTATTAGGTGAATACACATTTAGAATTTTTTTTTTTTTTCTGATGAATGGACTCCTTTATCATTATGAAACATTCCTCTTTATCCTTAGTAATATTCCTTATTCTAAAATCTACTTTGTTTTCTTTTGATTAGTTTTCTTTCAATTAGTGCTTCATGGTGTATTTTTTACTATTAATCTATTTTTAAAATATTTAGTATAGTTTATTGTGGACAGAATATCATTAGATCTTGCTTTTCTTATTATCTGATAATCTGTGCCTTTTAATTAGTGTTTAGACTATTTGCATTTAATGTAATTATACATTTGGTTTAAATCTACCATATATTTGTTTTCTAATCGTTTTATTTGTTCTTTGTTTATTTTTCTCTTTTTACATAGTTATGAAATACTTGAAACTGAATATGCCATTTTATTTCCACTATTGGCTTATTAGCTATACCACTCTGTTCAGTACATTATATTTTCTTTAGTTAATTATCTTTGTAAAAAAAATTATAAATTAGAGAAAACTCTTTTATTTATTTATTTGAAATTTCTGGCACTCTTCCTTTGTGTTTTTTACTTGCAATATTCTATTATTTTCCTCATGCCTGATGGAATTCCTTTAACATTTCTAATAATACAAGTCTGCTGATGATGACTTTTCTCTATTTTTTTGTCTAAAAATGTTTTAAATAATATATCTGCTAGATGTAGAATTCTAGATTAATTCTTTTTCTTTCAGCCTTTTGAAACATGTTGGTCCACTGTTTTCTCACCTCTACTTTTCTGATTAGAAGCTAATTGTCATTTGAATCATTTGTTCCATCATCCCAATACTCTGGGTGCTTTCAAGATTTTACCTTTATCTTCAATTTTCAGCAGTTTGGTTATGATGTACCTAGGTGTGGTTAAAGTCCATTTGGACTTTACTGATTTTTTGAATATGTAAATTTATGTCTTTACCAAATTTGGGAACACTTGGCCATTATTTTTTCAATATTGCTTCTGCTCCATTCTTTCTCTCCTATTGTCCTGGGACTACCATAACATGGAAGTTAGACTTCTTAATATTGTCAAACATGTCCCAGACACACACACACACACACACACACACACACAAACACACACACACACACAATTTTCCCTCTCTGTTCTTCAGATAGCAATTACTCAATTCATTTTAATGTTAACCTGTGTTTTTTCTTTTTCGTCTCCATCCTGCTGTTAAATGAACCAATACAATGAACTTTTAAATTTCAGATATTTTATATTTTATTTCTAGAATTTTCTTTTGATTCTTTTTCATAGCTTCCATTTCTTTCCTAGATTTCTTTTTTCATTCATTATAACATTTTTTTTCTTTTTCTTGGCATGGTTATAATAGCTGCTCTACAGAGCCTGATAATTCTACCTTGGGTGCTGTCTCTTTTGATTTTTTTTTCCCTTGAGAATAAATCATATTTTTCTATTATTCCATATGTTGAGTAATTTTGGATTGGATCCTTGGGATTGTTGATATTATGTTGTGGATACTCTGGATTCTACTATATTAGTTCAAAAACAGTTTATTTTGTTTGTTTTTGTAGGCAATTACCTTGGTTGGACTCAGACTGAAAATTATGCCTTTTGGGTAACAGTTTAACCTTCAGTTCAATTCTGTTAATCTTAGCTAAGTGGCTTAAAGTAGGCTCCATTCATTCACAATTCATGGGTCATCCAGAGATTTTGGTAAAGTGTATGCACAGAGTCTGTGGCTCTCCCTCTGTATGTTCTGTTTTTCTGGGTGCCCCCTCACTTTCTAGCAGCTGTACTCTGACTATTCAGGCCTGAAAGATGGTATGTTTTCCATGAATTTTAGCCACTTCACATGGTACCAAGTATAGCTTGCTTTCAATCTAAATGCTGTATAAAAATTTTCTTTTTGTCCATGTTCCAGAATCTGTCTGCTGTTTTGCACTATCCAATTCTTTCACGTAATTTCTTTTGCATTTTATCCAGAGTATATGGTTATTATCTGTAGGAAAGTCAACCTAGTAAGAATGTATTTGTCTATGCCAGAAGCAGAACTACTTCTATGCATGTCAGGGCTGGTTCTCAGTAAGACACAATGCGACCCCTATGCAGACCTCTTTTTCTTCATACTATCTACTTTTAGAAACTTTGTCCCCAAATTTCCAGCTGCCTCATCTTTCCCAGTTTTAATCTTCACCTCCTCAACTCAGGGAGGCCAACTGAATTCTCTCTGTATTCTCCCACCCTGTATTTATGTTTTGGTAATTGACTCCAGGCAGAAAGGCAATATAAATGTAGAGCTCACCTTAATTTTTCTTATTCTCAGGAATACCAATCCTGCATTTCCTGTTTTCCCGTGTGTGAAACAGTTGTTTCATATATTTTGCCCAGTTATTTACACCAGGAGGTTAAACTCAATTTTTTTTATTTCACCATGGCTAGCGGAAGAAGTTCTAAGTTCTGTGGATTTAGAATATTTGGAAAATATATAAAAGAGAAAATAAAATCATTCTAAAACCTAATCATCAACAGACAATTGCTGTTAACATATAGACATATTTCCTTGGAATTTGTGCAGTTTATTTCTAGACTTTATAACATTATAAATATATGTGTGTACATATATGTGTATATATAATAATTTAAATATAAATATGTATAATTATTGTTTATAATAATTTAAATATGTATAATTTATATAATATATATAAAATTTTAAACAGTTAATAAAAGATCATTTACAGATCCTATTTAGAAGACAATAGATTTAGGGTATGGTGACAACTAATATTTGTTCCTAGGTGGTCCCTTTTAATTAAGCAAAATTACTCAGGTCATTTAGTGTGACTTTTGGCCATGCAAAAAAATATTTATTCAAGACACTTGGCAAGGTTTGCTCTGTGTAGCTCTGTTTTATGGAGATAGTTGAGGAAAGTTTCTCTTGGCAAAATGTCTCGTGCAAATAGTTTAGATACTTTTTGTAAGTGCTAAATAAAACTAGCAGAAATATTATATTTTATTATTATAAAAAGTAACAGGAGATTCCAGCCCAACTCTGGGATAAACTATTTGGTAGTAGACACAGGACCTGGACTTGACAAAGGAGTGGAATCCAAAGGGAAAGTTAGGAGAGAGCACTTCAGGGTGAACTTTCCTCCAGGGCTGCAGAATTTAGCCAGCGACACACAGGCCAACTGAAGCAGATTGGAGTTCAAAATATATTGCAGGAGAACTTTTTATGTTTGTCCTTCAATTGCTGATCTATCTTCTGCCTTTTTGAATTTCTTTCCTTACTACTTTTGATAATGTGTTTTAAGTTTTTCTCCTGTCCTTTTATTTCCTTTTTCTCCTTCTCTTTCTTCTGTCTTTTTCATCTCATCTTGTTTAGCCAAGGCGTTGCAGATTTTTTCGCTTATGTCTTTCTGAATCTACTTAAAGGAAAACGTCTTCTTATATTTTAAAGAGGAGATCAAAAAATGTAATAAAAGTTTTGTTCTGTTTCTGTAGTATGTTGTTTTCAGAGGTTTATTCTTCTCTTCAGAATCTTGGGAAATTTATCCTTTCACTTGTGTTGTTTTCCCACAAATCACATGTTATCATCTTTCTGTTTACCTACCTCTCCTTAAACAAGGAAAACTGTATCAAGATCTAGTGTTTGTGAACAGACCAACAGGTAATTGCCTTTGTCTCTATGTTTTCTCTACTTAGATGTTACCCTCTTCTCAGATATACAGCCAAAGGCAGGTGATGAGTATGAATCAATCCAATTTCCACTGTCTTTCAGTTTTGCTGTACTGATTTGGGACCTTTTTATCAATGTGTAATATATGGCTAAGTGGATAGGGTATATAAAAAGAAAAAATACAACTCCATGTTTGTATCGTTACAGTGGGGCTTAGATGACAAATGTGGTTTTCAAACTATAGTCATGAACTAATCAACATCAGAATGCAGAGCCTTAGGCCTAATCCCAGGCCACCTGCATCATAGTCTTTAGTGTGGGGAGGAGGAAGGCCTGCAAACCTACATTTTGAACAAGTTCTCCAGGTAAGTCCTACATACACTAAGAACATCTTCCATGAAGCTTTACTTGTAGGGACTCCACTACTCGGAATGCAACTCAGTACTGCTTGTCCATCCCTGCTTCTCAACTCAGTGTGGCCTCTCAATAGGTGAGATGTAGACCAAGAAATACTTACAGCTGCAGCTATAAAAAGGGCCTGCTTTTGGCCATCCCCCCGCAAAAACCAATATCACAGAGGAGAAGAGTCTGCCAAGTACTTGTAAGGTTTTTGTGTCCTCCCTACATCAATGAACAGACAACAGGGAGGACTAAAGAAATTATTTAATTACTTTTTTGGTGAATAGATTTGCTTTATTGCAGTTCCACTACATAAACGTTCCACAGATTGTAATTTTCTCTTCAATTCCTTTGGTCTGAAAATTAGAGGAAATTCTGCCCAGGTTGTGACTGTGTTGCTGGGAGATTTTTCCCTTTTTTGTTCTCTGCATTCTCAATTTTCATAGCGGGTTAGAAGTGGCTATGTTAGAGCTTATTGGCTAGATGCCATTTGAAATCGGAAATTCTAATAGATATATAAAAACATTTGCTTATCATGGAGTAGAGTTGCAACAAATTCACCAATATTTCTTACAATTTTGCTTATATTCAAAAGTCTTTTTAAAAATACAGAAAATATTAAAAATAATATAACAAAGTTATACCCATTAATTGAAACTGACACTTATTAACATTCTGCCATATTTATTTAATAAATTTTTACAAAGTAAATAAAACAAAGATGAAGATGAAGTTACTTTTGCTCCCTATACCTGTTTCCATTCCCTTCCAATCTCACCACATACAGCCAGTGTTATACTTTAAATGGAGATCATCGTAATCTATTTATTTAAAAAATATTCTATACATCCATAAACATATATATGTATATACACACACTTATATACAAGAACAATATATAATATTTTATGTAAATTTTTATTAACATGATTTATTACGTGCTCTGTATTCTACCAGTTGCATTTCTTCCCCTCAATCTATGGTTGAGATGTAGCCATTTTGATATATTAATATCTGTTTAATTTCTTTTACTTCATAATATTCCTTTCTTTGTATATACTCATATTTATCAACTCCCTGATTTCTTCCAATATGTAAGATATTACAACAGTGCTGTAATAAACATTATTGTTTATGTTTCCTTGTGTGCTGTGCAAGAATATTTTTAGGCTATAATCTTAGAAGTGGAATTTTGGGGGTAATACGGTATGCACATTTAATACTGCAAGATATTATCAGATTTTTTTTCTTTCACACTTTTTGAACCACTTTTTACACCTATCATTAAGGCATGAAATTTTCTGTTTTTCTGAATCTTTGCCAAGAGTTGATAGGATCAGACATTGAATTTTTGTTAATATGATTGGTGAAAAAATAAGCCTTACTTGCAATAATTTTACCTCCACATGTGCAGGCTTCCATATTTAGTAAACTCATGTGTCCCAAGTACCTAAAACAGCACCTACGCTCAGTAGAGGCTCAGTAAATATTTTGTTGAATATATTTACTAATGAGCTTGAGCATCTCCTCATATTTATTTGCCATTCAAATTTCTTTTTTGTGTATTGCCTGGTTTATTTCCTTTGCCCGTTTTTGTATTGAACTGTGTGTCTTTTTCTTATTGAGTTGTGGAAGCTCTTCATATGTTCCAGCTACTAATTTCTAGCTCTATATCTTGCAAACATCTTTATCCTTTTGACCCTTATGTGTTTTTTTTTAATTTAACGTATTTTATCGTTAGAACAATTTTAAGTTTAAGGAAAAATAAATGGAAAGTAGAGAGTTTTCATATACCCTCTTAATCCCCCCAACAGTTGCCCTTATTGTTGACATCTTGCATTAATGTGGTACATTTATTATATTTGATGAGCCAATATAAATACATTCTTATTAACTAAAGTCCATAGTTTACATTAGAGTTCACTCTTTGTGTTGTACATTCTGTGGGTTTTGACAAATGTATAATGATATGAATTCACCATTACAGTATAATACACAATAGTTTCACTACCCTAACAATCTGTGTGCTCCACTGATTCATCCCTCCCTTCCTCCTCCCAAACTCCTGGCAACCACTAATCTCTTTGCTCTCTTCATAGTTTTGCTTTTTCCAGAATGTCACATAGTTGGAATCAACCAGCATGTAGCCTTTTCAAATTGGCTTCTTTCACTTAGCAATATACATTTAAGTTTCCTGCATGTCTTTTTGTGGTTTGATAGCTCATTTCTTTTATTAATGAATAATATTCCATTATATACATATATTACAGTTTATTTATACATTCATTTGTTGAAGGACATCTTGGTTGCTTTCAAATTTTGGCAATTACGAATAAAGCATTAATTTGGCAATTGTGAGTAAAACATATGTGTGCAAGTTTTTGTGAACATAATTTTTCATTTCATTTGGGTAAATACCAAGGAGCACAATTACTGGATCATTAGGTAAGAATGTGTTTAGTTTTGTAAGAAGCTGCAACTGTCTTCTGAAATTGCTGTATTATTCCTTATCTTTTAATTTTTATCATGTAGAAGTTTTAAATTTTGATTTAGTCAAATGTAACATTTTTATGGTTTATAATTTTTACTTTTTTACAACAAATCCTACTATATAATCATCAAAATATTCTATGAAATCTCTGTGGCTAATGATGTTAATTTTTATTTTTATATTAATTTCTTGAGCCTGGCATTCTCAGCCTTCTACATTCTGTCCCCAATCTAATATTTACTCTTATCTTCAAAATAACCCACCTACTCAGGCCAAACAGGTCTGCCTATTGACTCCAAAATGAGTCATGAGCAGCCCCACCTATAGTCTTTTGATAATGCTAGTTCTTCTGCCTGAAGAATTCATCTTTCTCTGTATCTAAGTTTAAGTTCAAGTTCTCTTCCTCCTTCAAACCTGAAGTTCAACTTCCCATTGTGGCCTCTTTTGACTTCCCTTCATTTGCTCTTAAGACTCTATTCATATTTTTCAGATCCAAGATGTGATATTCACATTTTGGCAAATAATTTGTAAATATTTTATTTACCAGTCTAAATATCAGAAATGACCAGTCATGGAGGAAAATACAGCATACTAGGGATTTTCTAGATGTATTTTATTTATTTATATATTGTAGGAACTCTTGACTTCTGATACTTACCCTAATTTATTCCTCCATTATAAATCATGTGGTGTTCTATCTATCTTGGAAAAGCAAAGTCTATATTTTATTTCTTATTAAAAATTATGCTTGGTTCAGACATTCATAATGAAATAATAATGTTTTGCAAAACATCTTCCATCCACTATCTAATAATGGTTGCAAAACATCTTCCATCTACTATCTATCACCACACAGTGCTCAGTGGATAGGAGATTCTCTCTATCTCTCTCTCTATCAATCTATATATATACAGGTTTGGCCAGAGAGTTGTTTGTTCGGGTTTTTGTAAGATGTTATGGAAAAACCTGAATGAAATTTTTTGCCAACCCAATATATATATTTTGTGTGTGTGTGTGTGTGTGTGTGTGTGTGTGTGTGTATTTTTTTTCTTTATTCTTTCCCACATCAGTGACATTTCACACATACTTTGAGAAGCTACAGCCCAGGTGAGCCACAATAGAGAAATAGCAAGCATTCCTATTCTAGAGAAGCTTGTATTCTTGGCCTGGGTGTGATATATTACTTTCAGTTTAGATCTGATCTGTTCACATATTCCAACAAATTTCCTAATGAAGTTCCAGTCTTCAGACTGTTTCCACCACAATCTCCCCACACCCAGACTCTGCCTTCTACCAGAAAGATTGAAGAGATGTAGAGCCATGCTATCCATTAAGTGTGTATTTGGGTGGAGAAAAAAATGATTCAGTAATATCAGTATGCTTGATATTCAACTGATTTTTCCAGCTATGATAGGCATTTCTAAAGGAATGTATCCTTGTAAAATTTTTATAAATATTTATCAAAAACATTCTGCTATCTCTAAAACAAAAAGGATAGTGATCTACCCCCACCTACCTCCCCCCACCAACAGAATGTCATGGCCCTGGGTAAACTATGAAGTTAAAAAGATCATGTCCCTTAAAAGATTGGACACATTTTCTGAGATAATAAGAAATTCTGATGAAAGCATAGAGTAGGACACAGTCAGGATGACATGAATGACATCATTCACCAAGGTCAAAGAACTTGAAATATCACAGAGCAGACTCTCTATCTTCTCCAAGTTTTGTTATTATTCTGTTGTTTTCCTCTTGAAAAATGCATGCCTGACGATGATGATGATGATGATGATGATGATCCTTTTTAGAGAGGGAGGTCACAAGGATAAGTATTTATTAATATTAAATAATGCTGTATATTGATAGAATTATTGCATCATTGACTCTTTTGCTTATTTTCTCACAGTTTTAATTTTAGTTATTAAAATTTTTAAAAACCCACATAACAGAATATCATGGAGTTACATCTTTCACCTGAGTTAGGATCCGAAGTGGAGAATGTAGAGGATGAAATTTTTATGAAGTCAAAATTATCCTAAGTCTCTTAGGAAGGTGCACATTGAGGATCAATATAGCATATCTTGAGTAGTCCAATGCAGTTCATTTTTCCTCCAGCATTGGAACAGGTCATTTATGTGCCGGTCAAGCACTAGGTAAGGCAGTTAGCTTGTATTTAGGTTGTATAAAAAATTGTGTTTTAACACTATGTGTTTATTACACAATCTAAATCTACTAAGGATATATGCTAAATCTAGTAAGGATTGCATTTTTTTTCCCCACAATCTTAACCTAGTAAGCAGAGATACACTGTGAGTGTCGAACTGAAACTAGCAGAGGAAATGGCAGAGTTCAGACTCTCATATCATGCTCATGCTATGTAACATGTTATTGTTGAGTGGAAGAATAGATGGACTTGATGAGTTTGGGTTTTGTTGTATTTGTTTTGTCTTGGCTTCTTGTACAGTCTGTATAGTAGTAGTACCTGTATAGTAAATTTGTGTAAGTTAAATAATGAAATTTATAAGTTCATAAAAATGATAAAATTGTCACCAAAAATTTAGGAGACTAAAAATGTCTTTATTTGATATTCAGTGTCTGCTGTTGACATTCAACAACTGAATTATATGTCTCTGTCATAAATTGGCTTGAAATATCTTACCTATAGCCTACCTCTCCAGCTTACCCTGCCAACTTCCTCTCATACCATAAGCTCCAAAATTACCGAACTACTTTCTGCAGTTGCCTAAAAGACCGTGGCTTTCTAGTCTTATGTGCCTTTGTATGTGCTGTTTCCACTCCTCAGAGTCCTGATTCTTTCTTATTTCCTCAACCTAAGCCCACCTGGAGAAATACTACTCATTCTTTCAGAACCAGATCAAGCCTTGCTGCCTCAGTGAAATCTTCCTTGATTCTGTATTATCACTGCACTCAATATATACTTCAGTGGGACATTTGTTGTGCTGAATTTACTTTTATGTCTATCTCTTCAATTAGATCATCTCTTTAAGGGCAATGTTTGAAATACTCATTTTGTATCCTCTGCATTAACATGGACTCAGTATACACTCCAAAATATGGTTATTCAATGAATAAATAATTCATAGATGTTTATTCTCAGGATATGAGGAACCAAAAAAATGATGGAGGCTGATTTAGTATGGGTAATCCAAGCTCAAATACCTTTTTCTCTCAGTTTATGTTGACTCTCTCCATGCTTTTACATGTTCACACCTCAGATGAAGCCTGGCTATAGAATCCCCATAGGAGATGATATCTATTAAAAGAAGAGAAACCACCATGTGTTTTCCAAGAACATTCCCTGGAGAGTTCTTAGTACTTTTGCTGCAAATCCTCCACACTCTTATGTGCCAGTGACCTGGCAGTCATCTTTGCTATCAGTTAAAACTGCACAGTTTAACTCAAAATTCAATAAAAAGCTAATTTCCCACTCATACTGGGACGTAAGCCCAGTACCAGTAGGGAATCTGGAGTAGGGAGGGAAGCTCTGCTCCCTCCCTCCCTCAATGAGCTTACTGGATTTTTTTTTTTTTCTAAAGAAGATGTTGGGGGTAGGAGTTAATTAATTAATTAATTAATTTTTGCTGTGTTGGGTCTTTGTTTCTGTGCGAGGACTTTCTCTAGTTGTGGCAAACGCAGGCCACTCTTCATCGCGGTGTGCGGGCCTCTCACTATCACGGCCTCTCTTGTTGTGGAGCACAGGTTCCAGACGCGCAGGCTCAGTAGTTGTGGCTCATGAGCCTAGTTGCTCCGCGGCATGTGGGATCCTCCCAGACCAGGCTCAAACCCGTGTCCCCTGCATTAGCAGGCAGATTCTCAACCGCTGAGCCACCAGGGAAGCCCTGAGCTTACTGGATTTTAAAGATAAAACATTGCATGATGAAGGGAAGATGTCTTCCCTACCCTACATCTTCTGACATTTCCCATCACTTTATAAGCTAGGATTGTAAAGTGATAATATTAGAGGTGGCTTCATTTCTTCCTAGCCATTCCTATAAGTATTTAAAATTGAATGTACTTTTTTATTCACTTGAATTAAAAAATATAAATATTGCTAAAATAAGAGCATATACATAACTAGTATTAAAATAACCCATTCTAATTGTAGAATATTCTAATTGATTGTCGTTTCAGAAATTATGTTCTTTAAAGCCTCTATTGGCATCTAAGAAAAAAGAACAGGCCTAAAGAGATGTTATGACTTTGCTTAAGATCACCCAGCCATATTTAATTACTGGAGTTCAACCAGTTCTTGTGAGCTTCAGACTAGTGCTCTCTGTTTTCAAATGTGATGAAATTTAGGGTGGGATTGAAATAAACACCAGTAATTTGGTACAATAGAAGATTATTAAAAATAATTTGGGGCCATAACTTAGAAATGATACACATTCTCATCAGAGAGTATGTGTATAAATAAAGTAGATGGAAGTTAGAAATGCTATTGGTGTGTAGCCAAAGGAAAATTACTATCAAGTGTAGAGTAGTGTAAGTTAAATAAATAAATCCTGTTAAGATGTCTAGATCCTCAAGTGGCTCAGTGCCAGCTATCATTTTTAAAATCCTTTTTATTAACTCATTAATTGTTGAGTAACACATAAAGAGAAATGACCAAGATTAAAAATAGGTAAAAGTGGGCTTCCCTGGTGGCGCAGTGGTTGGGAGTCCGCCTGCTGATGCAGGGGACGCGGGTTCGTGCCCCGGTCCGGGAAGATCCCACATGCCGCGGAGCGGCTAGGCCCGTGAGCCATGGCCGCTGAGCCTGCGCGACTGGAGCCTGTGCTCCGCCACAGGAGAGGCCACAACAGGGAGGCCCGCGTACTGCAAAAAAAAAAAGGGTAAAAGTAATATTCTCATGAAGATAGTAATTTTTTCCCAGGTAATAACTGTTCTTGTTAACACACAAAAATCCTTTGCATGTTTAAGTTATGTGGAATCTCTCTATCCTAGGGCCTTAAAATCCTAGACTACTACATGGATGATTGTAATTTAGGGCCATGAGGTTTTAGTTGCCTACACTTGCCTTACACACTTAGAGAATTTTGTCCTAAAGTTGCCAACCAAGTCAGATATTAGTATATTGTCTTAGCAATTGTCTTACAGCCAAGAAGTACTCTGCTGATTCTGTTCCTAACAGCTGGATTCACCACATGAAAAGTGACCAAAGGAAATAGTTCATGTCTGAAAAATGTATACAAAAATATTACCACATGAAAAGTGACCAAAGGAAATAGTTCATGCCTAAAAAATGTATACAAAAATATTACATTTATTAATTTCTTTTAGAAGTATGTGTAAACTAGACATCAGTTAAAATCATCAGTGGAAATTTCTTTTTATGCTGGGCCAGTCTAAGGAAAAATTGATGACCAGCAGTCTTTTGTCTGCCTTCTTGTACCCTTCCACATCTCAAACATCTCATGCCACCCCAGAATTTCTAAAATCCTGAATTATGGAAACTTACCAGAGCCTAATTTCCTGCCTTGATTCTTTTATCAGAATTTCTACATCCCATATCAAAACATACTTCCCTGTATCTCACCTACTCAAAGTTCTGGTAGTACAATAAAAATTGTTCTTGAATTCATGTATTATTTTCTCATGTATTTCTCACATAAGTTTACATTTAACCAAAGTGTTATGCAGGTACAATCCCTTTTTCCAAACTGGTATAGTCAATACCAGTGATTTCTGGCAGGCCAGAGGGGATAAGGTATATACGGGATATCAGTTGCTCTTATATCAGACTACATAGGGAAATCCCTACCTGAGGGATGTTGCATTGTACTAGTCAGGGTTCTCCGGAGAAACAGGACCAATGGAATAAATATTTATAAAAAGATTTATTATAAGGAATTGGCTCATGTGATTATGGAGGTTGAGAAGTCCCCGGATCTGCAGATAGAAAGCTGGAGACCTTGGAGATTTGATGGTATAGTTCCAGTCTGAAAGCCTGCAGGCTCATGACCCAAGAAGAGCTGGTTTTTCATTTTATGTCTGAAGGCAGAAAAAGACCAATGTCCTAGCTCAAGTAGTCAGGAGGAATTTCCTCTTACTTGGCCTTTTTGTTCAATTCCCATCTTCAGTTGATTAGATTAGGCCTACCCATGTTAGGGAGGATAATCTGCTTTACTCAGTCTACTGAGTCAAATATTAATCTCTTGTGGAAACAACCTCACAGACACACCTGGAATAGTGTTTGATCAAAATGTCTGGGCACCCTGTGGGCCCAGTCAAGTTGATAAATAAAATTAACCACATGTGTTCAAAGGATTAGTTTTTTTGTTTGTCTGTTTGTTGGTTTGTTTTTCCCCCCACTTTTATTAAGATATAATTGACATATAATACTATTAGTTTAAGGTATATAATATGATGATCTGATATATATATATATATATATATATATATATTACAAAATGATTACTACAACAAGGTTAATATCCATCACCTCACAGTTACAATTTTTTTTCTCAAAGGATTAGTTTTAATCTGTGAGATTCTAGAGAGCAGAACATGGAATAATGGACAAATTTCATGGGAGGCCCATCTGGACTCATTATAGGAAGAATTTATAACTGCTGCAACCCTATAAAAAAGACTGTTTTGTAAAAGAATAACCTTCTAGATCTTCAAGCCAAAGCTGATCTGTAATGAATGCTTAGAAGAGGTTCCTGCTTTGAGTGAAGTTTGGATTGCATACCCACCTGAGATCCAGAGAGCTATGATACGCTCAATATTTAGGAGGCCAGTCTTATTTTTATATGATCTCAGCCAACCCTCTTTTCTCCATATCACAACCAGACGAATCTCTTTTAAATGCTTATCTGATTGTGTAGGTGATTTGTTAAGGAAGTTCTTCCAGGAGAAGTTGACGAGGAATAGCAAGGAAGCAAGTGAATGCAACCTCAACCTGTCTCCCAGGTGGGCTAAAACAGAAATTACATCCCAGAGCTGATCCCATAAGCTGTGAGCTACGCTGAAACCCAATATCTCCTAGGCATCCCCAGCTCTCTGCACCTGTTGGCAGAGCAGCTCAAGTCACCCAAGAACAGTCCCCTGAAGCAAGGTGCAGGAGTAAGCATTTGGGAGCACTATACAGAGGAGCTGGGGAATGGATGCACAAAAAGAAAACATAAAAGGACTCTGAAGGGGTCTAGACAGATAATCAACGGTGCTCTCATCATGTTTCATTTTACTCTGGAATGGTCTAAGACCTCAAATGTCAATTGTGCTGAGGTTGAGAAACCCTGCAGATCACATGAATGGATCAATCAATGAAACAATCAACCGCTCAAAATCTTACTATTAAGGACAATTCCCATATTTCATTTTACAGGAAAAAATTCTTCCATGCTATATAATATTAGACTGGCTCTTTATGTGAAGATTTCACTTGTTTATTCTAGAAATATATATCAGTCAGTGTCCCTGAGCTATAAGGAACTTCTGTGTTGCTAAGTTTGTTGGCTTTTGCTTTGTTTTGTTTTTTTCAAACAGTCTGATAGTTGAAAAAACTTGGGAGGTGGGGAAATGGGATTCCATTCAGTTTTATGTTTTTCTGGAACAGAGCAATAAAAGTAAGATTAATGTCTTGCTGACTGTTTAACTGCCAACATTGCCACCTGCTATCATGAGGCAATAAGCAGCCTTGTTGGCATCCTCGTGCTTGGTGAGAAAACAAAGGGATGATGAATAGCCAGTACCCCAAATCCAACGCAGTGCACAGCAGTGGCTGGCACAAGATGAAATGCTTGCTAAGGAAATAGAATGGCAAGTTGAAGCTCCTAGACCATTGATCAAATTTGTCTGTAGCCAACAGTGTTTTGCTTTTGACTGCTAGAATCTCACTACCCTTCCTGATTCAAAAAGAAACCAAGGACCTTTCATCTGTTTATACAGACCATGGGTAACTACAAACAGAACTGTACAGTCATTCCTTTGGAGCCTAGGCATTCGCGTACTTCCCCTGTCTATAAGCCAAGAAATGAATGTGTTCACTGTGTTTTATTGCCCTGTGGGATCTTGTTACAGATTTACTAGTGGTATGACTTAACCTATATTTCCAACCTGCAGATGGAAGAAAGTTTAAAACCAGTAGTTCCTGTTATTGTTAATAGAAACTGGGACTTTTCTCACCCCATTCATTAATGTAGAAAGACCTCTCCAAAGACTCATCAATTTCACTTTACAGACTTAACTGAAAAACTGATTAGCCCACAGAGTGAGTAGTCATACTTTGTAAAGTACATCTTAGTAGATGGGAAAACTCAGCATTCATAGTTGTTAAATAGAAAAAAGCTAATACCAGTAAGGGAGAATATGTCTCCATTGTAACTCCTTCCATAAGTCTCAAAATAAAGGCTATGTATTCAGAAGGGTTTGAGTCCACCAATTAATGTAATAGGTATTGCATCATTTTCACAATGCTATCTGGCCCTTCTAGATGACGTTCTTCTGTGCCAAATCACATTCTTTTATTGCAGTTATCATACCATTTTATTATTGCTATCATTTATTGAAATGTCTTTTTTTTGGATTTTTAGATCCTTGAAGGCTGTGACTTCTGTCTTATTATTTACTTAGCTATAGCCTGTAGTATAGTATACATATAATAAATGTTCAGTAAGCATATATTAATGATGAGTGAATTAATAAATGAAAAATATAAAGCAAAAGATTGAAATTAATCCTCAAGCTCCTTTACTGCCTGTGGTAGACAGAATTCTAAGATGAACCCAATGAATATGATGAGATATCACTCTGTGATTATGTTATATAGAAAAAGAGGTGACTGAAAATGTAATTGAGTAATTTTAATTACAGATTTAACTACTGCAGATTTTTATTTTAATTACTGAATATTTTACAGATGTACTTATGTTACTGAGCAGTTGACTGAGTTAATCAAAATAGAGATGATCTGAGTGGGCCTGAGCCTACTCAAGTAATCACATGAGCCCTGTGAATTTGAATTTAGAGGTCAGAGACAGAAATCAGAAACTGGAAGAAGCAGAGATCTTCTTTTGCTGGGCTTGAGTGAGCAACTGCCCTGTCATAGAGAGGGCCATGTATCAGGCATGGTGAACATCCTCCAGAAGCTGAGATCAGCCTTCCCTGACATCAATCAAGAACACAAGGACCTTAGTCTTACAATAGCAAGAAACTGAATTCTGTATGAGGGCTGGGAATTTGCATGTTTTGTTCACTGATGTATCCTCAGAGCCAAGAACAGTGTCTGGCACATAGTAGACTTTTCATAAATACTTGCTGAATGAATCAGTGGTTTTTCAACTAGATTAAATTGCTTGTTATATTCTGTTGCCGTACCGATTGCAGTTGTAAGGAGTAGGGAAAGTGAAAAGTAGAATCATTTTCCTTGAGGAATTTACATTCTGTTATTTTTCTTATAAAATAGAGATTAACACATAGAAAAGGACAACCTGAACAACACTGCCGTCCTTCCCCCAGTAGACTATTGAGTGCTATAGAGGGAATATCATGAACATTATTGTCAGACAAACTTGAGTTTGTACCCAGGTTCAGTGACTTACTGGCTGGCCTTACATAGACAATCCCAGTTCCTCATCTGTTGATGGGGATTAATAATACTTACCTTGTAGGTTTGTTGCAAGGTTTAGAAGCAATACACACACACACACACACACACACACACACACACACACACACACACACACACGTGGGGTGTTCAATAAGTAGTAATGTTATTTTTGGACTGATTTAATGAATGCCAGTACTTTATTCTTCATATTTTATTATTCCCTTAAATAAAATAAGTTTTTAGTGTGAATAGGCATTGGTTGATTTCTTTTGGAAATGTTTATATGTGTTGTTTTAGATCCATACCTGAAAGGTTTTCTTTATAATAGGTGCCCATAAAGGTTAAGTTAGAGTTCAATCAATGTGGAACACGGACCTTAATAGGTAATAATAGGTGCGGTGTGGAGTAATGGGTGATATATTGGACTAGGGATTGGAAATGTGGATTCCAGGCTCGTCAGCATGACCTTAGCAAATGATACCACTTCCCTCTGCAGAAAACTTGAATGGCTCCAAAATAAAATCAAAATTCCTACCCTATGACAAAAGGGGTTTCTGCCTTTGGCCCTGAGGTTTAGAAGACCTCACTCTAACCCTAATTTGTCTATGCCTCTCCCCATGAGGCAATGAGTTTGTGGGCTTTAAGGGATGTGCCCACCCGGAACCTGCATCTGTCTACCTTTGAGATCACATTCAAGGTAGCTGGAATCCAGGTCTCAGTATTTCTGGTCCAAATGGGCCTGAGTCCACTTCCAAGGCCTACATGGTCCTTTACCTGGAGTTGGTCCTACATGAGATGGCCTCCAACTCCATGGAAACCTCTTCCCAACCACTTTTCTCCCTCAGAGTTTGCTAATGTTTTCTCTGCTAGAACACTCCCAACTTTCACATTTCCTGATCTGCCAATCAGAATGAGTTGCTTATTCCTCAACTACACATGTTTTGCATCTCTGTGTTGTGTTTTGGCTACTTAGATTATAAGCTTATGGCAAGCAAGTTTTCCTTGTTCATGTTGGTGTTCTCTACAGTTACATATTTCAGGGCTTTGCACCCAGGAAACATCTGGCAAATTAAAGAACAGAAATTTTCTGAGCCTTAGTTTCTCACCTCTAAAAAGCAGAGTCTTACATAGATTATTTCTAAGGTTATTTCCAGGTCTAGCATTTTCAGTGCTGTATATGAAAATCTTATAAGATTCTAGTGACCAGAAAAATAATAGTTAAATACATAGTATCATAGACTTCTAGAAACTATTTTATCTCAGAAAGTGGGAGTCATTGTAAGAATTCCACCTTCAACATCCTGGAAAGACAATCACCAGCCTGATTTGAAGATATCCAGGAATAAAGAGTTCACCGGCTTGTAAGTCAGAATTTTACTTTGTTTCTCCTTGAAATGAGAACAATCAGAAAGTCTTTCCTTATATGGAGTCTAATGCAAGTACACGTTTATCTAGACCAAACATTACCATTTTGGTGTTGCTATTGTGACACGCATCCAGACATCTTCCCTTTCTTGTGGTCCTCAAAATGAGCACATTACAATCCCTAACTCCACTTCCAAATGTTGTACGACCGGTACTGAAGACAATGAAATTAGGAATGCCCCTGCCAAGTCCTTTGTCATCTGTGAAAACATCCCAGTGTAATAGTTTCACTACGTTCTTTTTGCTCACAGGGGCAACACAATGTTGGGTCATACTGAGTTTATAGTCAAGTAAACCCTCTAGATTTTGTTCATAGAAATTGCTGTTAAGCCAGGTGTCTCTTATCCTGTGAGATGATCTTGGAGCCCAATAATTCAACCTGTCATAATATTTTTAAAACTTGATTCAGTCATGCATCATATTAACCATCTCTCCCAGCTATGTCTTGACTGCAAATGCTATAAGCAGGCCCTCTTGTCTTCATTTAAATTATTAGGAAAAGTGTTGATTGAACACAAGGGACCTAAGTATAAAACCCTGCAGCATGCCACCAGAACACTGTTTCCCAAATTATATTAAACAAGATTCTAGTTCTATGAGATGCTACAAGAGAAAAAGGAAAAAATTTCCATGATCAGATAAGTTTGAGAAAACACCACATACTATATGCTCTTTCTTGGGAAGTCACAGTGCATATTGCACATTGTAAAGTGCAGTAATGAGAAGTCCTGTTTAACTTCAATTAACCCAACTTTTCCCAAGCTTATTTGTGTGTGGAAACCTGGTTGGTAGTGGTTGTGTTGTTTGGTTGTTTTTAACATCCTGCCGTATTCCTGGAAAATACTTTAAGATACACTCCCTTACAACCCCAATAACATGATTTAGAATTTTACCATGAAGGATGCAAATTAGTAGGTATATAGTTTCAAACATTTATTTTACCCTTTGTGAGCTTTAGGATGAGGCTTTTTCCCCTCTGTACTAGTCAACATGATTCCTTAATGCTTGTATGATTGCAAGCTGTTTTAACACTCTGAGCTACATAGATCGCTCCATTAATGTATTTTCCTTAGTCTATCTTGTGCCTCATTTTTCTTCTTCATGTTTCTTCTTTTTTCAGCTTGAAAGAAATTTCTCTTTATATAAAAGTTGGAAACAAACATTAACAGTTTAGTCTTTTACTAACATTGCTCTGTCTCACCCAAATGAATTTGACGCTTCATGTTCTTCTCAATTTGGAAAGAGCAAATTGTAATTTTTAAAAAGTCATTTAAACTCTACATTCTATTTTTTGTACTCCACAGCCTATTTTGGACTTTGACAGTTTTAATGGGTTTATGGTACTTTTGTTTTCATTTTTGGTTATACACTGTTTATTCTGTCTTTTGTACATGTCTTATTAAAATATGATCTCATCCCAGACAGTACCTAAGGCTCCACTTTTTGTTTATAAAAATATAATCAAAGACTGTATTATCAGAGTGTCATTGTTATTCTTCCATCTCTCTGAAGCAGTCTTCCCTTTTAGAATCCCTGTCCATGTGGTCATACCTAATTTGTCTTAAACTTTTTGAGATGTGCTTTCCTGAAGTCCTGGGTAGATGTCTGGCTGTCTCCCAGCATTCCTTTCCACAGCTTTATTATTAATTCCGAGAACATTGCTCACATTCTCCAAAGTTGTTATTACTCTCATTGGCTCAATCAGTTTGTCTTTGTTGTAAGGAATTAAGTTTAAAGTAGTATTTCCTCTTGCCTACTTCTGGACTGATTGAGAGATGAAATTACTGTCATAGCATATCAAGTTAATCAGGTAAGACTGATCTCCTCATTAAATATATAATAAGTGTGTACTATGTGCCAGGCAAAGTTCTTGCTGGGGGGAAGATGGCAGAGAAGAGGACAGAAAGAGCAGACACAGTAAATGAACAAAAACTAGATATCAGAATAATCTCAGCTAATGATAGGCTATGTGAATAAAATAAAATATCATAATACAATACAAAGTTATGAGTCAGGAGTACACCAATTTAAATTAGATGCTTCGGGGGGACCTTCAACATGGTAGAGGAGTAAGACGTGGAGATCACCTTCCTCCCCACAAATACATCAGAAATACATCTACATGTGGAACAACTCCTACAGAACACCTACTGAACACTGGCAGAAGACCTCAGACCTCCCAAAAGGCAAGAAAATCCCCACATACCTGGGTAGTGCAAAAGAAAAAACAGAGACAAAATAATAGGGATGGGACATGCACCCCTGGGAGGGAGCTGTGAAGGAGGAAAGGTTTCCACACACTAGGAAGTCCCTTCACTGGTGGAATTAGGGGTGGCAGCAGGGGAGGAAGCTTCAGAGCCACGGAGGAGAGCGCAGCAACAGGGGTGCAGAGGGCAAAGCAGAGAGATTCCCGCACAGAGGATTGGTGCTGACCAGCACTCACCAGCCCGAGAGGCTTGTCTGCTCACCCGCCGGGATGGGTGGGGGTTGGGAGCTGAGGCTCGGGCTTCGGAGGTCGGATCCCAGGGAGAGCACTGGGGTTGGCTGCATGAACACAGCCTGGAGGGGGCTAGTGCACCACAGCTAGCTGGAAGGGAGTCCAAGAAAAAGTCTGGACCTGCCTAAGAGACAAGAGTCCATTGTTTCGCGGTGCTCAAGAAGAGGGGATTCAGACCACTGCCTAAACAAGCTTCAGAGACGGGCACGAGCGGCGGCTATCAGCTCGGACCACAGAAATGGGGATGAAATGCTAACGCTGCTTCTGCAGCCACCAAAAATCCTGTGTGAAAGCACAGGTCACTATCCACACCCTCTTGGAAGCCTGTGCAGCCCACCACCGCCAGGGTCCTGTGATCCAGGGACAATTTCCCTGGGAGAACACACGGTGCACCTCAGGCTGTTGCAACACCATGCTGGCCTCTGTAGCCTCAGGCTCGCCCCGCACTCTGTGCCCCTCCCTCGCCCCCCACCCCCCACCCCCGGCCTGAGTGAGCCAGCTGCTCCTTTAACCACGTCCTGTCTGAGCAAAGAACAGATGCCCTCGGGCAACCTACACGCAGAGGCAGGGCCAAATCCAAAGTTGAATCCCAGGAGCTGTGCGAACAAAGAAGAGAAAGGGGAATCTCTCCCAGCAGCCTCAGGAGCAGCGGATTAAATCTCCACAATCAACTTGAGGTACCCTGCATCTGTGGACTACCTGAATGGACAAGGAATCATCCCAACTTGACAAGGACTTTGGGAGCAACGTTATTTTTTTTCCCCTTTTTCTCTTTTTGTGAGTGTGTATGCGTATGCTTCTGTGTGTGATTTTGTCTGTATAGCTTTGCTTTACCATTTGTCCTAGGGTTCTGTCTGTCCGTTTTTTTGTTTGTTGGTTTGTTTGCTTTAGTAGAGTTTTCAGCGCTTGTTAACATTGGTGAATTTGTTTTTGGTTTCGTTGTTCTTTCTTTCTTTCTTCTTTTTAAAATTACTTAAAAATATCTTTTTAATAATTATTTTTTGTTTTTTATTTTAATAACTTTTTTTGTTTATTTTATTTTATCTTTTTCTTCTCCCTTTTATTCTGAGCTGTGTGGGTGACAGGCTCATGGTGCTCCAGCCAGGCATCAGGGCTGTGCCTAAGAGGTGGGAGAGCCAAGTTCAGGACATTGGTCCACCAGAGATCTCCCAGCTCCACATAATATCAAATGGCAAAAATCTCCCAGAGATCTCCATCTCAACACCAAGACCCAACTCCACTCAACGACCAGCAAGTTACAGTGCTGGACATCCTATGCCAAACAACTAGCAAGAAAGGAACACAACACCATCCATTAGCACCAAGGCTGCATAAAATCATAATAAGGCCACAGACACCCCAAAACACACCACCAGATGTGGACCTGCCCAACAGAAAGACAAGATCCAGCCTCATCCACCAGAACACAGGCACTAGTCCCCTACACCAGGAAGCCCACACACCCCACTGAACCAACCTTAGCCACTGGGGGAAGACACCAAAAACAACGGGAAATACGAACCTACAGCCTGAGAAAAGGAGACCCAAAACACAGTAAGATAAGCAAAATGAGAAGACAGAGAAACACACAGCAGATGAAGGAGCAAGGTAAAAAGCCACCAGACCTAACAAAGAGGAAGTAGGCAGTCTACCTGAAAAATAATTCAGAATATTGATGGTAAAGATATCCAAAATCTTGGAAATAGAACGGAAAAAATACAAGAAACGTTTAACAAGGACCTAGAAGAACTAAAGAGCAAGCAAACAATCATGAACAGCACAATAAATGAAATTAAAAATTCTCTAGAAGAGATCAATAGCAGAATAACTGAGTCAGGAGAACAGATAAGTGACCTGGAAGATGAAATAGTGGAAATAACTACTGCAGAGCAGAATAAAGAAAAAAGAATGAAAAGAATTGAGGACAGTCTTAGAGACCTCTGGGACAATATTAAATGCACCAACATTGGAGTTATAGGGGTCCCAGAAGAAAAAGAAAAAAAGAAAGGGGTTGAGATAATATTTGAAGAGATTATAGTTGAAAACTTCACTAATGTGGGAAAAGAAGTAGTTAATCAAGTCCAGGAAGTACAGACAGTCCCATACAGGATAAATCCAAGGAGAAACATGCCAAGACATATATTAATCAAACTATTAAAAAATAAATACAAAGAAAAGAAACTAAAAACAGCAAGGGAAAAACAAGAAATAACATACAAGGGAATCCCCATAAGGTTAACAGCTGAACTTTCAGCAGAAACTCTGCAAGCCAGAAGGAAGTAGCAGGAAGTACATAGTTAAAGTGTTGAAAGGGAAAAACCTACAATCAAGATTACTCTATCCAGCAAGGATCTCATTCAGATTTGATGGAGAAATTAAAATCTTTACAGACAAGCAAAAGCTAAGAGAATTCAGCACAACCAATCCAGCTTTACAACAAATGCTAAAGGAACTTCTCTAGCAGGAACCACAAGAGGAGAAAAAGACCTACAATAAAAAACCCAAAACAATTAAGAAAATGGTAATAGGAACATACATATGGATAATTACCTTAAAGGTAAATGGATTAAATGCTCCAACCAAAAGACAGAGACTGGCTGAATGGATACAAAAACAAGACCTATATATATGCTGTCTACAAGAGAGACGGACTTCAGACGTAGGAACACATACAGACTGAAAGTGAGGGGGTTGAAAAAGATACTCCATGCAAATGGAAATCAAAAGAAAGCTGGAGTAGCAATTCTCATATCAGACAAAATAGATTTTAAAACAAAGAATATTACAAGAGACCAAAAAGAACACTACATAATGATCAAGGGATCAATCCAAGAAGAAGACATAACAATTGTAAATATTTATGCACCCAACGTAGGAGTACCTCAATACATAAGGCAAATGCTAACAGCCATAAAAGGGGAAATCGACAGTAACACAATCATAGAGAGCACTTTAACACCCCACTTTCACCAATGGACAGATCATCCAAAATAAAAATAAATAAGGAAACACAAGCTTTAAATGATGTATTAAACAAGATGGGCTTAATTGATATTTATAGGACATTCCATCCAAAAAAAAAAAACAGAATACAATTTCTTCTCAAATGCTCATGGAACATTCTCCAGGATAGATCATATCCTGGGTGACAAATCAGGCTTTGATAAATTTAAGAAAATTGAAATCATATCAAGTATCTTTTCCAACCACAATGCTATAAGACTAGATATCAGTTACAGGAAAAATCTGTAAAAATACAAACACAAACACATGGAGCCTAAAGAATACACTACTAAGTAACCAAGACATTACTGAGGAAATCAAAGAAGAAATCAGAAAATACCTAGAAACAAATGACAATGAAAACACAATGGCCCATAACCTATGGGATGCAGCAAAAGCAGTTCTAAGAGGGAAGTTTATAGCAATAGAATCCTACCTAAAGAAACAAGAAAAATCTCAAATAAACATCCCAACCTTACACCTAAAGCAGCTAGAGAAACAAGAACAAAAAATCTCCAATGTTAGCAGAAGGAAAGAAATCATAAATTTCAGATCAGAATAAATGAGAAAGAAATAAAGGAGACAATAGCAAAATCAATAAAACTAAAAGCTGGTTCTTTGAGAACATAAACAAAATTGATAAACCATTAGCCAGACTCATCAAGAAAAAAAGAGAGAAGACTCAAATCAATAGAATTAGAAATGAAAAAGGAGAAGTAACAAGTGACAGTGCAGAAATACAAAGGATCATGAGAGATTACTACAAGCAACTATATGCCAGTAAAATGGACAACCTGGAAGAAATGGACAAAATCTTAGAAAAGCAAAACCTTCCAAGACTGAACCAGGACGTAATAGAAACGTTTAGAGAAGAGCTAACACCTATCCTTCTAAACTCTTTCAAAATATAGCTGAGGGAGGAACACTCCCAAACTCATTCTATGAGGCCACCATCACCCTGATACCAAAACCAAACAAAGATGTCACAAAAAAAGAATACTACAGACCAATATCACTGATGAATATAGATGCAAAAATCCTCAATTAAATACTAGCAAACAGAATCCAACAGCACATTAAAAGGATAATACACCATGATCAAATGGGGTTTATCCCAGGATGCAAGGATTCTTCAGTATATGCAAATCAAACAATGTGATACACCATAATAACAAACTGAAAGACAAAAACGATATGATCATCTCAATAGACACAGAAACATCTTTCAACAAAATTCAACACCCATTTAAGATAAAAACTCTCAAGAAAATGGGCATAGAGCGAACCTACCTCAACACAATAAAGGCCATATATGACAAACCCACAGCCAACATCGTTCTCAATGGTGAAAAACTGAAACCATTTCCTCTAAGACCAGGAACAAGACCAGGATGCCCATTCTTACCACTGTTACTCAACATAGTTCTGGAAATTTTAGCCACAGCACTCAGAGAAGAAAAATAAATAAAAGAAATCCCAATCAGAAAAGAAGAACTAAAGCTGTCACTGTTTGCACATGACATGATACTATACATAGAGAATCCTAAAGATGCCACTGGAAAACTACTAGAGCTAATCAATGAATTTGGTAAAGTAGCAGGATACAAAAGTAATGCACAGAAATCTCTCGCATTCCTATACAGTAATGATTAAAAATCTAAATGAGAAATTAAGGAAACACTCCCATTTACCACTGCAACAAAAAGAATAAAATACCTAGGAATAAACCTACCTAAGGAGACAAAAGACCTGTATGCAGGAAACTATAAGACACAGATGAAAGAAATTAAAGATGGTAGAAACAGATGGAGAGATATACCATGTTCTTGGATTGGAAGAATCAACATTGTGAAAATGACTATGCTACCCAAAGCAATCTACAGATTCAATGCAATCCCTATCAAAGTACCACTGGCATTTTTCACAGAACTAGAACAAAAAAAATTCACAATTTGTAGGGAAACATAAAAGTCCCCAAATAGCCAAAGCAATCTTGAGAAAGAATAATGGAGCTGGAATAATCAGGCTCCTGGACTTCAGACTATACTACAAAGCTACAGTGATCAAGACAGTATGGTACTGACACAAAAATAGAAAGATAGATCAATGGAACAGGATAGAAAGCCCAGAGATAAACCCACACACATATGGTCACCTTATCTTTGATAAAGGAGGTAAGACTATACAATGGAGAAAAGACAGCCTCTTCAATAAGTGGTGCTGGGAAAACTGGACAGCTACATGTAAAAGAATGAAATTAGAACACTTCCTAAAACCATACACAAAAATAAACTCAAAATGGATTAAAGACCTAAATGTAAGGCCAGACACTATAAAACTCTTAGAGGAAAACAAAGGCAGAACACTCTATGACATAAATCACAGCAAGATACTTTTTAACCTACCTCATAGAGAAATGGAAATAAAAACAAAAATAAACAAATGGAACCTAATGAAACTTAAAAGCTTTTGCACAGAAAAGGAAACCATAAACAAGATGAAAAGACAACCCTCAGAATGGGAGAAAATATTTGCAAATGAAGCAACTGACAAAGGATTAATTTCCAAAATATACAAGCAGTCCATGGAGCTCCCTATCGAAAAAACAAAAAAACGAATCAAAAAATAGGCAGAAGATCTAAACAGACATTTCTTCAAAGAAGATATACAGATTGCCATCAAACACATGAAAAGATGCTCAACATCACTAATCATTAGAGAAATGCAAATCAAAACTACAATAAGGTATCACCTCACATTGGTCAGAATGGACATCATAAAAAAATCTGCAAACAGTAAATGCTGGAGAAGGTGTGGAGAAAAGGGAACCCTCTTGCACTGTTGGTGGGAACGTAAATTGATACAGCCACTATTGAGAACACTATGGACGTTCCTTAAGAAACTAAAAATAGAACTACCATATGACCCAGAAATCCCACTACTGGGCATACACCCTGAGAAAACCATAATTCAAAAAGAGTCATGTACCACAATGTTCACTGCAGCTCTATTTATAATGGATGGATGCAACCTAAGTGTCCATCAACAGATGAATGGATAAAGAAGATGTGGCACATATATACAATGGAATATTACTCCACCATAAAAAAAAAAACGAAATTGAGTTATTTGCAGTGAGGTAGATGGATCTAGAGAGTGTCATACAGAATGAAGTAAGTCAGAGAGAAAAACAATTACCGTATGCTAACACATATATATGGAATAAAAAAAAATGGTTCTGAAGAACCTAGGGGCAGGACAGGAATAAAGACGCAGATGTTGAGAATGGACTTGAGGACACGGGGAGGGGGTAGCATAAGCTGGGACTACATGAGAAAGTGGCACGGGCATATATACACTACCAAATGTAAAATAGATAGCTAGTGGGAAGCAGCCACATGGCCCTGGGAGATCAGCTTGGTACTTTGTGTCCATCTGGAGGGGTGAGATAGGGAGGGTGGGAGGGAGACACAAGAGGCGGGAGAAATGGGAATATATGTATAGCTGATTCACTTTGTTATACAGCAGAAACTAACACAGCATTGTTAATCAATTATACTGCAATAAAGATGTTAAAATAAAAAATCTGCAAACAATAAATGTTGGAGTGGGTGTGGAGAAAAAGGAACCCTTTTGCACTGTTAGTGGGAATGTAAATTGATACAGCCGCTATGGAGAAAAATATGGTGGTTCCTTAAAAAACTAAAAATAGAGCTACCATATGACTCAGCAATCCCATTACTGGGCATATACCCTGAGAAAACCATAATTCAAAAAGACTCATGTACCACAATGTTCATTGCAGCTCTATTTACAATAGACAGGACATGGAAGCAACCTAAGTGCCCATCAATAGATAAATGGATAAAGAAGATGTAGCACATATATACAATGGAATATTACTCAGCCATAAAAAGAAATTGAGCTATTTGTAGTGAGGTGAATGGACCTAGAGTCTGTCATACAGAGTGAAGTAAGTCAGAAAGAGAAAAACAAATACCCTATGCTAACACATATATATGGAATCTAAAAAAAAAAAAAAGATGTTTCTGATGAACCTAGGGACAGGACAAGGAATAAAGATGCAGATGTAGAGAATGAACTTGAGGACACGAGGTTGGGAAAGGGTAAGCTGGGATGAAGTGAGAGAGTAGTGTTGACATGTATACACTAACTAATGTAAAATAGATAGCTGGTGGGAAGCAGCTACCTAGCACAGGGAGATGAGCTCGGTGCTTTGTGACCACCTAGAGGGGTGGGGTAGGGAGGGTGGGAGGGAGATTCAAGAGGGAGGTGATATGAGGATATATGTATACATATAGCTGATTCCTTTTGTTATACAGCAGAAACTAACGCAACATTGTAAAGCAATTATTACTCCAATAAAGATGTTTAAAAAATATAAAAATAAAAATTGTGTTAGTATGAAAAAAATAAAATAATTTTATTGAAAAAATAAATAAATTAGATGCTTATGAAAGACCTCACTAAGGATGTAACATATGAGCTGAGATCTGACTGCCAAGAGGGATCCAGACATAAAATATCTTTGATTGAATATTCTACACAGAGGAACAGTAAGTGCAATAGTTCTAAAGTGTGGATGTTCTAGGAAGAGGAGGAAGGCCAAAGGACTGAGCATAAGGAATAGGGCATGGAGTGGGAGGAAGCAAGGTGCAAGAAGTCAGCAGAAGATGGAGAGGCAAGTAGAGATCAGATCATTTCCCCTTGAGGACAAGGTAAGTCATGTAGGAATGACCCTGTGAAGTTTCAGTCATAGGGGCAACATGATCTAGTTTACATTAAAAAAAAAATAACTCTTGAGTCCAGGGTGAAGAGATTTGGGTGTGACTGAGTAAAATGGAAATAAAGAGCCCACAAGGGAACAACTGGAGACTTCAAGAAGAGGAAACAGGGCCTCCTAACTGCCGTAGCTCAGCTGTCATTTTTGTGATCTTAGGCATCAATATGATATATGTCTCCCCTGACTGACTGAACAATGTCTGGCATGTTCCTCAAACTAGTTTAATTTTTCATATCATTTTTTTCTCATTAACATTCTGTTCTTCATGTCTCTCTCATCTGCGTCAAGGCTTTTCACTTAGTCCATGCTTTCTTGACCTCTATTACTATCCCATCTCTCAGAATTACTTTTTTCTTTGAACCAGATGCTAATAGTCTGGATGCTCCATTTGTGTTAAGAAAATGTTATAAACCCTGGAGTTATGCCATGCAGAGGCCCTGAACATTAGCTAAAACATATTTCACCCATAAGTCATGTACAGTGTTCTACTCACATTTTATACTTCAAAGAGGTTCTCTTGAGTTTCTAAAAATTATTAAGATGTTTCCATTTTAATAGTTGTGTTTTGGATATGAGGAAGGAAAGAAACTGTTATTTAGAGAAGTCTGGGGAACAAATAACATATCTGGGTTCCTTATTCAAATTAGCTAACCAATTTGGTATGGCAAAACACTTCAAGTGAATCATATAACTTCAGTAAAGGAAACTCTGGGCACTAGGCAATAAACACGTGTTTCAGATCAGACACTGCTTTGAAGCAGCCAGAGCTAATCAGGTTTTCTATGAACACATTAGTTAAGCACCAGATTTTCAGGCTCATTCTCTTTCTTCATTGCTCCACCTTCCATAGGATAATACTGAACCTGTGTAAGAATCACAGTCCCTTTATGCTTATTTGACTCCAGAAACCAGCTGAAGCACAATCGGGGGCCAAGTTCCATTTGCTTTTCTCTACTGTGTCTGGCTCCAGGATCATAGTAACAGTGAGTTTTGCCTGCTAACTGTTTGCTTTAATTTGTCACCAGAAATCACCATTTCCATTGCTAGATGAAGGTAATGGTAATTCTCCAAACTGCCTGGGACAGTATTTCTGAATGGAATTTCATAGCTATAATGGGGAAGAGAAGAAAGTGTTCTCTGCTGTTGCCAATAACATTTTAAAAAAGGAATTTACATGTCTGTAAAACAAGCAATCCTAAGACAGTCTTCTCTATGGTGTATCAATAAAAGAATTAATAGCCCAGTGTCACCACACACATTTTTTTTTTTATGCGGTACATGGGCTTCTCACTGTTGTGGCCTCTCCCGTTGCGGAGCACAGGCTCTGGACGCGCAGGCTCAGCGGCCATGGCTCACGGGCCCAGCCACTCCGCGGCATGTGAGATCTTCCCGGACCGGGGCACGAACCCGTGTCCCCTGCATCAGCAGGTGGACTCTCAACCACTGCGCCACCAGGGAAGCCCACACACATTTTTAATGTAAAAAAACTGAGAGATTATGAAGCCTTAGGGTATAGCCCAAAAATTTTCTGTGATTTACATCAATCCACTAACATTATAGCTCAAGAAATAAGGATGTCGATATACTGTTAAACTTCCTTTCTGGGTATTCTCTGATCCTGACTCAACTATAATACAAAAATAATAACATTGAGACTTGGGTTCCATTTCCAGTTTTGTCACCAGAAAGGTGTAAGAGTTTGGACAGGTGACATTATCTCTTTGGTCCACAGTTTTCTCACTTAGAAGGAAATCCTGCCATCTGTGATCACATGGATGGACCTTGAGGGCATTATGCTAAGTAAAATGTCATAGAGAAAGACAAATGGTGTGTGATCTCACTTATATGTGTTTGCCAGGGGATGGGGGAAAAGGGGAGATGTTGGTCAAAGGGCACAGTCTTTCCGTTATAAGATGAATAAGTTCTGGAGATCTAATGTACAGCAGGGTGACTATATATTTAATACTGTATTGTATACTTGAAAGCTGGTAAAAGAGCAGATCTTAAGTGTTCTCATCACACACACAAAATAATAATCACGTGAGATGATGAATGTGTTAACTAACCTTATTGTGATAATCATTTCACAATATACACATATCAAATCATCAGGTCGTACACCTTAAATTTATACATTATTTGTCATATTTCAATAAAGCTGGAGAAAATTAAGAGTAAACAGAATAGAGGTGTTGCACTAGAAAAAAAGCCCAAATATCACTTCCTTTCTAAAGTTACATTTTCTTTTATCAAGATTTTTCATTGAAACAAAAACATAATAAAAGTCATTCTGTGCATATTTTCCTTTTTCTTTTTTCCTGGCAAAATGGAGGTCCCACAGTGTGAAAAGAAAACCTTGGATTCTACAGAGCTTCTTTCTTTAAAATTAGAATTTTGTCCCTGTTCCATGTTTAGCTCTATTTCCTTGTCTGACCAAAAAGTACTTTTCTCTCTCCAGCATTCCAGCATGTCATACATCAAAAGGTTTGAGGGGGGATGTATGTGTGTATGTGGAGTGGGGGACGGGAGATTAGGAACATCTGGAAGAGGGAGCAAAGGATAGACGATTACTTGTAGCTCATGCAGGAAAATCTAGATTTAGATATTCCTTTGTATCCAAACTTCAGCTGTCATGAACCAACTCCAAACTAGGAAAAGAAAGGATGCTACTTTTGAGTGTAGATTTAAAGAATGAAATACAAGCTAACACTTGGGGCTCCATCATATAATCATCACATATTCAGAACGAGGTCAGTTTCTGAGAGTGGACCTATGAAGTTTATCAGTGAGAAGAAAAGAGGAAATGAGTGGTAGACAAAAGCTTTGTTCACACCTGAGTTTGGGGAATTAACCAGTCTATTTACAATATCAACTTTAATCAACCACAGTCATCTTTGCCATGTACTTATTTGATCATACACATCTCAGTGTGACATAACTTTCATTAAATTCGTATTATATGTAGGTCATCATGATTTCTCCTCACTTAGCTAGAAAACAATGCCTCATTTAAAAGGTGAAGTGTGGATAAAATAATTTGTGAGTGATGTGCATGGTTGAGAAACAGATTACTTGGATATGAAATTAGTAGATCTGTCCATAAAGTGGCATTCAGAGTTTTTCACATATTTTAATGAATTTTATACTATAATCAGACAAATAGAAGCAAGACTGATGTTTCATAGTTTATGTGGGTGATTTCCTATACTATCATGCTATTTTTTACGTGTGAGTGTGTGTGTGTGCACATGTGTACACATGTATATCTGGAAGTTAGGCAGAATCATTGAGATATTAGGTTGGGATATACACAGTTGATTCTCATTATTCATAATAGTTATGTTGCATAAAGTAGCCACAAATCCTGAATTTGTGATTGCTGAGCCATTGTTCTTAGGAGAAATACCCGATGAGGCTTCTGTGATCATCTGGTCACAACATTTTTGTCAACCAGTCAATACATGAACTCATTTAATATGTGTTTCTGTTTAAAGACATCTTATTTAACATGTATTGTTGTTTCATTAACATTGAATTCAAGCCAGTAACACTATCAGTCATGCCTGGGCAGAGCTTATCTAACACACATATTTTCTCTACAATGCACATCACAGCCTTCTTGCACTTAGGGACACTAGGGGACACTTCAACATGATGCTCAGGGGTTATTTTAAACAGCAAAATCACCAAAAGAAAAGCACAAAATAATGAAAAATGTGACACTAAATAGACTGCCCAAAGGACCCAAGAGGGCAGTGTTGCTTTGTTCAGTCTCAGATGGGAATGTGTATGCTGAGGGACTCAAATTTTTAATCACTATGCCTGTCTATGACTAACAATTAAAGTGCTTCCAGTGTTGGTTTAGGGTTGACAAGTAGATTTTAGTGAGTAGGCAAGTTTGCAAATGAAGAATCTGTGGATAATAAGGATCAGTTGTGTCCGTATGCATATATATATATATGTGTGTGTGTGTGTGTGTGTGTGTGTGTGTGTGTGTGTATACACATATATAGATAGATAGATATAGATGTTTGAATGTAGGGAGCATAGAGGGCACAGACCCCAAGATGTGACATTCACTCCCTCAAACTTAGTCAAGCAACTGATGCCCTTTTGAATGTGTGTCTATTCCAGTTACCTATTGATACCTAAAAGATCACCCAAAACTTAATAGCTCAAGTAACATCAATAATTTATTTTGTTCACAAATCTAGAATTTTGTGGGGTTTCTTGGGAACAACTCATCTTTACTCCACAAGGCATCTGTTGGAGTCTGAAGGACCCACTGTTAAGATGACTCACTCTTATGACTGGCAAGTGGGTTCTGACTTTCAGCTTGGAAGCCCATAGAACCGTGAGCCAGAGCCTTTGGTTTATCTGCCTTTGGGCTCCTCATGAACTGACAAGACTTCCTCACTGTGCGGTGGCTGTGTTCCCAGGGTAAGTGATCTAAGAAACAGGAAATGGAAGTTACCATTTTTTTGTGGCCGGGGCCTAGAAAATTGTACAATATGACTTCTGATATATACTATTGCTCAAGAGACCCCTTGATGCAAGAATATCAAAAGAATCTGGGGTTTTAAAGCTACCACAATGTCATTGATATTACCATTTAGCCTAAACAACAAGCCATACTACTTTACTATGATAATATTTATTCCTTATGACCATTTCTGAGTATTACCTTTCCCTTAATTATTTTCCTAGATCTGCTTGTTATTATCATTTACATAGCATATACCCATATATCAAGAAGACTGGAAGTGAGCCTTGTAGCAAGCCACCCCATCTCTCAATAGTCATGGTGGATTGGGGAATATCTTCAGCTTGGCTAGAGACAGGAACATTGCACTCTAATTCAATCCAGATATGCTACTTTTCTATAGGAATGTTGAAAGGGAAATATCTGTTCAACCATCTCACTGCAGGACGTATGAGTTTGATAAAGGTTTTTGACATGCTAAAGTTCCACATGAGTTACATAACCACAACCTACCCATTTTAAAAATTTAATCTTTGATATAAAGTTCCAGGCTACTCTAGAGTAAGGGGGAGAAATAGAGGTTGATAGGAACTCCAGTTAAGAAAGGCCTTGAGATTTGAGATGTTAATTCAGAGTAAGCAAATTAAGAATGTAAGGTGTTAGTGAAGAAGTGAATTACAGAAGGAAAGAGAATCAGGGAAACAGCAAGAGCCTCTGAGAATTTAGAATACAATAGGAGAAGAGAAGAAAAAGAAATACTGAGAACTTTCTCTAAACCATGTCTGCTTTAAAAATATTATGTAATCATTGACAATATTTCATTATGTATTACAACATTTTTTAATGGATGAACACATTAAAGTGAATTAAATAATTTACTGAAAACCGTTTATATTAAATTAGCGAGTGTTAGAATCCCAAGCTTAAGAAGGTGCAGATGAGAAAAGTCCATGAATATGAGGGGCTCGGTCTTTGGAAGGGAAATCTTTTCTTCAGTATTTTTTTTAAAGATTTGTTTATTTATTTATTTATTTATATTTTTGGCTGCATCGGGTCTTAGTTGAGGCACACAGGGTCTTCATTGTGGCACGCGGGATCTTTTGTTGCGGCCTGCAGGGTTCTCTTTAATTGTGGTGTGTGGGTTTTCTCTTCTCTAATTGTGGCCCATGGGCTCCAGGGTGCATGGGCTCTGTAGTTGTGGTGCACAGGTTCCAGAGCACGTGGGCTCTGTAGTTTGTAGCACGCAGGCTCTAGTTGAGGCGTGCAAGCTCAGTACTTGTGGCTCGTGGGCTTAGTTGCCCCGCGGCATGTGGAATCTTAGTTCCCTGACTAGTTCCCCGCATCCCCTGTATTGTAAAGCGGATTCTTTACCACTGGACGACCAGGGAAGTCCCTCTTCTTCAGTTTTATTTAGCAGAGAAATAATACTCACAGGTATCAAGTAGGAGAGATCTATTTTGGAATAGCTTGGAGATTTTTCCCTTTATTGTGGTCCGTAATGAGGCAAACTCCAGATGAGAGCAACACTTTGTTGGCTTAATTCCATTTAGAAAACATTAAAGTCAAGTTGACCTAAAAAAAAGATTCTTAAATAAGCTAGCGTACGCACCAGAAATTTGGAAATGATCGAACGTAATTTATTATACTATTCTTTCAACTCTTCATAGGTTAAATTTTAGTACTCATAGTAAATGTTTGTCCAAGACATTCTGTGACCAAGAAGAGAAAAAGAGAAAGAGATCAAGATGTGAAATAGAAATCAGTCTCAAATTACCCTCTAGTTAGGTGCACAGTGGGTCCACAAATTTGTAATGTCTGTCATACTAACCACAGTGAAAGTGTTCAAAGATGACTGGCAAATTGGTGGGAGAAAGAAAATTTTGAGAAGAGCTCAAGAGATACAGTAATAGACAGAGAAAGACTGGGATTTAAAGAAGAGAGGAGGAATCCTTTACGGCAGGCCTGAGTGGAAAACATGAATATTTTTGAGTTATACTCAGGTTCAAGCCCTACCCAACTGGTACCTGTGTCTACTCTGGTTAACTGTTTAACTGCATCTCAGTTTCTTCTGCTGTAAATGTCGACATTTATATATACCTTACAGGACTTGAGGGGAGGATTAAGTGATATAAAATTTATAAAACACCTGGCACATAAGCCCTGATCAGATTTTATCTTTCTCTGAAAACATATCTAGGCTAATTGGCACTGGCTTCTGAATAACAAAGATCCTGTTTCTGAGGCTTCCCATCTACGGCTAGACTCGTTTCAATGAGAAACATTGGTTTTCCTCCCAATTTTACAACTTCCATGTGTTCTAGGCATTATTAAGTGTGTGTGCATGGGGTATACCATTTATAGTTTTCTTCCTGGGGTTTTCTTTAGGCCAGTTGGAATGCCACGGAATTAAAAAAACAGATGTATACTTGAAAAATGTAGCAATACACTCATTCTTCTCTTATGTCCGACTGTCTTCACTTTTGTTTACATAAGGAAATGCATTAGCAAATTTTGGAATTAGTTCGGAATTAGTTTCTGCACAATGAATCTTTGGGTAGTTGGACACCTATGATGTAAAATCTCCTGGCTTTGTTTCAGAAAAAATCATTATTATTTAAAGCCTGTCAGTTGGAATGCAATTTAAAAACTTCTACTCAGCAGCTACAGAATTATACACAGATTCTGAACAGAGAAATATAAAATAGATGTGTGAAAAAAAAATAAATAAATAAAAAAATAAAATAGATGTGTGATGTGGATGTGTGTGGATTTTGTTTAAGATCTTTTTCACACATTTATAATAATCATTTAATAGTTAAATCTAGAAGTGAAGTGTTGTCAGTGTTTCTTGATTTCATTTCATGTTTTTTCCCTTTTGAACATCATTTCTTTCTCTGACTCACAGTCTGTTTATTATTACTCTTATTCTAAACATCCTTCTATAAATCTCTCATTTTTAAATTATGAAGGCAGGTGTCCAATATTTTCTTAAAGCAGGAATTCTTACATTTAATCATTTGTTTAACATGTAATTACTGGGCCAATTATAAGGGCCTGGCACCCTGTCAAATTCTTTGAATACAATGGTGAGCAAAACCAGTAGGTCCCTACCTTTAAGGAGCTTAAAAATATTGGTAGAAATAGAAATTACTGAAATAATTACCAAAGGTAATTACATCTGTAATAGGTGACATAAATAATAATCGCAGGATGCTCTTGAGAGCATAGCAAAGGGAAGTGATCTAGTCAGATGTTGAGAGATGGATCTGAAAGGTGAATACAAGTTAGGTGAAGAGAGGACAGAAGAACATTCTAGACAAAGACATTGACATCAAGGAACAGAATGCTCAACACAAGGACGGATAGGGTTGTGTTAGGATTTGTTTTTTATCCAGAAAGCTAAAGAAAACTTTGGAAGAATTTTTAAAAGGTAGTAAAATGAAGAAATTTAGATTTTTAAAGGTCACTGTGTCCAAGGTGACAAAAACGGAGAGGAGGAAAGTAAAAGGTGATTGAGGGAAATCATAATGTTTCTGAAGTAAAGGAGGTTTAGATTATTGTTGATGGAGAGAAGTAGACAGATTGAAGTGGTGAAGGGGAGGGAAGAGAGTGTTTCCTTTATTTTTCCCTGTTGTTTCTCTTTATCCACATGGTCCTCTGCCTTTCTCCTTCCTATAGGCACTCATCCAAACTGTTAAATGTTTATCTTTTTGCTTCTTTATGGTCTAGCACAATATGAAACATTGCTTTGTAAGCATTATTCTTCATTTATGTAAATATTGTAATTTGGATTTTGTTTAAGATTCAATTCTAATGCCATATATTATCTAACCCATACATCTAACCCATTATTTTATATACTGTATAGTTCTAAATGTTGTGCTTCCACTCTCCCATTGAAGGTCATGTAGAATGCCTCCAGATATCCATCACCCCCAATAATGTTACAAAGAATATACAAGTATACCTTCACTTGGGGACCTATGTGGGAATTTTAGAAGGCTTACAATTCTACTACTAAAGAACTGGAGTGTTTCTTTATAGGGTTGTTAACTTTTTGCATTGTCTCTTTCAAAAATTGTTGTTCATATCCTTTTTCATTTTTCCTGTGGAGTCAATTTCTTTTTCTCATTGATTTACAAGTATTTCTTGTATAGCCTAGATATTAATCCCTTGTTGGTCTCATTTAATCCCCTGTCTCATCACTGTATTAACAGTCTTATCATTAAGCAACTATCTCTTTTGTATATAATTAAATTCATCACTGTTTTGGAGAGAGTTTGGGGGAATAGGACATAGTTAACAATGACAACACTGTCAAGAGATTACATAAGGAGAGGGCTAAAGTGATCATGTAAGGTGAGATGGAGTGGTACAGGCAAAAGGTATGGAATTTTGAATCTCAGTTTTCTAACCTGTAAAATAAGAATATTAATACCAGATCTATTTACCTATGTTTGTGAGGAACAAATAAAATAATTTTGTAAACTAGAAATGTTTTCATAAATGTTTGTAGGTTTTATGATAACTACTATTAATGCATGGTCTGGATCTATTATTGGATTTTAAATGATATAAAGATTTGGTTAAAATTTAAATGGCACAGATACAAGGTTTATGTGTGCTTTTAACTCTGCATGAAGTAGCACCTCAAAATTATATTTAAAATATATTCTCAATAACAGTATTAACTAGATAATTTTGGAGAATATATGTGGTCTTAAGTTATGGAACATAGAATCTGGGTGTTCTTGCTCAGGAATTAGTAATTTACAGAATAACAACACTTCACAACACTAGATGTATTTCTGAAATATATATTTCAATATATATTACTGAAAGTAAATGCTTTTGTAAATTAAATTAAATTATTTAAAAATGCAATTGGTAACTTGTTAATTTAAAGGAATGAAATTTATAAATTCTTCTTAATTTGAATAACTACCATCCTTGTCTTGTTCCTGATCTTAGAGGAAATGCTCTCAGCTTTTCACCATTGAGTATGTTACCTGTGGATTTTTCATGTATAGCCTTTATTATTTTGAGCTATGTTCCCTCTATACCACTTTCTGCAGAGTTTTTATCATAAAAGAATATTGAATTTTGGCAAATTTTTTTCTGCATCTATTGAGATAACCATATGGTTTTTTCCCTCAGTTTGTTAATGTGGTGGGTCACATTGATTGATCTGTAGATACTGAACCATCCTTACATCCCTGGGATAAATTCTGCTTCATCTTGGTGTAATGATCCTTTTAATGTACTGCTGAATTTGGTTTGCTAACACTTTGTTCCATATTTTTGCATCTATGTTCATCGGTGATACTGGTCTGTAATTTCCTTTTTTTGTGAGATATCTGTCTAATTTTGGTAACAGGGTGATGCTGGCCACATAAAATGAGTTCAGTGTTCCTTCCTCTGCAATTTTTTTGTAATAATTTGAGAAGAATAGATGTTTGGTAAAATTCACCTGCAAAGTCATCTAGTCCTAGACATTTTTTTGTTGGAAGTTTTTTATTACTGTTTCTATTTCATTACTGGTTATTGGCCTGTTCATATTTTCTATTTCTCCCTGGTTAAGCCCTGGGAGATTGTATAGTTCTAGGAATTTGCCCATTTCTTCTAGACTGTCCATTTTATTGGCATATAATTGTTCATAGTACTCTCTTATGACCCTTTGTATACCTGTGATGTCAGGTGTAATGTTTCCTTTTTAATTTGTAATTTTATTGATTTAGGTCCTCTCCCTTTCTTTCTTGATAAGCCTGGCTAAAGGTTTAACAGTTTTGTTTATCTTTCAAAGAACCAGCTCTTAATTTCATTGATCTTTTCTATTGTTTTCTTTTTCAGTCTCTATTTCCTTTAATTCTTCTCTGATCATTATGATATCTTTCCTTCTACTAACTTTGGATTTTGTTTATTCTTTTTTAGTTCCTTTAGGTGTAAGGTTAGGTTATTTATTTGAGATTTTTCTTGTTTCTTGAGGTAAGCTAATTCTTCTGAACACTACTTCCTTAGAACTATTTTTGATGCATCCTTAAATTTTGGATTATTGTGTTTTCATTTTCATTTGTCTTCAGGTATTTTTTTTTTTATTTCCCCTTTGGTTTATTCAGTGATCCATTGATTGTTTAGTAGCTTATTGTTTGGCCTCCACACGTTTTTGCTTTTCAGTTTTTTCTTGTAGTTGATTTCTAGTCTCAAAGTGTTGTATCCAGAAAAGATGCTTGATATGATTTCAGTTTTCTTAAATTTACTGAGGCTTGTTTTGTGGCCTAGCATGTGATCAATCCTGGAGAATGTTTCGTGTGCACATGAAAAGAATGTGTATTCTGCTGCTTTCAGATGGAATGCTCTATAAATATCAATTAAGTCCATCTGCTCTAATGTGTCATTTAAGTCCACTGTTTTCTTATTGATTTTCTGTCTGGATGACCTGGCCATTGATGTGATTGAGGTGTTAAAGTCCCCTATTATTATTGTGTTATTATTATTGTGTTACTGTCAATTTCTCCCTTTACGTCTGTTAATATTCACTTTATGTATTTAGGTACTCCTATGTTGATGCATTTATATTTATAATTGTTATATACTTTTCTTGGATTGATTCCCTTGATCATTATGTAATGTCCTTCTTTGTCTTTGTTTTACTCTCTATTTAGTCTAATGTAAGTATTGCTAGCTTGGACTTTTTTTAATTTCCTACTACATGGAATACATTTTCTATACACTCACTTTCAGTCTTTGTGTATCTTTCGATGTGAAGTGAGTACAAGAGTAGGCAGCATATAGAAGGGTATTATTTTTGTATTCGTTCAGCCACTCTGTGTCTACATAGACATATGTTCATTTACATTTAAAATAATTATTAACATGTATGTTCTAGTTGCCATTTTGTTATTTGTTTTGGGGTTGTTTCTGTAGGTCTTTTTGTTTTTCTTATTCTTCTTTATTTTCTTTTTTGTGATTTGATGATTATCTTTAGTGTTATACTTGGATTCTTTTTTCTTTTTTGCATGTGCATCTATTATAGATTTTTGGTTTGTGGTTACTGTATGGTATATATATATATATATATATATATATATATATATATATATATATAATGATTGTTTTATGTTGCTGATCTCTTAATTGCAAATGCATTTTAACAATCCTGCATTTGTTCTCTTCCCCTTAAGATTTCTCTTTTTGACATCATATTTTACATCTAATTGTTTTATCTGTACCTTAACTGTTTACTGGGCATATAGATGATTTTACTATTTCTGTCTTTTGACCATCCTACTAGCTTTTTGCATAGCTTAATTTCTACCTTTACTGTATGTTTGACTTTACCAATGAGTTGGTTTTTTTTTTTTTGTTTTTTTTTTTGCGGTACGCGGGCCTCTCACTGTTGTGGTCTCTCCTGTTGTGGAGCACAGGCTCCGGACACGCAGGCTTAGCAGCCATGGCCCACGGGCCTAGCTGCTCCGTGGCGTGTGGGATCTTCCTGGACTGGGGCATGAACCCATGTCCCCTGCATCGGCAGGTGGACTCCCAACCACTGCACCACCAGGGAAGCCCCCAATGAGTTTTTTCCTTTTGTAATTTTCATGTTTCTAGTTGTGGCCTTTTTTTTCGCTTAGAAAAGTCCCTTTAACATTTCTTGTAAAGCTGGTTTTATGGTGCTGAACTCTTTTAGCTTTTGCTCATTTGTAAAACTTTTGATCTCTTCATCAAATCTGAATGAAAGCCTTGCCTGGTAGAATATTCTTGTTTGGAAGCTTCTCCCTTTCCTCACTTCCTTACAGCCTGCAGAGTTTCTGTTGAAAAGTCAGTTGATAAGCCTTATGGGAGTTCGCTTGTACATAACTTGTTTCTTTTCCCTTGCTGCTTTTAATATTCTCTCTTTGTCTTTAATTTTTGCCATCTTAATTACAATGTGTCTTGTGTGTTCCTCTTTGAATTAATCCTGTATGGGACTCTCTGTGCTTCCTGGACTTATATGTCTGTTTCCTTTCCTAGATTAGGAAAGTTTTCAGCTATTATGGCTTAAATAAGTTCTCAGACCTTTTCTCTCTCTCTTCTCCTTCTGGTACCCCAGTAATGCAAATATTAGTGCACTTGCTGTTGTCCAGGAGGTCTCTTAAACTGTCCTCATTTGTTTTCATCCTTTTTAATTTTTTTCCTCCAGCATCAGTGATTTCCATTACTCTGTCTTCCAGTGCTGATCTGTTCCTCTGTATTATTTAATCTACTGTTGATTCCTTCTAGTTTATTTTTCATCTCATTTGTTGTATTCTTCATCTCTTTTTGGTTGTTCTTTATATTTTCTAACTGTTTGTTAAAAGTCTCTAACTTCTGACTCACTCTGTGCATCCAATCTTCTCCCAAGTTCTTTGATCATTTTACAATCACTACCTTGAACTCATTCTCTGATGGATTGCCTATCTCCCCCTAACTTAATTCTTCTTTTGTTATTTTATCTTGTTCCTTTGTTTGGAATATATTCCTCTGTTTCCTCATTTTGCCCAATTTTCTGTTTTTATATTTATGTATTTTGTATGTTGCTTATGTATCCCAATTTGGAGAAGTGGCCTTTTTTAGGAGACATCCTTTGTGTCTCAGCAATGCACTCCCCTCTGGTCATCAGAGCTATAAGCTCTAAGGGTGCCCCCTATTTGAGCTGTGTGGCTCCTTCTGTTGTGGCTGGCTGACTACTGTGGGCCATCTTGTAGGCTTGGTTGGCCCTGGTTTTGTTGATTGCTTGGCCCTGCTTTGTGCAGAGACTGCCAGCTGCTGGTTGGCTGTGCCAGTTCATGAGGCAGCTGACTACATGTCACAAGGGGGCCCCAGATCTAGTGCTCATTCACCAGTGAGCCTATTCAAGGTCCAGGAAACCCCGGGGAGTGTTTCCTGCCCAGGGATAGGTGAAGCCAGGTCCTGGGGCTCATGCCAGGCTACTGGCAGGCAGAGATATATTCTGGGGTCTGGTTGTAGAACCCAGGAGTCCTGAGCTGATGTCAGATTGCTAGTGGGTGGGGCTTGTTCTTAACATAGCTGTTTGTGGGGTCTGGGATGTCTCAAAGCTTTTGTTGGCCTGGTAGTGGGCAGGGCCAAGGCATATCTGGTCCCAGGGCAGCATCTGGCCTGCTAATGTGTGGGTTGGGTCTGCAGTCTGCAGTGTGCAGTTGCCTTGTGGCTGGGGTTCACACTCTGTTGGATGAGGCTGGTCCTGTGGTTAGAGAAGGCCCTCTGGTGGGCAAGGCTGAGGCCCAGCCAGTCCCAAGCAGAGTCTAGCCTGCTGCTGGGTGGGTCAGGTTCACAGGCTGTGGGACTGCAGTTGTCTTGTGGCTAGGGTCTGCCCCCAATGGGTGAGTCTGATCTCAAGGATAGAGTAGCCTCCCTGGAGGATGGGGCTGGTCCCAGGGAGTTCTGAGGCTGGTACCTGCTCACTGGTGGCTGGATCTGTGTCCTGGTGTCTCTAGCTGGAGGCTCTGGAGGTCCCAGGTCTAGTGCCTGTGCATTGGTGTGTGGGACTGTGTCCTGGGCCCTCTGGTGAGCAGGGCCAGGTCCCAGGGTAGCTATGGGTTCAGAGGGTCTTAAGGCAGTCCATCTGCTGGTGGGTGGGGCTGTGTCTGCTCCCAGTTAGTTGCTTGGCCTGAGGTATCACAGCACTGATGCCTACAGACTGTGGAGCTAGGGCAGGGCTGGATCCTGAAGCTAATAAGATAGTTGGAGGATTTCAACTTTGCATCTGCCAGCACCAGTTCCCATGTGGTAGAAGGAGCTCCCCAAAATGGCTGCCTCTAGTGTCTATGTCCCCAGGATGAGCTGCAGTTACCTCCTGCCTCTCCAGAAGAGTCTGTGTAGGTCTGACCTAGACTCCTTTAAAATTACTGCTTCTGCCCTGGGTCCTGGAACATGTGAAATTTTGTATGTGTCCTTTAAGAGTGAAGCCTCTATTTCCGCTAGCCTTCTGGGACTTCCAAAAGTAAGCCCCACTGGCTTTCAAAGCCAAATGCTCTGGGGGCTCATTTTCCCACCCTGGGCTGGGGAATCTGATGTAGGTCTTGGACCCCTCATTCCTTTGGGAGAACCTCTGCAGTTGTAATTATTCTCCCATTTGTGGGTCTCCCACCCAGGGGTATGGGACTTGACTATGTCACAACTCCACCCCTCCTACTCATCTCATTGTGGTTCCTTCTTTATATCTTTTTTTGTAGAAGATCTTTTCTGGACAGTTCTAGTCTTTTTCACTGATGGTTCTGTAAAATTGTCATTTTAGTATTCCCATGAGAGGAGGTGAGCTCAGAGTCTTTCTACTCCACCATCTTTCCAGTCACCCATATATCTTTAAACTGCAAAACCAGAGCAATATTTCACAAAGTGTATTCTACAAAATATATTTTCCAAGTTACTTTAGTAAAAGCTATTTTGAAAAAGTTTCCATGATCAAACAAATCTAGAAAATACCTATATATTTTGATAATGCAGAATTTAATTGTAGATTTTATTATGCTATTATTCATTGTGAAAGCATAATATAAAATGAGATAAATTATATAAAAATTTCCCATCTTATTATACTTTATTTCTGGATTCATCTAGTGAGAGCTGCATAGCCTGGAACATAAATTATCCTTACTTTTTGTTTGCTAATTCTATTAGTTAATGAGAAGGCATGTTAAAATTTCCCACTATCATTTTGAAATTGTCTTTTTTTTCTTTTTTATTCTATCAATTGTGCTTTTTGTATTTTGAATCCATATTATTAAGTGCACTTAAATGTAAAATTATTTTATCTTTTTATTGGACTGACAATTTTATGACTATAAAACATCCCTCTTTATCTCTAACTGTGCTTCTTGCCTTAAAATCTACTTTGCTTTTTTCCTGGTTCATGTTTTCATTGTAATTTTTTCTGTTTATTTATTTATTTAATTGTTCCTCATAAGCAGTAAAATTGCATTTGTATCTTTATGCAGTCAAGAGTTTTAACCATTTAATTAAACTTTTAATTTAATTTATATTTACTTTATTAACACATTTGATTTTATATTTGCAATCTTCAAGATCTTTTTTGTCTCACATATTTAGGATTCTTTTTCCTTCTTTCCTGCATTATTCTAGATAATGAATACTTTCATTATTTTATTTTCCCTCTATTTACTTGTAAGATCAATCAGTCAATCTTTCCATCTATCTGTCTTTGGTTGCTCTAGAGATCACAACATGCAGCCCTGAATTAATCATCTAATACAAAATGATGATTTTATCTAAAAAAAGAAGGGTACAAGTGAACTTATCTACAAAACAGAAACAGAGTTACAGATGTAGAAAACAAACTTATGGTTACCAGGGGGCGGGGCAGGGAAGATTGGGATTGATATATACACACTACTATATATAAAACAAATAACTACTAAGGACTTACTGTATAGCACAGGGAACTCTACTCAATACTCTGTAATGGCCTATATGGGAAAAAAATCTAAAAAAAGGGGATATATGTATATGTATGACAGATTGCTACACACCTGAAACTAACACAACATTGTAAATCAACTATACTCCAATAAAAAAATTTTTTAAATGTTGATTTTATCACTTCTCCAATAATGCTAAAAACTCTTTGGTGAAGTTCTTGTATAAATATTTTATCCATTTAGTTGGATTTTTTAATTTTCTCATTATTGAGTTCTATGGATCTTCTTTTTTTTTAATTTACTCTGGCTACAAGTCTTTTATCAAATATGTGTTTTGAAAACATGAGGCTTGCCTTTTCATTTTCTTAACAGTGCCTTTTGGAGAGCAGACATTTTTACTTTGAATGATATTATGTCTTTTTTTTCTTTATGGCTCATATTTTCAGTGTAATAAGAAATGAAATTGCCTAACATAAGGTCACAAAATTTTCTTATATATGATCCTCTAAAATTTGAGAACTTTACCATATGCTATCACTTATATGTGGAATCTAAAATATGACACAAATGAACCTATCTATGAAATAGAAACAGACTCACAGACATAGAAAACAAACTTATGGTTGCCAAGGGGAAGGGGAGTGGGGGAAAGACGTATTGGGAGTTTGGGTTTAGCAGATGAAAAACACTATATATAGAATGAATAAACAACAAGGTCCTACTGTATAGCACAGGGAACTATATTCAATATCCTGTGATAAACCATAATGGAAAAGAATATAAAGGAGAATATATATATATATAAAACTGAATCACTTTGCTGTACAGCAGAAATTAACACAACATTGTAAATCAACTATACTTCTATTTTTAAAAGTTTGACAATTTTACCTATTTTATTTAGATCCATTTTATGTAAATTCTTGTGTTTGTTGTGATTAATGGTTAAGGTTCACATTTTTCGTGTACTTATCCCATTGTTCCAGAACCATTTCTTTAAAAGAGTGTCCTTTCAGCATTGAGTTACCTTGGAATCCCTGTCAAAAGTTATGTGTGAATCCATTTTTGGACTCTGTTTTCTATTCCATTGATCTCATTATGCCAATATCCCATTGTTTTCATTGGTGAAAATTATTGTAAGTATTGAAGTCAGATAATATGTCTTTTTCAAAATTATTTTGGCTTAAGTCCTTTGCATTTATGTAATTTTTGAGAATCTGCTTCTCTATCTCCAAAAAACCTGCTTTTTGAATCTATGGATTAATTTGGGGAGAAGTGACATATTAAACAATTTAAATCTTCTGATGTTTGGTCATCGACTACCTCCCAATTTGTTTAATTTCTCTGAAGCAATATTTTGTCATTTTTCATCCACAGCTTTTGCACCAGTTTAACAAAGATATGCCTAGGTTGTTTTCCTTTGTATTTATCATACTTGAGGATCTCTGAGCTTGTTGAATTTGTGGTTTGTTGTTTTTTGGTACTTTTGGAATATTCTTAACTATTATATCTTTGAATATTCTTTTCTGCTCTGTCCTTGCTCTCTCTTTTTCTGAGATTCTAGCTATAAATGTTTGAAAATTTCATATTGCCCATACTGCTTTTTTATATCCTATTCTGCTTTGTCACTCTTTTTCCCTCTTGCCATCCACTTTGGATAACTTCTATTTATCTGTTTTAATTCACTGATTCTTTCTTTCTATTTGTTGAGTCTACTGATTACATCATCAAAAATTATTTATAACTTGTACTGTGCTTTTCATTTCTACTATTTCCATTTGTCATTTTTGTTAGTTTCTATCTCTCTGCTGGTATTCTCCACCTGTTAGGCATATTATTTACCTTTGCCACTGTATCCTTTAACACATTAAAGGATTATCTTAAAAGCCTTTGTCTGACAGTTCCAACATCCAGGCCATCTCTGTGTCGAATTCTGTTCTCCATTTTGTTGCTTAAAAATGGAATATAGTTTTCATGCTAATTTCTGTATCTCATGATTTTTAATTGAATGCTGAACATTGTAAAAATAACAGGAGAAGTGGTGGTAAATAATATTTACGCCAGGAAAGAGAAAAGCATTTTCTCTGTCAGGCCCTGGGGTTGGGATTGAATAAAGCTAAAAAGTAGTTCCGCTGGGTCTGGGTTTTATCATTGTTATAGGCACATTTAGTGCACCACAGGCTTCAAATTCCTCTGGTAATGGACCTACTACCTTGTGCTCAGTGTGAGGCTGGAGTACTGAAGGATATTTCTCACTGTTCTTGTTCCAACCTCAGCTTTCAGTAAGCCTTATAAGCCTGTGCAATTAGAGCATTGCTCTCCATGCGCTTGTTGCTTTTTACTTTGCACCAAGCTTATGGTGTGTTTTCCTGATTCTCCTGCTCTAGTTTTAGACTTAGACAGGCACCTTGTTCCTGAGCTCCAGTGGTGAGATTCATCAGTCTTTCTGCCTCTCCCTCAGTGGCAGACAGCCTCTGCCTCTTACTCTTTGTAGGGATTAGAGCACAGGTAAGGTTTTCTTCCCATCCTCCGATTGGCATTCAAACCCTACCATTTTCATGAGGGATCTTGGGTGCAAATGAGTTCCCTGCTTTTTCCTGGATGGCAGCAGACTTGTGCTTTATATCAGTACAGGATTCCGGCCAGGACTGGGTATAATTTTCCCCACCAAAAGCAGATCTCTTTTGTTTATTATCAGTGCAAGTTTTTGAAGGCAAATTTTCTACCCTTGCCCCAGTGGCAGCTGACCTTTCCTGGGATGGGGTGAATGAGAGGGTTATTTACCCCTTGCACAGATGCCAGTAGCTTTTCCATCATTTTAAAGCAACATCAAGTTGGGGGATTAACTGAGGGTTTTGTTCCTTCCCATTTTGCAAATGACTTCTGCTTTAATGAGTGAAATGTCAAGGGTGTGGGTTGGGTTGTGTGCCTCTCTCCTTGTGGAAGTGATCACCACTTGGTACTTGCACAGGGCCTGGAGTGTAGACAGGCTTCTCCAAGGGCTCCTGTTCCACCCTCAAACTTTGGCAGGTCCTGAACTCTTGCATTCTGAGAGGTAGCTCTCTTCAATTTCTTGCCCTGCCTTAATTATTTTTCTTTTCTTGGAGCACCTAGAAGAAACCTGTGTATAAAACCAGCACTTGTTTGCAAAATCCTCTTGTTTCCAGGATCCCAGAAATTCCAAACTGTCACACCAGCCCACCAATGGATTTAAAAAATTTGTTAAAATTTTAGTTGTTTTTTTCCTTACCCACCTTTATGAGTATAACCTCTTTATCTTGTTCTCTGCCAAAAGTGAAACAGTTGGCATGTCCTATTTCTAGGGGCCATTCATCCATGATAATCTAGTTCCCCTGTTGCCTGATGACCTTACTCAATGGGCAAAAACAAATGTATGATTTTGTAGATTACTTAGCTTTTTCTTCATGTCAAGTGAAAGAGAATATCACCTTATATTCAACACTTTCTAAGCTGAAATGGATCTCCCTATTTGCCTCCATTTATAAAACTTTTCAGTTAATTAATTAATTTTTTATTAAAGTATAGTTGATTTACAATATTATGTTAGCTTCAGGTTTATAGCATAGTGATTCAGTATTTCTACAGATAATACTCAATTGAGAGTTATACAAGATAATGGCTATAATTCCCTGTGCTATATAATATACCCTTGTTACTTATATATTTTATACATAGTAGTTTGTTTCCCTTAATCCCTTGCCCCTATCTTGCCCCTCCTCCTTTCCCTCTCCCCAATGGTAACAACTACTTTGTTTTCCATATCTGTGTCTGTTTCTGTTTTGCTGTATACATTCATATGTTTTGTTTTTTTAGATTACACACATAAGTGATATCATGTAGTATTTGTCTTTATCTGTCAGACTTATTTCACTAAGCATAATATTCTCTAGGTCCACCCATGTTGCTACAAATGGCAGAATTTCATTCTTTTTTATGGCTGAATAATATTCCATTGTATGTATATACCATATCTTCTTTATCCATTTGTCTATTGATGGATACTTGGGTTACATCCATATCTTGGCTATTATAAATAGTACTGCTATGAACATTGTGGTGCATGTACCTTTTCAAGTTAGTGCTTTTCATTTTTTCCAGACATATACCCAGGAGTGGGATTGCTGGATCATACAGTAGTTCTATTTTTAATTTTTTGAAAAACCTTTATACTGTTTGCCATAGTGGCTGTACCAATTTACATTCCCACAAAAATATATGAGGGTTCGCTTTTCTCCACATCCTCGCCAAGATTTGTTATTTGTAGACTTTTTAATGATAGTCGTTTAGCCATTCTTTTGGGTGTGAGGGGATGTCTCATTGTGGTTTTGATTTGCATTTCTCAAATAATTAGCAGTGTTGAACATCTTTTCATATGCCTGTTAGCCATCAGTATGCCTTCTTCAGAAAAATTTTTATTTAGGTCTTCTGCCCATTTTTTGAGTGGGTTGTTTTTTTATATGGAGTTGTAGGAACTATTTATATATTTTGGATATTACACATTATTGGTCATATCATTTGCAAATATTTTCTCCCATTTTTTATGTTGTCTTTTCATTTTGTCAATGATTTCCATTTATGTACAAACCTTTTAAGTTTAATTAGGTCCTATTTGTTTATTTTTGTTCTTTTGTTTCTTTTGCATTGGAAGACAGATCTAAAAAATATTTCTGTGACTTAAGTCAAAGAATGTTTTGCCTATGTTCTCTTCTAGGAGTTTTATGGTTTCTGGTCTTACATTAAGGTATTTAGTCCATTATGAGGTTATTTTTGTATATGGTGTGAGGAAATGTTCTAATTTCCTTCTTTTACCTGTAGCTGTCCAGTTTTCCCAGCACCACTTAGTGGAGAGACTGTCTTTTCACCATTGTATATTCTTGCTTCCTTTGTTGTAAATTAATTCACCACAGGGGCATGGGTTTATCTCTGGACTCTCTTTTCTGTTCTATTCATTTTTATGTCTGTTTTTGTGCCAGTACCATGATGTTTTGATTATTGTGGCTTTTAGAATATTCTGAAGTCTGGGAGGGTTATACCTCCAGCTTTGTTCTTTTTTTCTCAAGATTGCTTTGGCAATTCAGGGTCTTTTGAGGTTGTATACAACTTTAGAATTATTGCTCTAGTTCTGTGAAGAATATCATGGGTATTTTGATAGAGATTGCATAAAATCTGTAGATTGCTTTGGGTAGTATGGTCATTTTAATAATATTAATTCTTCCAATCCAAAAACATTAGATATCTTTCAATTTCTTTCTATCATCTTCAGTTTCCTTCATCAATGTTTTATAGTTTTCAGAGTGTAAGTCTTTCACATCCTTGATTATGTTTATTCCTGGATTTTTTATTCTTTTTGATGCAATTATTATTTTTTGCTTTCTTTTTCTGATAGTTCATTATTAGTGTATAGAAAAGCAACAGATTCCTGTATATTAATCTTGTATCCTGAAACTTTGTTGAATTCATTTATTGGTTCTAACAGTTTTGGAGTAGAGACCTAAGTTTTTCTATAGATAGTATCATATCATCTGCAAATAGTGCCAGTTTTGTTCTTCCCTTCGAATGTGGATGCCTTTTCTTTTTCTTGTATGAATGCTGTGTCTAGGACTTCCAAGACTATGTTAAATAGAAGTGGCGAGAGTGGACATGCTTGTCTTGTTCCTGAATTTAAAAGAAAGGCTTTCAGCTTTTCAATGTTGAGTATTATATTGGCTGTGGGTTTGTCATAAATGGCCTCTCTTATGTTGAAATACGTTCCCTCTATACTTACGTTCTGGAGAGTTTTTATCATGAAAGGATTATGAATTTTGTCAAATGCTTTTTCTGCATCTATAGATGAGCATGTGATATTTATCTCTCCTTTTGTTAATGTCATTTATCACATGGATTGCTTTGCAAATATTGAACCATCCTTGTGTCCCTGGAATAAATTCAACTTGACCATGGTGTATGATTCTTTTTATATATTGTTGGATTCAGTTTGCTAATATTTTATTGAGGATGTTTGCATCTATATTCATCAAAGATATTGCTTGTGATTTTCATGTATTGTAGTATCTTTGTTTTGGTGACAGAGTAAAGGTAGCCTCATAGAATGAATTTGGGAATGTTCTATCCTCTTCAGTTTTTTGGAATAGTTTGAGAAGGATAGTATTAGCTCTTTATATGTTTTGTAGAATTCCCCTGTGAAGCTATCCAGCCTTTGACTTTGCTTGCTTGGAGTATTTTTTTTAATTTAATAAATGTATTTACTTTATTTATTTATTAGTTTTGGCTGCGTTGTCTTCATTGCTGTGTGCAGGCTTTCTCTAGTTGCGGTGAGCAGGGGCTACTCTTCGTTGCAGTGTGAGAGCTTCTCATTGCAGTCACTTCTCTTGTTGCGGAGAATGGGCTCTAGGTGTGCAGGCTTCAGTAGTTGTGGCTCGCAGGCTTCAGTAGTTGTGGCTCATGGGCTCTAGAGTGCAGGCTCAGTAGTTGTGGTGCACGGGCTTAGTTGCTCTGTGGCATGTGGGATCTTCCCAGACCAGGGCTTGAACCTGTGTCCCCTCCATTGGCAGGCAGATTCTTAACCACTGCACCACCAGGGAAGCCCTGCTTGGAGTTTTTAAATTACAGATTCACTTTCACTACTAGTGATCAGTCTGTTCAAATTGTCTGTTTATTCTTGACTCAGTCTTGGCAGGTTATAGAAAATTGTCCATTTCTTCTAGGTTGTCCAATTTGTTGGCTTATAACTCTTCATAGTGTGACTTTTTTGTATCTCTGTGGTATCAGTTTTTATTTCTCCAATTTTATTTCTTAGTTTTTCATTTGGGTCCTCTCTCTTTTTTTCTTATTGTGCCTGGCTGAAAGTTTATCAATTTTGTTTATCTTTCAAAAAATATATAAAGCTCTTGATTTCATTGATCTTTTCTATTGTTTTTATCTCTATTTTATTTATTTCCTCTCTAATCTTTATTATTTCCTTCCTTCTACTGACTGTGGGCTTTGTTTGTTCTTCTTTTTCTAATTCCTTTACCTGGTAGGTTAGGTTGTTCGTTTGAGATTTTTTTTGTTTCTTGAGGAAGGCTTGTATCAATGTAAAGTTCTTAGAACTGCTTTGGCTGCATCCCATAATTCTGGAGTGTTGTGTTTCCATTTACATTTATCTCAAGATATTTTCTGATTCCCTCTTTGACTTCTTCATTGACCCATTGTTTTTTCAGAAGCATGTTATATAGTATCCACATATTTGGTCTTTCCCATTTTTTCTCTCTGTAATCAATTTCTAGTTTCACAATGTTGTGATCAGAAACAATTCTCAATATAATTTCTCTCCTCTTAACTTTGTTGCAGCTTATTGTGAGGCCTAACATGTGGTCTATCCTGAAGAATGTTGCATGTGCACTTGAAAGCATGTGTATTTTGCCTTTTTTGGATGTAATGTCCTATAGTTATCAATTAAGTCCAATTGGTCAATTGTGTTATTTAAGACCACTGTTGCTTTATTGATTTTCTGACTGGATGATCTGTCCATTGATGTCATTGGGTGTTAAAGTGCCCTACCATTATTGTATTATTGTCAATTTTTTCCTTTACGTCTGTTAGTGTTTGCTTCATATATTTAGCTTCTCCTGTATTGGGTGTCTTTCATCTTACTAATTTTGCTTTTTGCCTTGCCTATTCTGATGTTAATCTAATGTATTGAATTCTTAACTTTAAATATTGTAAATTTTTTATTTCTAGAATATCCCTTCTTCCTTTGTCTGTTGAAATTTTCTATATTTTTATTTATTTCTTCATCTTTTATTCTCTGTCCTTGAACATATTACTCATAGTTATGTTGAAGTCCTTGTGACTGAACTTTGCTATCTGGATCACCTATGACTGTTTCTATCATCTATTTATTCTCTTGGTTTTTGGTCTTTTGTCCCTGTGTCTTTACACACCACCTTTTTTTTTTTTTTAAACTGAATTCCAAACATCATATAGATCAACTTACAGAGGCTTCAGATGATGCTCTTTTCCTTCAGACAAAACTCACCATTTCCTCTGCTAGACAGATAGAGTGGGGACTAAGCACTTTAGTTCAATAAGGATTGACTTTCATAGATACTGGACACAATTTTGGTCAAACTAAGTCTGCCTCTGATAATTTGACATAGCTTAATTAAGAGTGCCCTAGTAGGGACTTCCCTGGTGACGCAGTGGTTAAGAATCCTCCTGCCAATGCAGGGGACATGGGTTTGAGCCCTGGTCTGGGAAGATCCCATATGCCACAAAGCAGCTAAGTCCATGTGCCACAACTACTGAGCCTGCGCTCTAGAGCCCATGAGCCACAACTACTGAAGCCCAGGTACCACAACTACTGAAGCCCACAGTCCGAGAGCCCATGCTCCTCAACAAGAGAAGCCACTGCAATGAGAAGCACATGCACTACAACGAAGAGTAGCCCCTGCTCTCTGCAACTAGAGAAAGCCCACGTGCAGCAACAAAGACCCAATGCAGCCAAAAATAAATAAATTAAATAAATAAATTTATTTTTTTAAAAAAAGAGTGCCCTATTAATCAGGCACAGCTCTCCTGTGTGTTCAACTGAAAACCGGTTCAACTGAGAGTATGTTCACTAAATCTCCTTCCATACTGTGTCCTTTAATGCAAATTGTTGTCTCTTTGGAAACATGAGTTTGACAAAATCTCTGCTCTACTTTTCAAAGGGTTTTATTTTTGTTGTTTTAGCATCTTTACCTCCTACCCTATGAAGCTTCAGAAATCAGCAAATCTCTTGAGGGAAAAACTGACTGCAAGATATCACTCAATTGTTTAACATTGTCTTTCTAGTATGTAAGACTCTAAAAGCTCTGCAACAGCTGTTCTCTGTTCTGTTCTCTAACAGCACATTTCTGCCAGGGCAAAGCTCAGATTCTTAATCTCTCACCCACACACAGATTGACATGTACTCCCATGTAAATAGGCTGCTGAAGACTGTCAATTAATCTCTCTATAGTTCTCTCCTTTCTTGAATTTTAGTCACTCTTGTCTTTAATGATTCAGCCTCTTTCTTGATGCTTTAAAATAGTTACTTTAAATTTCATCTAACTTTTCTGTTTGTCCTCAGTGGAAACACTTAGAAGTTCTGAGATGCTCCATTACATGTTATATATTATAATTAAATTATATGTTAGATTATGCTTTAGTATCTTGTAAGATATTTTAAATAACATTTAAGAAGCCAGACTAGGGTGAAGATTTAACTTTGCAGGATGTTAAATACAAATAAAAAAGACTTAAATTATCTGATGATGTATTACATTCTACATATAACTAAATTCACACAAGCACAAGTAATGACAATTCATTAAAGTCTACTTTTATAAATGTTAGCAAGCAAATTTCTTTTGAAATACATCATAACATAAATAACATAACAATTTATTATAACAGAATATAATAATTTCTAATAACATATGTAATATAATATTAAAAATGTGTTTTATTTCTCAGTGGGGGAAATATGGTTTTATTGGTACCAAGACACACCATTTTCTAGTCTTGTTTTAATGTTTCTGAAAGATCAATAAATCAGTGTTCTCCCTTCGAGCAACAAGTTTCAGTAGAATTTGTCCTTTATGGCATTCTTTCTCCCTTGATTCCCTTCCCCTCTACAACACATCCCTAAACTTTTAATTTTCAGTTTATATTGTATCTCTATTTTTCCAGTTACTTCTTCAAATGTCTTGAAATGAGTTAGAATATGATCCAGCATTTACTCAAGCCCTATTCAACATTCTTATTTGTGACAATATGATTACTACATATCTTTAAGCCAGGAATGACAAATGAATTCCATCTTGTATGGCAGTTCTAATCAAATGGAAGAAATGTCTTAAACTGTTTGAAAAGATTCTAAAGGCACATCCAAGCCCAATCCGAAAATATGTCAATATAATTTAATGAGGTCTGTCATGCATTGGAAGGAGGAATAGTAACAAACAATTTCACTGGATCTTGCGTACTTAAAGTTGGTCACAAAGTTAAAAATTCAAAAAGATTTGTTAATTGACTAATTAACTTTACTGAAAATTCATGAACACAATAACAAAAAAAGACTTCTGGTTTTATTAATAACTATTTTATTTTTATTTATTTATTTATTTATTTTTGTGGTACACGGGCCTCTCACTGCCGTGGCCTCTCCCGTTGTGGAGCACAGGCCCCGGACGCACAGGCTCAGTGGCCATGGCTCACGGGCCCAGCCGCTCCGCGGCATGTGGGATCTTCCCGGACCGGGTAATGAACCCGTGTCCCCTGCATCAGCAGGCGGACTCCCAACCACTGCACCACCAGGGAAGCCCTAACTATTCTATTTTAAAAGGGATTATTCTTTATGAGTAGTTCACTAAATTCCTCTTTTGACCTCTTGTCGTATTCATCTTGATATCCCACTCTAAGACTTGTTAATGTCTGATGGCAAATGCTCACTGAATAATTTTTACTGAATTTATTTTATTTTAAAGTATAAATAACCCAAATCTTCTGAAATGTTTATTACTAGTGTTTTACAACAATTTTATATTTAACAAAAAATATAAGTAAAGACCAAGCTATAGAGAAAATATTTTCATTGATGTAATGTAGATGAAAGTGTTGCAGGTGGAAATAGATATAAAACATCTACTGTTTAAAATATATTTGGAGTGATTATTAGATTCTTCCCACCTATTGGGGAAAATAAATTGCTAATAGAAATTCTTAAAAAAGGGTTTTGAACTATAAAAGGAGCTACCAGTGGCACTATTAAATGATCTTCTTAGATATCAGCTTTGGAGAATTGTAATTACTGGGTGCTTGTTTGTTTTTTACCTTGCTCTCTATCTTGGTCCACACAGCAATCATCCAAATATTGTATCTTGTAATTGAGTAAGAGAGTAAATGTGATATCCTGGATAATTCAATTTCATTCAAGTAGTTTACAAAAACTTAAGTCCCAAAGGGAGTACACAGTGGAATACAGGGGTCCTGCAATTTGAATGCTCCCAAACTAGAAAACAGATGTACACAAACAAGTTAGTTAATTATAGGAAAATATGTTATGAGAAGAGCTGCAAAACGCAGAGTTCTGTGTTTTCAACATTTCCTCTTATATTTGATAATAAATTCTTTACTGAAAAGAGTATCTGAATTCCCTACTATTTCTTCAAACAGAAGTCTCTTTGGGAGCATTTTATGCCTCTCTTTTGCCTTCTCTGGTTTTAAAATAAGCATTTTTACATGATTCCGTTTTACCACCTTTCTTAGCATATCAATTACACTTACTTTTAAAAAGTTGTTAGTGGTTGCCCTAGAGTTTATAACATATTTTTAATTAAGTCCACCTTCAAATAACACTGTACTGCTCACTTGTAATGCAGAAGCCTTATAACGAAGTATGCCCAATTCCTCCCTCTCATCCTTTATTACATTGCTGTCATTCATTTCACTTGTCCAAATTCTATAATCACCCAATACAATGTGACTATTATTACTTTAAATTGCTATCTTTTAGATCATTAAGAGTAAGAAAAATAGAAGATTCTATTCTACTTTATTTCTTCTCTAATGCTCTTCCTTTCTTTATATAGATCTGAGTTTCTGACTTATTATCATTTTCCTTCTCCCTGAAGAATTTCTTTTAACATTTCTTACAGAGTAAATATGATGGTGGTAAACTCCTTCAGTTTTAGTTTGTCTGAGGAAGTCTATTTCTCTTTCATTTTTGAAAGATAATTTCACTGGCTATAGGATTCAAGGTTGGTGGGTTTTCCCTTAAATACTTTAAATATTTCATTCCACTTTTGCCTTGCTTGCATGATTTCTGAAGAGCTCACTGTAATTCTTATCTCTGTATTATTTTTCCTCTATAGGTAAGGTTGTTCTTCTTTCCTCTAACTTCTTTCAAGATTTCCTTTGTCTTTTGCTTTCTGCAGTTTAAATCTAATGACAAAGTGCAGTTATTTTATCTTTTTTTTTCTTGGATATTCTGTTCTATTGTTGTCATTATCTTTTCTATTTACATTTCACTTTGAGAAGTTTCTACTGACCTATATTTAAGCTCACTGATTATTTTAGACTTTGTTCAGTCTATAGACAAGCCCAAAGGCATTCTTCAGTTCTGTCACAGTACTTTTGACTCTGATTCTTTCTTAGATTTCCATCTCTCTGCTTGCATTACTTGCTTGTTGCTGCCCATTGTCTACTTTTTCCATTACAGTCCCTAACATATTCATTATTATCATTTTAAAGTTTATTTCTGATAATTTCAACACCTGTGTCATATATGAGTCTAGTTCTGATGCTTGCTTTGTCTCTGGAGACTGTGGTCTTTCTTCCCTCTTAGCGTGCCTTGTAATATTTTTTTGAAAGCTGAATATTATGGGAACTGAGGCAAAGAAGCCTTTAGTGTGAACTTTTATGTTCATGTGGCTAAGAGTTGGGCTCTACGAAATATTTGCTATAGGTGTACATGCTAGAAGGTTCAGATTTCTCTGATGTCTCTTTTTTCCCACTCCCTGTTGACTTTGAACCTCTTTAAGTACTCTTCCTTAGAGAGTTTGTGTCTTACAGCTCTCTTATTTGTGTTTCCCAGTTATTATACCGAGCCCTGTTTGTAGGGTAATAATGTGTGGAAGTAGAAGTATCTTATGATTAGAAGAATCTTATGATTAAATCTCACATTTTCAGTGTGTCTTTGTCCTTCACTGTGGTGGCTCTGACCTTCACCGTGTTTCTTTACTTTCTTTCTCCCTAAGTGAGACAATAAGGCTAGAGGGGGCTGGAGTGGGAGCAGTGCTCTTACTTCAGGTGGGATAAAATTCTGGTAAAATCTTTTCCCCTGAAAATAGGCCTTTGTTATAGAAACGCTTTGGATATATTTCACAATGATCACTCTTCACCTATTTCTGCCAAAGCTATGAGGACATATTTCTTGGCTCTTCATCAAGAGAAACCTAGTGGGGTTTCTGGAGGTAAAGCCCCCCAAATTGTGCCTCCACCCTCACCCAAGGCTGCACCCTCAGGGGTTTCTTGCTTTCATGTTGATCCACACTCAGCCTCTAAAAGTTCATCAAAATTACTGTATAAGTGCTCCTACCAGTTTATGGCTTCAGTGCCTTCTGCTCCAGGTAAGGAGGTCTTGGCTGTGACTCTCTGTATTCACTTGTCTTTCCAGATTTTAGGGTGGAGGTTTTCTTTGTGTCACAGTTCTCTGATGGGTCCAAGAAAAGCCATTGATCAAACTGAAAGTTTGTTCATTTTTTTCCTTGTTGTAAATACAGGAGTGACAACTTTCAAGTTCTTTTCATCTATTCACATAGGAGCCAAAACCAAAAGTCTTGAGAAAAAATTTTTTTAACACAAGCATTCCTTAAAATTAAGTTAAGTGAAGATCTTCTTGACCTGGAGATAATAGGAATAGAAATAAAGTGAATTCAGAATGATTTCCATTTTTTTCATTTTATGTATCTTTGATTGTAATATGCATTATAACTGTTAGAATATTAGTATGTATCATATGTGATCTCAAGCAGATGTGAAATTGGCTGGTCCAAGAAAACTTATCTGACATCCTTGGCATTATTAGGAAAAGAAGAAAATAAACGAGGGAAAGAATTTTTTTTTTTTTAATCAACTCAGACTCTGGGTATAAATTCAAAGAAAGGTCCCTACACTTATAAGTATTTGGCATATAACACAGGATTTTGCTTTAAGTTTGAATAGTATAAAGTGTGATTTCTTTTCAAAAGACATGCATACCAAGTCATGTTGGGCTATTTTATGTACAAAGACTTAGTCATTCATCTGTATGCATTTTTCATATGACCTTTGAATACAAACACCAAAAAAACCTCACTGTGTTCTTTTTTTTTTTTTTTTTTTTTGTGGTACGCGGGTCTCTCACTGTTGTGGCCTCTCCCGCTGCGGAGCACAGGCTCTGGACGCGCAGGCCCAGCAGCCATGGCTCACGAGCGGCATGTGGGATCTTCCTGGACCGGGGCACGAACCCGCGTCCCCTGCATCGGCAGGCAGACTCTCAACGACTGCGCCACCAGGGAAGCCCCCCACTGTGTTCTTTTAGCAGTTGTCTCTACTTAGATCTTACGGAGTTATACTCGGCACATAGGCACATTGTAGGTACTCAATATATGTCTGATAAATTGATTATTTTGATATTATATCCAGTGTTCCAATTTTAGATTCAACTTTCTTCCTAAAAAATGAAGAACAAGTTCACATTTTAGCTGAAAATGTAAGAGTCTCTTCTCACCCCAAATTCTCTCCATCACTTAAAAACAGATGTCCTCTGCTTGTCCTCTTCTGAATGCATATTTTCCTCAGAGTCTGATTTTACAAGGAAACAACTTTAGGTGCAGGAAAGGATTTGCTTTCTTTATTCTAAATGATAGGTTGAAAAATTATTCAACAGAGATTGATCTAGTCAGAATTGTTAAGCTGATTAAATTAATATTTGGCAACATTTCAGCACTCTCTCTGCGCTATTTCCTACTGGCTACATCTCTTCTTCTAAGCATCTCAAGACCATGGACCTTTATTTGGCCCAATAATTTAGATCTGATCTGAAATTATTAGTCATATCTTCTTTTTCACTCCAACAGAGGAATTTATTTTGTTTTGTTTATTTGTGTGACTCATCTCAATTAGGTGTTGGGTGGAAAGGAAACAGCTGAATTTGACTCTGACATATAAGGGACTGACAGCTTTCCAAGGTCCATTTGCTCTAGAGGAGTAGGTGATTAAAACTAAATGACTCTCTGATTGAGTTTTAAGGGGCCATTTGTGTAGTGAAAATGGAATCATTAAAATTCCATCCAGAGCTGAGGCCAAGGTTGGAACAGAGATCAAAACTGGGATTGGAATTAGGATTAGTCCTAGTTCTGGTCTCTGCTCTCTCCTAGAATGGGACAGCACTGACGTACATAGAGAAAAAGATGCTATACCCATGAATTGAGCAGTTGAGGCTATAGGCCAGACAAAGTTTGGGGCAGAAAGTAACAATGGCTAGAGCGCTAGATATACTACCAGTATCATGTGCTAAATATAAGTAACAGATTAAAAGAAGCTCTTGAAGAAACAAACACTCTTTTAAGTGATCTAGATGCCAATTTCTTGTCTTGTCTTCAGATTTGTCAAAAGAGAAAGCAAATCAATACTAACTGAGAATTATTTTGATTTATTAAGATTTGATGAAACTCTACCAACTATATGGGTGTAAATCTGCTAGTAATTGAAGAATTCTTCTTGGTGAAGATAGTTGTGAATTCAAATTCATAGTCTGTGACTCCACTGCCATAGAAGAACATGCCTTTAGTAAACCCCACATATTACATGTCCTGTTGGATTCAATACACTTAGAATTCCTTGTGTCAATGCCATGAATCAATCATTCAAGAAAGGTGCATATTATTGGAAGAGGAGAGGGCAATGCCTGCATGGTTGAAAAGAATGGAATAATATTATAAAGAAGTAGAAATAATCTTGAGATTGTTGGAAACATATTTTTGAGAAGACCCCAGAACTCCTTTGTCCTTTTATGACTTGGTGGAGGGTCCATATTTTTTTCCATGCACTTTGAGAACCAAATTCATTATATTCTTTTATTTTAAAAAATGGTTTTGCAAGGATGAGACTTGACCAAATCAAACTGCTAGTTAAAGACCTGTTAATATCAACTAACAAAGCAAGGAAGTTGACATAACCATCAAAATTAGGAACCAAAAAATTATAGCTTTGAGTTATTGAGACTGAGAGGAAATTGTAAACACTTTTGAAATTTTGGTACCTATGATCACTTCAAATCAGAGTCAGCAAAGACTAAGTGCTAAAGGAAAGTTGAATCTAATATTTTCTAAGGTTTAAAATAGATAGGTAAGCCAAAAAGAAACAATAATATACTGTTTATATTGTGTAATAAAACTTTCCCTCCAAATAAATTGCTTTCTTTATATAATGCACATTCTGGTTGAGAATGAATTTGTCCTTTTTGGATCCTTTTTAAATAAAGGAAATTCTCTGTCATATTTATTTAAAACCAAAATATTCTACTCAACTAATAATGAAGCAAACTGATTAAGCTACAAAATCATAGTTTTTCAAAGCCCATCAGCAGGTTGAGAAAGCAAATAAATATAAAATGTATGTATGTATATGTATATCTGTATAGATATAAATGTTATTTCATATTTACTCCCACTAATTTCTTCTTCAGTGCTTTTTGGTGTTTCTTGTAAATTTGGGCTCCCTTATGGTATCACTTTCTTTAGCCTAAATAATCTATTTTATTCTATAGTGCAGATCTGTTGGAGAAAATTTTTCAGCTTTTAACATTTGTCTCACTAAAAGTTTCTTTAACTTGCCTTCATTTATGAAGCATATTTTCATTGAAGATAGAATTCTAGTTTGACAGGTTTTTTGTTTTCTTTCAGTACTTTCAGAACACATATTTTCCAACAATTAGCCATCAATCTTCTTCTTTCCCTGTGAGTGAATTGTGAGAGATTTTTTCTGACTGCTTTTATGAATTTCACTTAATCCTTGGTGTTCCGAATTTTAACTATGATTTCCTTAAGTATGGTTTACTTTGTATTTATCCTGTGTGGTTTGCTGAGCTTCTGGGATATATAGGTTACTATTTTTTATCAATTTTGGAAAATCATAGCCACAGTCTCTTCAAATATTTCTTCTATACCATTTACTTTCTCTCTTTCTTCTGAGATCTGTTACATGTATTTTAAACTGCTTGATTTTATTCCCACAGATTTTAAATGTTCTGTTCCATTTTTCTCTCTATTCTCTTTGTGTTTTGATTTGAATTATTTTTATTCACTTTGGTGATAAAAGTATAATATTTATTCTTGAAATACATAGAGGACCAGAATAAATGAAAAATGTATACCATGTTTATGGCTGGGAACCAATAATATCAAAAAAGTGTCAATTCACCCAAAATCAATCTATAAATTCAGAACAATTCTATTAAAAAATCAAATGAAATTTCTTGTAATTTGACAAATTGATAACTAAAATTCAAATAAAAATGCAATCAGCCAACAAAGTCAAAAGAGTTTTGAGAAAGATATGGTGGAAGAACTCACCCTATCAGATATCAAGGTATGTAAAGAAAGCTATAGCAATTTAATAATAAAAGCATTGTGATATTGATTCATGAATGGAAAATCAGTCAATGGGACAAAAAATAAAGTACAGAAGTAGACACAAATATTTAGATTTGGTAGGTGACTAAGTTTCTTTTTCAGATCATTGGATGGAAGTTAGGCAGATGAATAAATGTTGCTTGGATAATTATCTATAAGAAAAAAATAAAATTAGGTTCTTAGTTTATACTATTCTTTTTAAAAAATCTATGTGAACTAAAGATATAATGTAAAAAGTAACACTGAATTTTCTAGAACAAAATTTTGAAATATATCTTTATTATATTAGAAAAGAGTTTTTTAAAAAGCTACAAAATGCATAAACCATAAAAGAAAATCCTGTTAAATTTAATTACAGTAAAATGAAAACACCTATATGACAAAAGACCCAATAAACAAATCTAAAAGGCAAAGTACAAACAAAGAACACACTGCAGTGTTTAGCTGACAAAGTATTTATATATGGAATCTACAAATGAATCCTACAAATCAATAAGGAAAAGATGATTCCCTAGAAAGTAGGTACAGTATATGAATATAATGTTCACAGAAAAGGAAACTCAAATTAAGAAACAGATTTTTCACACTTACTGAAGTAAAGAATGGTTGGAATCGTTGGAAGACTACACATGGTGATGGGAAAGATCTTACGTAAAGTAGAAGATTGATGATTCAGGGGAAAGTAGAGGAAGTAAATGTTCCAGAGTAATCAGGAGGGCGTGAGATCCCAGAGCCCAGATGGAAGGAATGCTTCAGGTTGGAGAGCTACCACCTCTTCTAGAAGCACGCACAGAAGGAAAAGATGCAAGCAGATTCAGGTGGGTTTGTGGGTTGGGTGGTCAGAAAGTTAGTTGATTCTTTTCAGGTGGATTTTCTCTCTCTGTGTGAAGTAAATGGTAATATCATCAGCTAAAAGTCAAAAGTTAAGGTGTGAGGTTGAAGTAGAAATTTGAGGATAGAAAGGAAAGTTTGAAATAATTTTTGGAAAACGTCAGTGGGCAAGTTGACCAGAGAAAAAGATAAGATTCCAAATTTATAGTGAGACCTAGCTTCCAAAGCAGAAGATTGAGTTTATAATATGGTTAGTGTTTTCTGAGAAAAGAAAGGCAAAAAAATTCAATGGTTTTATCAGGATAATTACTGAAATTCTAGAGCATGCAATCTGACCTGAAGGGGGAGGTAAAAGGTGATAAGAAGATAAAAATGGAAGAGTCAATGAACTGGTGAGCCCCAAAAGGGTAGAATAATGTCCACATATGAGTAAACTAAAAAGATTAGAAGTTGTGATGGAAGTGAGCAATTTGTGTGGTGGCATGTTCTAGAATGTAACAGATGGAGAAAGTTATTGATTAGAGGTATCTAGGGTTTGGTAACTTGTCACATGAAAATTCAGTGGGTTGGGGAAGAAAACCATGAGCCTGAGGTCAAATTCTTAAAGTATGTGGGGGAATGACTAGGAGATAGGTAGAATGCAGTGACAAGGCAGTGAAGAGGGTCATACAACATCTGGAATACTGTCTTCTAAAATAGGAATTGTGATATAAACATGAAGCAATCACCTCTGAGTCTTTAGAAATACATATATGATTGAAAACTATATTCTGAAATATCATCATATGTACAGAAGCAACAGAGAATTTAAATTAAAATACAAAAATTCCAAATAGGGATGAATGGGCCTCAGCGCTATAGAGAATGAGAGCAAGAATCTAATCTATTCTTCTTTTAGTTATTAAAATTACTTGACAGGTCCAATATCCGGCTGGAGTCTTCTATTGGCTTGAAGCAAGCAAGAGTTTTGAGTGTTTTTTGTCCAGAAGAACTTGAGATAATTTTTGGCTGTGCTCAAAGTTCAGTAACTAGGACATGAAAGCAGGCTCAAAAGACAGCCAATGATCCCAGACTCCTGCTTTAGGCAATGTATGTCCCAGTCAGCGTCCTACTCAAGAATTCATGTCATCAGAAGTGGTTTGTTCTTACTGAAGTGGACATTGCTTGCAAGGATATGCCAAATACTGTCCAAAGAAATGAATCAAGGTATAAAATCTGGGTGGTCTTCAGCATTGATTTTGTACAAAGGACAAAAGAAGTATTTGTGAGGTGGCGAAGCATCTGTGTAGGGAATTCTTTCTGCAGTCCAGGGACCATTCTGGCATAGGCAAGGAGATCACTCAGCAACACTGGGATTTGAATGACCATGTAGTTTTTGCCAGGAAATATTTACCCTATTGTCTAACACTGTTCCAAAATTAGGACAGGCAGTTACCATAATTCTATGACATTAATAGGTTTCTTTAGGGGAATAGTGTTCTAGAGATGTACTGTTTAACAGCTTGCCACTGAACATGTTCCCCAAGGAGATTATATGAATGAAACACTGAGCTTGGTTCTGTGAGGGTCACAAAGAACAGGGCTCCAAATTCAAGCCCATCTCAACATTTTACCCCACATTGGGCTTAATAGCTCTTCTCCCTGATCCCAGCTTTGCAGCCATCCTTTAGCCCCAAAATACTGGCAGGGAATGGTTTTAAGCCAAAAGCAGGGATTGTGAAGTGTGTGTGTGTGCTTACATGTGGGTACACGCTCTGTAAACGTGATTGCCAATTTCAAGAAGATGTACTTTGTCAAACCATCCGTATTTTAGTGTCCAAATTATCTTACTGTACATAAAAGCCATCAGATAGACTATCTTATGGTTACAACAGACTTAGAGTGTTTTGATTCAATGTCCTCACTTTTGAGATGGGGGAATAAAATCTGGCTATGTTTAGTAATTTGCTCAAAATCACAGAGCTAGATAGTGATAGAGACAAGACTAAAACTCTAGGCTCTTGATTTTCAATCCAGAGTTATAGCAATACCAACTAATCTAGGTTTACCAGTTGGTTTTAGCAATACCAACTAATCTAGGTTTAACTCTGTATTTTCCTCTTCTTAGCCTTTGCTTCTTCCATGGGATGCCTTCATTCAATTCAGTGCCCTTAGACCAATGCCTACAAAATCTTATTCTTTTAAAGCATAAAAAAATCTAGAGAATATTTTAAGGAAAACACAGGTACCCACCTAGCTCTAACAAATGTAAACATTATGCTTTGCTTGTATGTCTTTTCCTTCCCCTCACTTCCTAGATAATCATTATACCAAATCTTGTGTTCATTTTGCCAATTCAAATTGATATAATCTCTATCATCTATCTATCAATCATCTATTTATCCATGCATATCCATACATACACATACACAAATATAATTCTACATCTTTATTTTGTTCAATATTATGTTTTTACTTTTTTTTTTTTTTTTTTTTTTTTTTGCTTGCGGCACGCGGGCCTCTCACTGTTGTGGCCTCTCCCGTCGCGGAGCACAGGCTCCGGACGCGCAGGCTCAGCGGCCACGGCTCACGGGCCTAGCCGCTCCGCAGCATGTGGGATCTTCCCGGACCGGGGCACGAACCCGTGTCCCCTGAATCGGCAGGCGGACTCTCAACCACTGCGCCACCAGGGAAGCCCTGTTTTTACTATTTATCTTAACCCTATGCAGTATTCCATTGTAGGGATGCACTGATATCATTTATTCATTCTCCTGTTAATAAACACAATTTAAAAAATCTTTCCAATATACACAAAGTTTCAATGAATATATCTCTGAATATCTCTTTAAGCTCATTTGCAGCAGTTTTTTAAGGCCTCTGAAGTAAAATTGCTAGTTCAAGGAGTGCATGTACATGTAATAGGTAGAACAATGGCTCCCCAAAATTAGTCCTGGGAACCTATTTATATGTTAGACCTTACATGGCAAGAGGGTCTTCACAAATGTGATTAAGGTTGAGGATCTTCAGAAGGGGAGATTATCTTGGCTTACTCAGGAGGGCCCAATCTAATCACACGAGTCCTTGAAATCAGAATAGAGGGTCATAGGCTACCACCTGAAAATAATTCAACCAGCTGTTGCTGGTTTTTTTTTTTTCTTTTCGGTACTCAGGCCTCTCACTGTTGTGGCCTCTCCCGTTGCGGAGCACAGGCTCCGGACTCACAGGCTCAGCGGCCATGGCTCACGGGCCTAGCCGCTCCACGGCATGTGGGATCTTCCCGGACCGGGGCACGAGCCCGTGTCCCCTGCATGGGCAGGCGGACTCCCAACCACTGCGCCACCAGGGAAGCCCTGTTGCTGGTTTTGAAGATGGTGAAAGCAGGCCACGCGCCAGGGAGTAGACGGCCCTGAGACACTGGAAAAATGGCAGGGAAAATGGATTCTCTCCTAGAGCCTCCAGAAAGGAATGCAGCCCAGCAGAGAGAGACACACCTTGATTTTACACCAGTGAGACCCAGGACAGACTTCTGACCTCCAAAACTGTAAGCTAACAAATTTTCATTGTTTTAAGCCATGAAGTCTGTAGTAACTTTTTATGCTGCAACAGAAAGCTAATAAGGCATATTAAACTTTACTAACTAATGCTAAATTTCCCTCCAAAATAGCTATACCAATTTCTGTGCTCACTATAAATATATGAGAAACCCTGTGATCCCTTAACCTTTATAAGCCTAGAGTAATGCCAGACTTGAAAATTTTTGTCTGCTGAGTTTGAAAAGGTAGGTAGTTTTAATTTGCACGTGGTTTTAACTTTCATTTTCCTAATTGTTTGTGGGGTTGAGCATTTTAACTTCTATGTTATTGGTCATTTGAACATTCCTTTGCCTGAGTATCTGGTGCACATATATTGGTCTTTATTCATGTTGGGTTGTTATTCTTTTCTTATTTGTAAACATTTATATATTCTGAATATAAAATCTTCATTGGTGAAACCCCATGCAAATATAATTTCCCATTCCGTGGCTTCCTTTAACTTTGTTTGTGGTATTTTATTAAATAGAAAGTTTACATTGTAATGTAGGCAGATATATCATAGTTTTTACTTACTGAGTTTTGCATTTTAGGTATTATACCTCCTTCCAAGCTCAAGATCATAAATATATTCTATATTCTCTTTTAAAAGTTTTAAAGTTTTGCTTTCCATATTTAGGGCTTTCAAATATTTGGAATTAATTGTTTTTTGTTTGGATACACAGGTGTTCTAAAACTATTTATGAAAAATTCACTCTTTTCTTACTGATTTTAGTATCACTTCTCTCCCACTTCTCTCTCATACGTCAATATATCTATGAATTTCTGGGCTCTCTTTTCTGACCCTTTGTTTATTTCGATTCCTGCTCTACACTATTTTATTTATTCCAGCATCAAGATATCTTGATAGGTTCTTTTTCTTTTTTCTTATTTTTCTTCTAAATTTCTTAATCTTGAACTTTTGTTCATTTATATGAATTTCAGGATAAGCTTGGCAAGGGTTTATAGCTGCAGTTGGATTAAAAAATGTAGAATGAATTAGAGTGAGCGGATATCTTTTGGATATTAGGTCTTTATCTGTTAGCATAATTTTATATTTACTCAGTGCTTTAAAGTATCATTCAAATATATAGTTTTCTCTGTCAAAAGCTTACTATACCACTTTTGCTAGGTTTATTAAAAGGTGCTTTACTGTTTTTTATTATTTTATTAATAAGTACTTTACTGCCATTGTTTTACTCATTAATGATTGTTCATATGTAGAGATTCTATTGATTTTTATATATTGATCTCATACCTAGCAAACTTGCTGAATATTCTCTCCTTAGTCCCAATTGTTTGTAAACTTTCTTGGATTTTATAACCAGTATTTTCTCAGTAAAGATAATTTTGCTAGCTTTTGTACTTGTTATACATCTTACTCTCTTTACTTACCTTATTTTTTGCCTTGGATTTCCAGTGCAGTGTTTGTTAGATGCAGCCGTAGGTATCCTCCTATTTTTCCTGCGTTTAATTAGATCACTTCTGAAGTTTCACATTTCAGCGTGGTGTTTACTGTAGATAAGGTTCAGAGATTCTCTTTCTATTCCTGATTCGCTAAAAATTGTCATAAATGACTCTTGAAATTATTGAATTTTTTGCATCTATCTACAAGATTTTGTTTCTTTTGTTATTCATGTCTGCTTTGGGTATAAAGATATGTTTGTGTCATAAAACTGGCTGAGTAGCTTCCTTCCCCTCATTAGCTATTCTCTGGGACATGTTTATACGGTTTGAATTATTTGTTCCTAGAAGCTTTAGTATTTTTAAGGTAAGATAAGATTGTATAACTTATTAAATTTATTTTAATGATTATTAATTCTTGCTCAGGCAATTTTCCTAACATATTTGTCTAGAAAGCTGTCAATTTCATCTAAATCTACAAGTTTATTGGCATAAATTTCTTCATAATGTTTTTATGATATTGTTTAAAAACTCCATGGATATTTAGTCATTTCCCTTTTTACCATTTTTGTTCCCTTTCTCCATTTTTTTGATCCTTGTCTCTTTTATTGATGGAGTCAGTGTACTTTCTTTCTTTAAAAGAAATTGTCTTGTTGATTTTATTATTTTCTATTACTATCTTTAGTTTTTCTTTACCTCTCCTTTCATTTGGTTGATTCTATTATTTTTCTAGTTTTCTGAGTTAAACTATTGTGTTAGTTGTTTTCAATCACTATTTTTAGTAAATGCATTTATGTCTATAAATTTCTCCCTGATTACTGCTGTACCAGCTTCTCACAGGTTTTTATATGTAATGCTTTTATTTTCATTAAGTTATAAATATTCTCTAATTTCTGTTGTGATCTTTTCTTTTACTCATACTTTGCGTATGAGAAGATATCAACTTTCCTAAAATAACTATATTTTATTTTTATTAAATATTTAATGCTTGTGGTAAGATGATATTGTTTCCTAATATAAATTATTGAAAATAGTTGAGACATTACATATGATCTAGTATGTGAGTAATTTTATACTGTTCCAATAGCTTGAAAAATATATATTTATTTTTGGAGGTAAAGTTCAATATGCATTCTCTTTTAGAGAAAAATTATTCATTGAAATCCCCTAGCATTATTATATTTTGCTTGATTATCAATTTTCACATTATTATTAGGGATCAATTCTTATAATTCTCTCAATTACTAAAAAGTTAGGCATATATTTTACTATGGGTTGGGCAGTATTATGTGTCCTCTAAACATCATAATTTATTTAATCCTTAAAACAACTGTGTGAGGTGAGGGCATCTTTTCCCTGGTTTACAGAAGAAACTGAGGGACAAAGAAGTTGCAAGAAGCTAAGTTCACAGAGCTAGTAACTGTGATTAAAATCCAGTCAGTCGACCCCATTGTTCACATTGGTCTGACACTATACTGCTACTGCCAGTTTTTGCTTTCTGTATTTTAAGACTATATTATTAGATATACAGAGGCTTATGCATGTTGTAATTTGTTATAGAGTTATTCCTTCTATTGTGCATTTTCTCCTGTCATTTCTATCTATGCTTTTTGCCTTAAATTGTATTTTGTATGATATTATTATTTCTATACCAGTTTCCTGTTGGTTAGCATTTGACTGGTTTTGGTTTTCTTTCTTTTTTTTTTCTCAATTGCTCCATTTGTATTTTTTGAGGTCAAAATGGCTTTCCTTAGTCATAAACAAATTCTACTTTGCAAACCCCAATTTAAATCTCTAAGTGCTCTAAAAAGCCTTACACTGTGGATTAAGAAAGTACCCAGGTGGCCCAGAGGGGCCATAAAAGGATTTAAGTTTAGGAGTCAAAATGTTATCTTTTGGGGGGCCCTGCATGGCACCTGGAAAAAAACAACCTCTGGTTTGGCTCAACCCCTACAGAGAGGCTTAGGCCTTAGAGAAATCCTCATGTATTATCTTAGAAAGCAGCTTCAGGCATGAATGTAATAATGTAGCTATAACGGGTCTATGGAGCCTTATGCCTCTGCATCCATAGTTGAAAACAAACATCTGCTCTAATTTTTGCTTTATTTTGTTATTTCTGGAATAACAGATTTCAAGGGCTTTTTTCTTATTTATTTATCTAATATATAGTCACTGAATGCCTACACCAGTCAGCACCTCTGTTAGATTGTATGCCAGGCACTGGGCAGATACACAATGTCTCTGCCTTCATGAAGCTTCAGTGAGCTTATTATTTGATCATCATGTGATTTAGAGACTCAAAAATATGAGGTTGAATGGGATTCCCAAATGCCACCCAGGCCATCCCCTTACCTCAAGAAAGAATTTAATGAAATACTTTCTGACAGATTTGGTATTTGTCATGTCTGAGGATCTTCAGAGAGGGGATTTCTCCAGCCTTCAAATAAGAGTCAATGTTCTTTTTTCTTTTTTTTTTTTACGTTTTTTAAAATTGGAGTATAATTGCTTCACAATGTTGTGTTAGTTGCTGCTGTACAACGAAGTGAATCAGCTATATGTATGCATATATCCCCTCCCTCCCACACCCCCCCACCCCTCCCATCTAGGTCATCACAGAGCACCAAGCTGAGCTTCCTGTGCTTTATAGCAGGTTCCCACTACCTATCTATTTTACACATGGTAGTATATATATGTCAATGTTCTTGTATGTAATAAAATACATATGTAGAAAGTTTCTCATGCAAGCCATGGTAGAGAGGCAGCTTGTGGTAGTAGCATTGCTAGACAAAATACAGGATGCACAGTTCAATTTGAATTTTAATATGAGTATGACCCAGATATTGCATGGGACATACTTATCCTAAAAACATATTTGTTGTTTACCTGAAATTCAAGTTGAACTTTTATTTGCTCCATCTGCTAACTCTGTATCATAGAGAAAGAAGGAAGGTCAGGCAAAAACTATTTAAAGTATTTAATTAATTAATTATATAACAAAATAATTCAGTAGAGGCCAAACACTAATGACTTGAATTATGGCACCATCAGCCACGTACTTACTTTGGAACTCCTTCCTGGCCAATTCTCTTTGCATAGAGATGATATTGGGATAGGCTATGCACTATTGGTCCTCACAGTTTCATTAAAATGATAGATGGTTCAGACTGTTTACTTGTAGAAGAGCCATATGTCTTAATGGGGGCCACTTTAGGACTCATACATCTCTGTGTATCTTCACTAAACTCCCCCTGTGAGACGAGGTGACAGCACAATGGAATCCACATGGTATACCACTGGACTTGAATTTTTATCATGCTGTTTCGTAAGCTTACTTTGGAGCATGCAGAAAATTTCTTAATATCTCTGTGGTTTATGTTCTGTGTCTTTGAGTTATACCAAAAAGGTGGTGGATGTGCAAAGAATAGAAATAACTGCACTGTAAGCTCTGTGGCAGCAGAGACCAGGCTTGCTCACCACCATCAACTACCAAGCACAGTATTCTCTGAGCATTGCTGGATATATTTAAACAAGAATTCTATCTCCCAAATACCTTATGCCCTTTACTTCAGCTAGAAAAGTACAAATTCTATGACTTTAACAAAGGGCCTCCGCTTATTTTTATAGATAAGTCTGGCAAAAATATAAATATAATATGCTTTCACCATCTCGAGATCTTTCATTTTTCAAAGTCAATAATTATTTTTTATTAATTTCCCCAAGAAATGCATATCAAAAGTTTAATTTGGGGCTTCCCTGGTAGCACAGTGGTTGAGAGTCCGCCTGCCGATGCAGGGGACACGGGTTCGTGCCCCGGTCTGGGAAGATACCACATGCCGCAGAGCAGCTGGGCCCGTGAGCCATGGCCACTGAGCCTGCGCGTCTGGAGCCTGTGCTCCGCAACGGGAGAGGCCACAACAGTGAGAGGCCCAAGTACCACAAAAAAAAAAAAAAAAAAAAAAAAAAGATTAATTTGTATTGTCTCTCTAGCTAAAAATATAAAATTTCATTGAAGTATAATTTACATGTTTGGTTACAATACTTCTCAAGATAACACAAAATCCAAATTGGACCTTGAATACTGTTAAAAGATAAATTGAAGTATATTAAAAATTTCAAGAGTTTGAGCAAAAATCAATTCTAATCAGGAAGCACCAAACCAGAAGTGATCAGGAGAACTCTGCTGAGAGGATCCAGGGAAAGACTTATATAGAGAATGTACAGAAGCTAAGAAAGATGATTGGATTGGCTATAGCTTAAAGCCTAGTTGGCTGTTTGTGATTGGTTGTCCTTAGGTTTTGATTTTGTAATCTTTAAGCCCTTACAGGCTTAGATTTTGGTTTGCTTACATCGGCCTCCATGGCATTAGAACCACCTCAGTCTGGCTTCCTTGTTTAATTAATTTAACAATATCTTGATTCTCCATTAAAAAATGCTAAATACCGGATCTAGTATATAAAAAGGGTAACTCTGCAGTATCATTCCTAAATGGAACCAATGAGTATCCTAGTTAGAATATTCTTCTAGGTCATTCAAACAACATTGTGACTTTTATGATGAAGGAATGGGCACCCAGAGAGATTAAGTAGCTAGTCCCAGATCACATAGGTAGAATTAAAACTCCATCCTGTTTATCTTCATTCTGAGTGCTCTGTTTTTTCACCACATCTCCATGTTTTTCTTTGGACTTCAAGACCTTTTCGGCTTAAATATAAAAGTATGTTAATATGTTCAGAAATGACAAAGAGCAAAGGTAAAAATTCTGACATTCCCTGTTTTTATATTAGCCTTTAGACAAGCCATTTAAAACTTGCATTTGCAGTTTTATTTTAGAAACCTACATAATGGACTTTAAGGAAGCATTTACTTTCTTACAAAGTGGAAATAATTCCTTACTCCTTTGAATTGTCTTGGACATTGCCTAAATGTCATCAGGAGAGAACAATGCAGGTTCTCAATTTGGCATGCTGGTAGTGTTACCATCTGAGTTTCCTCTGGAAATTCTGAGAATAAAATGTCTAGACTGATTTTCAATCCAGAAGCTCAAACTTCAAGAAACTTGGGGCAGCCTGAGGAGATAGAATGAAACCAGCTGGGACATGCATAGTCACACTGTGTCCATCAGATTATACAGTACTTCCAGCTTTTTCTCTCTCCTGCCAGAATAAGAATCAACTCATTTTTCCCATGCTACCATCTCACCAAAACTTCTTTCTTTTTTCAGTTTCTTTCTGGTCCTGTCTTGGTTATATTTTCACCCAAATTTCTTTCCTTTTCCTCTGTTGCTGACTTTTTGGTTAGATTTTGTAATATAGTTATTCTTTATAACTATTCTCTTTTTAGCTCTGAATGGGCAAATCAGACTAGACACTTGTCTTTGACTGATTCATTCATGCCATAGACAAGTACTAAGCACTCATTGAACATAATATACAAAACAAATGGGAGATAAAGGTTGCACTCTATTGCACAACCTCAGCCAGCATCACATAGTGGCCCTGCTAGAAGTCTGAGGTAAGAACTTAGGCATCTGTTCTGCTGAAGTTGGTTTTGATCTTCCTGCTGTCCAAATTCTAAATCAAAGACCCTTGATATTATTAAACAGAAAATTATTAAGTAACCCTGCTGGTCAAGTGGCCAAAGTGGAGCCTTTATGTTTTATAACGGCTGCCCTGTCTAGGGACCAGCCTAGCGTGGAAGTAGATGCTACCTTTGGCATTAGAGCTATACTCATCACGCCCAAGGTGACAGTTTGTGGGCTATGCCTAGAAAGCAGTAGCCCAGACCAACTTAACAACAAAGCAAGTATCCCATATCAGGGACCATGAAGTGCAAACCACAGAGAAAGGCCTATATACCTAGTGAAGATGGGATCCAACAATGAGGCTGAAGGGTTCCTTTGGTGGAGAATGGGAAACGAAGAAAAATCTCCTGGGAGACATGCAAAGACATACAAACACAAGGACATCTAGGGCTACCAAAGTGTTTGAGGGAGATTCCTAAATCTCTTGATTTCTTCTACTATTTTTTTTTTTACCAACTCAGTAAGAGTCCCAGCCACCTTGATCTCTGAACTATAAACAATAGAATCCTAGTTGGTCTCTCTTCTCCACCTGCAGTTTTTTCTCCCTCTGGTAGCCAAAGTGATTTCTTAAAAAAAAAAAAAAAAACCCAACAGCACACAAGTTTGATCATGTAACACATACTGTTCTCTCCAGTCTTACCACCAAACTGGCCTCCTTTCAGCCCTACTATTTACCTCACTTCCTCCTGACAGAGTATTTACATAAATGATTACTTTGGCTAGAATGCATCTTCCTCGCATCTTGACTAGTTAACTACTCAACTACCAGTTTCAGTTCAAGTTTATCTTCTTTGGGGAAGCTTTTCACAAGCCCCCTGGCTAGGTCAAATCCCCCAGTCAAGGTTTCCATGCACCTCTCCTTGATAACACTTACCATGACTGTAATTTTACTTCTCTTTATGTGATCATTTGATGAATGTCTGTCACCCCTACTAGACTGCAATGTCTACAACAGTAAGAATGGTCTTTGGGGGAACTTTTATATTCCAAATGCGCAGCACAGAGCCTGGGGCATGGTGGTCACTCTATACCTATTGAGTAAGTGTGACTCTAAGAAGTGGAAACAGCCTGCTTTTAATTGTTTCTTTTAATAAACTTTTGTTGGGCTCTTAGTACTTAGCACACAGAAACTCTTAGATCTGCAGATTTCAGGGATCAAGCCAGATAAGGTGGGAATTCTGTGAAGTGGAGGGCTCTTCTACTGAGTGACTATGACCCCAAACTGAAGACAGGTGTAGCCAACCTTCCCACCACCATAAGTTCCCCCACAGACTTCAAGTTGAAAAGATTTCTGTGTTCCACCAAACTCACCACATGTATTAAGTAATAATTCATTTGTTTCCTTTTTGTTTTTCCTTAAAAGACCCCAAAAATAGCCAGCTGGAGCTGTTAGCATAAGATCACAGTGTTACTATACTATGTTGATATTCTTGCAAACCAAGACAATGATGTGAAAATATCCAATTCATGTGAGACTTCAAATTTTATTAGAAATAACTGGGCTTTTATTTTTGTGGTTTGAGGACTTCTAGAAATCTAGGGCCCTCAGGCTGGAAACCACTGCACTAAATCCCATAAAGACAGAACAATAGAAGTGGGGTGGGAGACCTTCCTGTCTGTTCTGCTACTGCTGTGTAATCCTCACACAGTACTGTGACCTGGGATATTTGTTAATAAAGACTACAATTAGCCAAGACATCAGTGTAAGGCTATAGACTGACATGGTGTTTTAGGCAGAAGCACGCAGCTGAGGTAGAAGCAGACAGTGGTCCATGCCTTCACTAAGGAGACATTTTTCAAAACCTCAGCATGGCCATGCTTACCCTTTCTTTAGTTATAAACTGGTATTGCAATCTGAGGGTTACATTTAGTAATAATTCCAGACATGACATGCTGGTTTCTTAAAGCCAAATAAGTATTTAGATAATAGAAGGAACAAAAGGTCAGGCTCAGGCCTGCCAAATCTTCATGGTGATACATGTTTTCAGGAAAAGAAAGTGATTTCCTTTCTTCTGCTTTGAGATGGTATCTTCGAAGTCTTCACTATAAAATAATAGCATATCATCTGCATGGAACACAAGGAAATAATTAAAACCTGACCCCCAACTTATATTACTGTAGTTGGGTAAACACAAATGAAATTTTATATATAAAGTGCTTTGAGCTTCCAGGAGGAAGGTTCTACTACAAAACCTAAAGAATACTGACTCTAGGCATTTCTATAAGTGAAAATTACATTTAAATCACGTATACTCCCTTTTTGTCAAATGTGAAGAAAATTCTAGGCGGAAATCGAGCAGATACAAAGTGATCAGGGAAACGCTGTTATAGTCACTCCCTAAAGAGCTGGTAAGACAAGTAGGCATAAAAATCCTGTGCTGACTACAGTGAAAACTGAGACTGTGGCTAAGAGGTTCATTTAAGGTGAGGCAACAGTAGAATTCCTCTGCTCAGATCCTTTCTGAATTAAGTGAAAAATAGCGCTATTATACTTGTCTCCAAAATGACCTTTAATGCTATTCTCCTGCACCATTCAAGCTACACCCACTACTAAATTGCTCTTTAAAACCACTAAACTGTAGTTCTGTCTAAAGGTTAATGATGCAAACCCATAACATAACATTCATAAACAAACAGTTTCAGAAAAAGATAAGTCTTCATCAGCAAGCAGGAAAAATATTTATGATAGTATTTGTAAGTGCATGGAGCACAAGTAACAAAAGATACCCCTTCGTTTCATAGTAAGACCAATTGAGAAAGAACCATGTTATGACTCAGGACTGACTATTCCTTTAATCTGATATTTAGACATTGGAGATGGTGCCAGCACTTGTGCTGATAGTTTTAGATAGGGTGTTTTGAAATAGCCCTTCCTTATTCTTTGGGAAATAAAAATGGAGACAATGAGAGAGGGTGGGAACTCCCCCCCCACCAAATTCAGATCATACCAAACCTGGACTTCCAGCACAGGATCCAATGCACGATCTACTTCTGGCCAATAGATTGATGAGCCAGTAGTGAAATGAGAAGCGCAGGGGAGGCTGCGGCTTCTGGGATCTGTGCCAACTCTCTCCGACTGCAGTGTTTCCAATGGTTAAGGGACACTTGGGCATCATTGCTCTGGAATGTAAAATGAAGAGTTACCAGCCTAGTTGCAGATGTTCGGAAATATTTTTGGTTGGACTTTCTGAATATCAATGACAGAATATAATCAGCCAGAAGGCCCTTATTAAAGCATGTGCCACTTTCCAAACATTGTGAGGCTTTAATGGCCAAAATAAGGTATTTTTCTTCTTGGTCCATACCAATCCCCCAGAAAGAAGGACCACTCAGGTTCATGGGTAAGGGGCTACATGAACCCCCGTTCTTCCTAATTTGTATAGAAGCCCCTTATACGGTAGGAGTGAGGACGGAAGGGAACTAAGAAATGGCAAAGTGACCTCCCTGACATTTTTTCATGGGAAGTCAAAATGTATGTGAATGCAAATGACCAGAGAAAAAAGGAAAGGAAAAACAGGGACTATGTTTATGATCAGCTGGTATATATTTCCCAGGGCTTAAGCAGGAGCTCTGCCCACATATAACCTTTCAGGGTGCGGACAGAAGCAGGGGGTAGTTTAGGAAGGAAACAGAAGCTTACCTGTTCCCCAGTGATTTTTACATGAATGAATAACCCAAAACAAACTAGCAATAAAAAAAATAGCCAAAAGCCACATTCACATTCGTCTGGGAATTCATGTTGGAGAATGGCCTTTTGGAATTGTAACAATGAAATGCTAACATTTTGATCATTTTAATCATCATTCATAAATCTTGCACAGTTTTGCCAAAGTCAATATATTTGCTTTGGGTTAAAATGTACCAATTTTGTACTTTGAAATACTGTTTTCCTTTCTTTTTTTCAAAAAGCCTGATAATCAGCACACAGGAATTTGAACACAGCAAAGAGTACCCTGGGCTTCGGGTCCAAAACTATTTGATATTTAAAATGGTGGATTTCATTTTACCTTCCAGGTTTAACAAATGTTAACATACTGCTATATTTGTTTCTTTATTAATAGAAAGAAAATGTGTAGTTGAGGCTGATAGCTACCTCCCATGTCATCCCCCTCCCTCTTTTCCTAAAGAAAACCATGAGGCCATGGAATCTAGCCCACGTCTAAGGGGTGCAAGCTGTATACTGAAGAACTCCAGTTGTGCAATGGGACAGCCAGTAACCACCCTATAGAGCATCCACCTTTGTTTTTGACCATTCACTATAGGTGTTTGTATCTTTACACAACAATTAGTTTGCTTTCAGAGCTTTAAAAATGTTTATGAAGAGACAAAGCTGTGCATCTCCTTCTACCTTTTGCATTTTAAAACATTATTGTAGAGTTGGTGATTGCCGGCCCATTAACTCTTTCCTCCCTATTCCTTGCTAACAGAGCCCCAATTTTGTTGAGGTTTCCACTCCTTAGGAAAAGAGAGCCTTTCCCCATGTCAAGAGTAGATACCGATTAGTATGAGCACTCATGGTAGTCTTATCTTTCCCAGTTAATGGACTGTGAAGGGCAATGTGACATAATTCTAGTGAATGAAATAAGCAGAATATGGCTAGGAGGTGTCTAGGAAAGATCTTTTGTTCTTTAAAGCACAGAAATAAATGGCTTCATCTTGTGCTGGATGCTGCCGTACCTGAGTGTGACCTGGCAGCCATCTTGCTACTTTGAGGAAGCTGGCTTGATGATATGTCCATATAATGATGATGGCAGAGCAGAAACAAGGGTAAAACAGAGAGAAGCTGTATTAACCAGTCTTCAGGCTATTCTTTTTTTTAATATGAGCTTCTTTTTACATAAGCAAATGCATTTCTCTTTAATAAGCCATATTGATTATATTTTTATTGCTTTCAGGAAAAAGGATATGCTTTTTTCAATGTTGGGAAATACAGATTTTCTTTAATATTTTAAATCCCTGAGTAGTTCCAGTGTCTGAATATTTATCCATTCCCCTATTAATTTTTGCTATTACTAACAATATTGCAGCAAACATCCTAGATCAAGTCTCTTTATGAGTATTGTATAAGTGGAACTGTTGGGTCATGTCCATAGACTATGTACATATTCACCTGTATTATATATTTCCAAATTGTTCTCCAGAGAACTTGAAACAATTCATGCCTCTGCAGCAGTATATAGGAACAATCTCTTTCCCAGCATCACTGCCCTTTCCAACTTTTAAGTTTTGGCACTTTCAGACTTTCAGATTTTGCCTTCATGACGCAGGGTATCTTCCTGTTGCTTTTATTCATATTTCCATGTTTACAAATGAGCTTGAGGAACTTTCAATGTATTTGTTACCCATTTAGTCTTCCCTTTTTAAAATTAACTTTTTAAGTCTTTTTTTATATCTTTCCATTGGATTGTTTGTTTTTTCTTGGTTTTTAGAATTTTTTTAATAGTCTGGACTTCAGTGCTTTAGCAGTTATATGCACTATAACCATCTTCTCCCAAACTAGTACTTGCCTCTTATTTATGGTATCTTTTGTAACACAGGCATTTTATACCTGAATGTAGTCCAATGTATCAATTTTTTCATTTACGGCTTGTAAATTTTATGTTGTCTTTAAAAATTCCTAACAGAGGTCATAATGATATAACCCTACATTTTCTTAAAAATTGTTAAGTTTTGCATTTCACATTTAGATTTTTAATATATCTGGCCATCTTCATTTTGTTGCTTTTTTTTTTTTACATTTTTATTAGAGTATAATTGCTTTACAATGATGTGTTAGTTTCTGCTTTATAACAAAGTGAATCAGTTATACATATACATATGTTCCCATATCTCTTCCCTCTTGCATCTTGCTCCCTCCCACCCTCCCTATCCCACCCCTCCAGGCAGTCACAAAGCACCGAGCTGATCTCCCTGTGATGCGGCTGCTTCCCACTAGCTATCTACCTCACGTTTGGTAGTGTATATATGTCCATGCCTCTCTCTCACTTTCTCACAGATTACCCTTCCCCCTCCCCATATCCTCAAGTCCATTCTCTAGTAGGTCTCTGTCTTTATTCCTGTCTTATTCCTAGGTTCTTCATGACATTTTTTTTCTTAAATTCCATATATATGTATTACCATACGGTATTTGTCTTTCTCTTTCTGACTTACTTCACTCTGTATGACAGACTCTAGGTCTATCCACCTCATTACAAACTGCTCAATTTTGTTTCTTTTTATGGCTGAGTAATATTCCATTGTATATATGTGCCACATCTTCTTTATCCATTCATCTGATGATGGGCACTTAGGTTGTTTCCATCTCTGGGCTATTGTAAATAGAGCTGCAATGAACATTTTGGTACATGACTCTTTTTGAATTATGGTTTTCTCAGGGTATATGGCCAGTAGTGGGATTGCTGGGTCATATGGTAGTTCTATTTGTAGTTTTTTAAGGAACCTCCATACTGTTCTCCACAGTGGCTGTATCAATTTACATTGCCACCAACAGTACAAGAGGGTTCCCTTTTCTCCACACCCTCTCCAGCATTTATTGTTTCTAGATGTTTTGATGATGGCCATTCTGACAGGTGTGAGATGTTATCTCATTGTAGTTTTGATTTACATTTCTCTAATGATTAGTGATGTTGAGCATTCTTTCATGTGTTTGTTGGCAATCTGTACATCTTCTTTGGAGAAATGTCTATTTAGGTCTTCTGCCCATTTTTGGATTGGGTTGTTTGTTTTTTTGTTATTGAGTTGCATGAGCTGCTTATAAATTTTGGAGATTAATCCTTTGTCAGTTGCTTAAATAGCAAATATTTTCTCCCATTCTGAGGGTTGTCTTTTGGTCTTGGTTATGGTTTCCTTTGCTCTGCAAAAGCTTTTAAGTTTCATTAGGTCCCATTTGTTTACTTTTGTTTTTATTTCCATTTCTCTAGGAGGTGGGTCAAAAAGGATCTTGCTGTGATTTATGTCATAGAGTGTTCTGCCTATGTTTTCCTCTAAGAGTTTGATAGTTTCTGGCCTTACATTTAGGTCTTTAATCCATTTTGAGCTTATTTTTCTGTATGGTGTTCGGGAGTGATCTAGTCTCATACGTTGACATGTATCTGTCCGGTTTTCCCAGAACCACTTATTGAAGAGGCTGTCCTTTCTCCACTGTACATTCCTGCCTCCTTTATCAAAGATAAGGTGACCATATGTGTGTGGGTTTATCTCTGAGCTTTCTATCCTGTTCCATTGATCTATATTTCTGTTTTTGTGCCAGTAACATACTGTCTTGATTACTGTAGCTTTGTAGTATAGTGTGAAGTCAGGGAGCCTGATTCCTCCAGCTCCATTTTTTGTTCTCAAGATTGTTTTGGCTATTCGGGGTCTTTTGTGTTTCCATACAAATTGTGAAATTTTTTGTTCTAGTGCTGTGAAAAGTGCCAGTGGTAGTTTGATAGGGATTGCATTGAATCTGTAGATAACTTTGGGTAGTAGGGTCATTTTCCCAGTGTTGATTCTTCCAATCCAAGAACATGGTATATGTCTCCATCTACTTGTATCATCTTTCATTTCTTTCATCAGTGTCTTATAATTTTCTGCACACAGGTCTTTTGTCTCCTTAGGTAGGTTTATTCCTAGGTATTTTATTCTTTTTGTTGCAGTGGTAAATGGGAGTATTTTCTTGATTTCACTTTCAGATTATTCATCATTAGTGTATAGGAATGCCAGAGATTTCTGTGCATTAATTTTGTATCCTGCTATTTTACTAAATTCATTGATTAGCTCTAGTAGTTTTCTGGTAGCATCTTTAGGATTCTCTATGTATAGTACCATGTCATCTGCAAACAGTGACAGTTTTACTTGTTCTTTTCCAATTTGGATTCCTTTTATTTCTTTTTCCTCTCTGATTGCTGTGGCTAAAACTTCCAAAACTATGTTGAATAAGAGTGGTGAGAGTGGGCAACCTTATCTTGTTTCTGATTATAGTGGAAATGCTTTCAGTTTTTCACCATTGAGGATGATGTTGGCTGTGGGTTTGTCATATATGGCCTTTATTATGTTGAGGAAGGTTCCCTCTATGCCTACTTTCTGCAGGGTTTTTATCATAAATGGGTGTTGAATTTTGTCAAAAGCTTTCTCTGCATCTACTGAGATGATCATATGGTTTTTCCCCTTCAATTTGTTAATATGGTGTATCCTGTTGATTGATTTGCATATATTGAAGAATCCTTGCATTCCTGGAATAAACCCCACTTGATCATGGTGTATGATCCTTTTAATGTGCTGTTGGATTCTGTTTGCTAGTATTTTGTTAAGGATTTTTGCATCTATGTTCATCAGTGATATTGGCCTGTAGTTTTCTTTCTTTGTGACATCCTTGTCTGGTTTTGGTATCAGGGTGATGGTGGCCTCGTAGAATGTGTTTGGGAATGTTCCTCCCTCTGCTATGTTTTGGAAGAGTTTGAGAAGGATAGGTGTTAGCTCTTCTCTAAATGTTTGATAGAATTCACCTGTGAAGCCATCTGGTCCTGGGCTTTTGTTTGTTGGAAGATTTTTAATCACAGTTTCAATTTCAGTGCTTGTGATTCGTCTGTTTACATTTTCTATTTCTTCCTGATTCAGTCTTGGAAGGTTGTACATTTCTAAGAATTTGTCCATTTCTTCCAGGTTGTCCATTTTATTGGCATAGAGTTGCTTGTAGTAATCTCTCATGATCTTTTGTATTTCTGCATTGTCAGTTGTTAATTCTCCTTTTACATTTCTAATTCTATTGATTTGAGTCTTCTCCCTTTTTTTCTTGATGAGTCTGGCTAATGGTTTATCAATTTTGTTTATCTTCTCAAAGAACCATCTTTTAGTTTTATTGATCTTTGCTGTCGTTTCCTTCATTTCTTTTTCATTTGTTTCTGGTCTGATTTTTATGATTTCTTTCCTTCTGCTAACTTTGGGTTTTTTTTGTTCTTCTTTCTCTAATTGCTTTAGGTGCAAGGTTAGGTTGTTTATTCGAGATGTTTCCTGTTTCTTAAGGTAGGATTGTATTGCTATAAACTTCCCTCTTAGAACTGCTTTTGCTGCATCCCATAGGTTTTGGGTCGTCGTGTCTCCATTGTCATTTGTTTCTAGGTATTTTTTAATTTCCTCTTTGATGTCTTCAGTGATCACTTCGTTATTAAGTTGTATATTGTTTAGCCTCCATGTGTTTGTATTTTTTACAGATCTTTTCCTGTAATTGATATCTAGTCTCATAGCACTGTGTTCGGAAAAGATACTTGATATGATTTCAAGTTTCTTAAATTTACCAAGGCTTGATTTGTGACCCAAGATATGATCTCTCCCAGAGAATGCTCCATAAGCACTTGAGCAAAATGTGTATTCTGATGTTTTTGGATGGAATTTCCTATAAATATCAATTAAGTCCATCTTGTTTAATGTATCATTTAAAGCTTATGTTTCCTTATTTATTTTCATTTTGGATCATCTGTCAATTGGTGAAAGTGGGGTGTTAAAGTCCCCTACTGTGATTGTGTTACTGTCGATTTCTCCTTTTATGGCTGTTAGTATTTGCCTTATGTATTGAGGTGCTCCTATGTTGGGTGCATAAATATTTACAATTGTTATATCTTCTTCTTGGATTGATCCCTTGATCATTATGTAGTGTCCTTCTTTGTCTATTCTAATAGTCTTTATTTTAAAGTCTATTTTGTTTGATATGGGAATTGGTACTCCAGCTTTCCTTTGGTTTCCATTTGCATGGAATATCTTTTTCCATCCCCTTACTTTTAGTCTGTATGTGTCTCTAGGTCTGAAGTGGGTCTCTTGTAGACAGCAAATATATGGGTCTTGTTTTTGTATCCATTCAGCCAATCTGTGTCTTTTGATGGGAGCATTTAGTCCATTTACATTTAAGGTAATTATCAATATGTATGTTCCTATTCCCATTTTCTTAATTGTTTTGGGTTTGTTATTGTAGGTCTTTTCCTTCTCTTGTGTTTCTTGCCTAGAGAAGTTCCTTTAGCAGTTGTTGCAAAGCTGGTTTGGTGGTGCTGAACTCTCTCAGCTTATGCTTGCCTGGAAAGGTTTTAATTTCTCCATCAAATCTGAATGAGATCCTTGCTGGGTAGAGTAGTCTTGGTTGCAGGTTTTTCTCTTTCATCACTTTAAATATGTCCTGCCAGTCCCTTCTGGCTTGCAGAGTTTCTGGTGAAAGATCAGCTGTTAACCTTATGGGGATTCCCTTGTGTGTTATTTGTTTTTCCCTTGCTGCTTTTAATACGTTTTCTTTGTATTTAGTTTTTGACAGTTTGATTAATATGTGTCTTGGTGTATTTCTCCTTGGATTTATCCTGTATGGGACTCTCTGTCCTTCCTGGACTTGATTATCTGTTTCCTTTCCCATATTAGGGAAGTTTTCAACTATAATCTCTTCAAATATTTTCTCAGTCCCTTTCTTTTTCTCTTCTTCTTCTGGAACCCCTATAATTCGAATGTTGGTGCATTTAATGTTGTCCCAGAGTTCTCTGAGACTGTCCTCAGTTCTTTTCATTCTTTTTTCTTTATTCTGCTCTGCAGTATTTATTTCCACTATTTTATCTTCCAGGTCACTTGTCCATTCTTCTGCCTCAGTTATTCTGCTATTGATCCCATCTAGAGTATTTTTAATTTCATTTATTTTGTTGTTCATCGTTGTTTGTTTCATCTTTAGTTCTTCTAGGTCCTTGTTAAATGTTTCTTGCATTTTGTCTATTCTATTTCCAAGATTTTGGATCATCTTTAGTATCATTATTCTGAATTCTTTTTCAGGTAGACTGCCTATTTCCTCTTCATTTGTTTGGTCTGGTGGGTTTTTATCTGCTTCTTCATCTGCTGTGTGTTTTTCTGTCTTCTCATTTTGCCTATCTTACTGTGTTTGGGGTCTCCTTTTTGCAGGCTGCAGGTTCGTAGTTCCCCTTGTTTTTGGTGCCTGTCCCCAGTGGCTAAGGTTGGTTCAGTGGGTTGTGTAGGCTTCCTGGTGTAGGGGACTAGTGCCTGTGTTCTGGTGGATGAGGCTGGATCTTGTCTTTCTGGTGGGCAGGTCCACATCTGGTGGTGTATTTTGGGGTGTCTGTGGACCTATTATGATTTTAGGCAGCCTCTCTGCTAATGGGTGGGGTTGTGTTCCTGTCTTGCTAGTTGTTTGGCATAGGATATCCGGCACTGTAGCTTTCTGGTCATTGAGTGAAGCTGGGTGCTGGAGTTGAGATGGAGATCTCTGGGAGATTTTTGCCGTTTGATATTATGTGGAGCTGGGAGCTCTCTTGTGGACCAGTGTCCTGAACTTGGCTCTCCCACCTCAGAGGCACAGCACTGACTCCTGGCTGCATCACCAAGAGCCTTTCATCCACACGGCTCAGAATAAAAGGGAGAAAAAGTAGAAAGAAAGAATTAGTAGAAGTAGAAAGCAAGAAAGAGAGAAAGAAAGAAAGCATGGAGGGAGGAAGGGAGGAAGGAGGGAAGGAAGGAAAAAAAGAAAGAAAGAAGATAACGTACAGTAAAATAAAGTAAGATAAAATATAATAAAATTATGAAAATAAAAAAAATAATTAAGAGAAAAAAGGAAAAAGAAATTAAAAAAAACCGACGGACGGATAGAACCCTAGGACAAATGGTGGAAGCAAAGCTATACAGACAAAATCTCACACAGACGCATACACATACACACTCACAAAAAGAGGAAAAGGGGAAAAAATAATAAATCTTGCTCTCCAAGTCCACCTCCTTAATTTGGGATGATTCTTTGTCTATTCAGGTATTCCACAGATGCAGGGTACATCAAGTTGATTGTGGAGCTTTAATCCGCTCCTTCTGAGGCTGCTGGGAGAGATTTCCCTTTCTCTTCTTTGTTCTCACAGCTCCCGGGGCTCAGCTTTGGATTTGGCCCCGCCTCTGCGTGTAGGTCGCTGGAGGGCGTCTGTTCCTGGCTCAGACAGGGTGGGGTTAAAGGAGTAGCTGACTCGGGGGCTCTGGCTCACTCAGGCCGGGGGGGGGGGGGGGGGGGAGGGGGGGGGAGGGAGGGGCACGGAGTGCGGGGCGAGCCTGCAGCAGCAGAGGCCGGCGTGACGTTGCACCAGCCTGCGGCGCACCGTGCGTTCTCTCGGGGGAGTTGTCCCTGGATCCCGGGGCCCTGGCAGTGGCAGGCTGCACAGGCTTCCCGGAAGGGGGATGTGGATAGTGACCTGTGCTCGCACACAGGCTTCTTGGTGGCGGCAGCAGTCTGGGGTCCGCGCTTTTAGCCTCAGCTCGCGCCCGTCTCTGGAACTCCTTTAAGCAGCAATCTTAATCCCCTCTCCTCGCGCACCAGGAAACAAAGAGGGAAGAAAAAGTCTCTTGCCTCTTCGGCAGGTCCAGACTTTTCCCCGGACTCCCTCCCGGCTAGCCATGGAACAGTAACCCCTGCAGGCTGTGTTCACGCCGGCAACCCCAGTCCTCTCCCTGCGCTCCGACCGAAGCCCAAGACTCAACTCCCAGCCCCGCCCGCCCCGGCAGGTGAGCAGACAATCGTCTCTGGCTGGTGAGTGCCGGTCGGCACCCATCCTCTGTGCGGGAATCTCTCCGCTTTGCCTTCCGCACCCCTGTTGCTGTGCTCTCCTCCGCGGCTCCGAAGCTTCCCCCCTCCGCCACGCGCAGTCTCCGCCCGCGAAGCTGTTCCTGTTTTTAATGAGGTGGAGACTTCTAAGGTTTCTTTTGGTCTGAATCAATTGTATCACTTAAGGTACAATCAGAGAACAGGAACCATGTTAGGTATTTCAAGAAAGGGAATTTAATAGAGAATTGGTTACACAGGTGTTAAGTGAAAGAACAAAAGAAGAACCCTTTTTTTTTTCTTTTTCTTTTAACCCAGAGGTAACTTAAGGAAGCAGATACTAGAGAACAGAAGTATTGGGACTACCAGATCCTAGAAACTCGATTGTGTGCTCAGATCTTTAAGAAAGGAATCCCAGCTGGCTCCTACTGGGACCTTCGAGGGGCATAATGAGGCTGGCTCTGGGAGTGCTAAAAGAAATAGAAACGAGTGAATTACCTCTGCTGGGATGAACTGCTGTCACCTGGGTGAATTGCTACTGCTAGGGCAATGTTAATAGAAAAACAAGAAAAAAGAACAAAGTTGTCTCCTCTTCCTGCATTCCAACTTGCCTCTATTATCTCCCATTGGCAAAACCTAAGAGGAAACCAGGTAGCAAAGTTATCTGGAAAATGTCGATTACATTTTCCTAGTTACAACTTTAGAAGAATGGATTTGAATCCAAGAGACAGCATAGGTAAATAAATAGCCCATTAGTGGTGTCCATAGTGGCTTTATGCACCCAAGGGAACATGCAACCTGAATCATAGGCATGGGGGAGGAAAAAGCAATTCAATTTTGCTGATACTTAACAAGGCTATGCAAGTTAGAGTTTTCACACTGGTGTCCCCATTCAACCTACAAAAGCATTGTTGAGTTCAAAGATAGGCTAAACACTTTTACCAAAGGACCTGTATTCCAAAGTTGACCTTTGATAACAAGTTATTGTTGGCAATATGCTACCTAGCCAGATACTAGTGGATATTTTCTTAAAAATAAATACCATTAATTTGACCCTTCAAGATAAAGGTGACATTTTAGCAACAAGTGAGAAATAGCTTTTCAAAAAAGCCTCTTCTATAAAGAGAATTTGTGGGGGGGAGAATATTCCTATTATTATGTTACTTTGTTGACAGAATTGATATTTATCAAAAGTGTCATCTACACAAATAATAATCTTGAAATTAGAATACTTTAGTCAAAACATTTCCAAATGAAAGATTCTAGTGTATTTTGAACCAATGTTTTAAAAATATAAAAATAGACTTTCTCATTTTTTAGGAGCAATGGATTGACATTAGAGAATATAAGACTCTACTAGCTGAAGTTTGTCAAAGAGCATTCAGAATTGGTGGATGAAACTGAAAAATGAATCTCAAGATTTAAATACAACCAATGAAACACTTTTCATTTGGACCCATGGGTTATTTTTAGCAATCTTTTTAAGACTAAAGCAGCTATTAGCACCAAATGTAAAGTAAGCTGAACCTAAAATCAGATTTTTGAATCACTGTAGCATAACATATTAAACTAAGATTTTAACATAAGAAAGAGTATTTGCTTTCAACAAAAAAAATTAAGTGAAAGCAAAACACCTTTATATTGTTAGTAAATAAAATAATACAAAATATTCATTTCACTTTTGTTTTATTTTTAATTTATGTTGCCAATAATTTAAATTGAAACTTATTAGTTCAATAATATGTAGATAAAATTTATGAGCAGATAAATATATTACAGTGGGTCTGTACAAGCAAATCTGGTTATTTTCAATCTAACGAGGTATGTGGTAGGATGTATAACCAAAACTGTTTGGACAGAACTGTTAAAGGATAAACTGAGGCATATTAAACATTGATTTAATTTGTGAAAATACACCGATTTGAACTGGGGAGCATTCAGTCTAGAAGATAGACAGGAGCTCCCAGGAGCTGTACAAACTGGAAGGCTTTTTTAGCCCAAAGGGAACAGGAACAAAGAAGTTAAAACTAGGCAAAAAAGCGGGTTGGTTACTGCAAGGTCACTTTCCTTTAGGACATGGCAGGGGTCTATCAGGCAGATGTCCTAACTAGTGCTAACCAGGCAATTCCTGCTTGACTGCTTTAAGATTTCATTTCCGGAAGAGCCAAAACTGTAAACAAGTCTCGGTTTGGTAACATGGGGCTAAGAATAAGCAACTCCATTTTAGGTCTATTGTCGTGGATTTTTTTTTTTTTTTTTTTTTTTTTTTTTTGCAGTACGCGGGCCTCTCACTGTTGTGGCCTCTCACGTTGCGGACGCGCAGGCTCAGCGGCCATGGCTCACGGGCCCAGCCGCTCCGCGGCATGTGGGATCTTCCCGGACCGGGGCACGAACCCGTGTCCCCTGCATCGGCAGGCGGACTCTCAACTGCTGTGCCACCAGGGAAGCCCTCAAGCTTCAAATTTTTGATACTACATAGAACACTAACCTAGAATAGGGCTTTTCAAACTATTTCATTAAATTGCAGAGTTCTAGTGAGCTACCTATCAGAGTTTTAGCGGCTGGCAGTGTTCCCAGAACCTGCAATAGATGCACAGACTTTCTCCTGGTCCAGTTGAAAAGATACTCCAAAGCAAGACTCCACCACGTTGCGTTCCTGGGGTCCAGGAGAGGAACTTGCAGGACTGATCTCTGAGTCTTGAGGAGCTGTTTCACAGTGCCCTAAGATGCCATCTGGGGCAGGTAACATGTAGACTTACCTGTGCATTGCAATCTGTGCTTGCTTCCATCCACTTCATCTGTAGATCATGTTGCTAGTCAGCTTGCCTCTTTCCTCCACCATCCTGGGATTGTCTCTGGTTTTGAGGCTTGTACACTTGAATGGTATAGATCTTGTCTTCCTTCCTGTCTTTCTCCTCAGACTAACAATACCCCTAAGGGTTCTTTGAAAGAAAAATAACATGACCGTTTGGGATATGTTTGTTTTGTGTCTGCTCCACCAGCAGCCGGCACTGCCCCAATCCTGCAATGAGGGTTCGGAGTCTAAGGCATGAAAAACAGCCCGTAAGAATTTCAGAGACTCATAACGTTTGTAAACTAATGATCTAGGCCTTTCATTTTCTTTGGAAAGGTGGCATCTCAGAGTTTCATGGAGCCAAAAGAAATTTTTAAGACAAAAAAAGTCTTTATGTAGGCTTCATTCCTTGAAATGTTAGACAACTTGTCACTCTCCAGTAAAAAAATCAAAAAGACCTCTGTGTACTGGATGAAATGGCCTTCACAGGGGTAAAAATAAGACAGTCTGATCCATGATGGGGTAGAATGACATGGCTAGAAAGCAATGGCAGACAACAGCTGCTGTGAGGGGAGACAGGAATGAATGTAGATAGGGCCAAAAAGACAAAACAGAAACAACTCACTGGGGAGTGGTTAACAGCTCTTTGCTTTCCTGTGCAATACAGTGGAAAAACCCAGAAGCACTAAGAGCTTGGGAGACAGATTTAGATTGAGAAATCTATAAAAGAAATAAAGAAGAAGAGTCAAGCAGAACCAAACTCTGGGACAGCCTAGGTGATAAACCAATGTCTGTTCCCAAATATCTCACCCCACTGCTTTGGAACTTGAAATGTCTGCTATGAGTCATATATTTGGGTGGTGGCATTATCTCTAGAATGCAAATATTAGAAATTACACTAAGAGGGAAGAAAGAAAGGAAGTTTTAAACAGAAAAACATGGATTAATTTTTCAAATTATTTGCTCCTTTGGAGATCTAAGAGTGAAGTCCTGAGAGAATCTAGTACAGGAAGTGTATTTTAACGGAGCCACCCAGGTGCTTACTAAACTATAAACTTACTTAATTCTCTTAATATCACTTATCACCCTCCGATAGTTTTCCTTTTGTCCTTTTTACCCTTGTCTTTTATTCTTGACTCCTCCCGTTAGTATCCACAAACACAGAAGCATGTATGGTTTCCTACTTTATACCCGGTGCCTGGTACATTGCTGAGCCCGTGGTAAGCTCTGAAGAGATATTTGTTAAATGACTGATGAACGAATAAACAAATGAATGAATGATGCAAGGAAAGAATAATGTAGGAGAAGATCTAGAAATGTGTGTTTGTGTATGTTTAAAAAGGTAAGCTGAGGTAAGTTGCTGGGAACATGGCCAAGAAGAGAAAAGTGAGGAGTTTGAATAAATGGGGACCTAAAGTTAGATGAGAAGGAGGGATAGCAAAAACAAATTTCCCACTTTCCCCAGGATCAACCCTGGAAATAAATATGCTTATTATGCCCTAATCTGGGCGGTGAGGGACTCCTGTGTTTCAGAACTATCGAAAAACCCTTAGAATGAGACATGAGGAGAGCTGCTTCTGCTTTTGGCCTGGGCCTCTGCCAAAAACATCCCGGTTGCTTTGTAAGAAATGTTACAGAACTGGGTGCTCTGAAATGCCTGTTTTTAATTTACAGAAATAACAAGTATTTTGCTTAACTCCATGATGGTCCTTATTAAGCAAGTGCAAGCATTGAATGCTAGTAAAGCCCTGTCTATGAGCCATGGTGGTGGTATTCATGGCTAACTCCAAAGATCCTGTATAGAAAATAGGCAAAAAGGACCCATGAGAATTTAAAAATTTAGTAACAGTTTCATCATGTATGTCCTTCTTTCAAATAAGAAAGAAAAAAAGAGACTGGTTTGGGAATAATTTGATTTATCTATCTTACCTCCCAAGAGTTTAAGTCTGATGAAGGGGTAGAGATAATGTAAATAGCTCTAAATGTTTGCAATCTTCTACACCTGTAAATTTGCTTGGTTTGTTGCTGCTTTTTCTTTCTTCCTCCCCCCTCCCCTTTTGCTGGTGTTGTTTTGCTTTGTTTTATATACCAGAAGGAAGAAATCTGGGATTACTCAAAAGCAAAATGAAGGCCCAACACACCCCCCTCATTTTAAGGGAAATTCTGTGTGTTTCTGCCCATACTGTTTTCTCTTCAGATTTTAATCTTTGCTGTTTCTGTGTTTCAAGGCTAATCAGTCTCCACCTAGTTTTAAGTGGCATAATCATCCAGGAGTATTACCTAATATTTTGTGGAGAAAAAAATTACGAAAGGAGGATATATTATTCATAGGGCTGGGACCCACTTGAGGGCCAAAATCTTTTCCTGTGTATCGTCATCACATCTTCCAGGGTTATCAGAAGGGTATTGTGATTGCTACAGTATGGAAAATCAAGGGTCTCCAGCTATGTGGTGTATCTTACACTCTGTGAGATGGTTGCTCATTCTTCAGAGACAAAAAGAAGTCTTTCTTCTTTAAAGGCTCATGACTAGTTCCAGTATTTCAAAAGGCACTTCACCAGAAAGTCTTCACTAGAATGGGGACAATTTCTAGAAGGTAAAATAGGAAGAACTATGTTTATTTTTGTTTGTACTTCTGACTATATATTTATGTATAACTAGAAGGAATGTAAATTTTAGGGTATAATTGTCAAGTGAGTAATTTTCTGGAATGGATTTAATTCTATTCCAAATGTTTTGTTCATTCCATGGCAGTTCCACCAGACATTGTATCTAGTAATGTCCCTGATACTCAATCTAATGGAAATATGTCACTCCCTACCATATTTGGCCTAATGAATAACCTCTGTTGACACAGTTGTTGATCGCCTAAGTCCTGATGTACTCCCTTTCCTGAGCTTCAGAACCACCATTTTTTTATTCTTCCTCTTTTTCCTTTACTGGCTGCTCTGTTGCTGGAGATTAGTCTCTTTTGCTGGAGATTAGTCTCCTTTGCTGGGTCTTCCCCATCTTGCTAGGGCTTGAATGTCTCAGGGCTCAGTCTTTAAACATTGTCTCTTTATTTCACTCACTTTATTTTCATGTAAACGTCATCTGTCAGTCTCATGATTTCAAATACATCAATGTCTCCTAAATTTATATCTACCTTCCTGATCTCTCTTCTGAGCTCCAGACTCTAATATCCAGCTGACTCTTTGAAAGATCCCCTTAAGTGGCTAATATATTTACGTCCCACACTTACCATGTCTAAAATGTAACTTGTGATCTTCTGGAATACACTTCCCCAAATCTGTCCCTTCCCACATCTTCCTCATCTCAATAATAAACACTACTCCATCCTTGCTCTTATGAAAGGCAAAAACCCTAGAGTCATCCTTGACTCCCCTCTTTCTCTCATGCCCCACATTCATCCATCAGGAAATTCTGCCAATGCTGCCCTTTGAGTCATCCCACCCTGGCTTAAGCCTTCGTCATGCCTCACTTGTATTCTACCAGTAACATTCATATGGGTTCCCTTGTCCCCACACTTGTTTTGATACTGGACTTGACACAGAGTGCCTGAGTGATAGTTTTTAAAAACTAGGCCAGATCATATTTTCCTCTATTTAAATTTTTAATAGTGGCTTCTAATCTCTGCATGAAATCTAAATCCCTTGTTGTGACCATGACCATCCAAGCCCAACATGATCTGGCTCTCTGCTCTCTCTCCAACCCATCTCCAATCACATCTTCTTCCCATCTCTCCTCTCCCTCCCAGCTGCTGAGCCCCTCTCTCTCTGCTCCAGGTGGACTTGCCTCCTTGCCATTTTTGAAACACATCAAGCTGATTCCACATTAACAATTTTGCACCTGGGGCTGCCTGCAGTGCAGCGCTCTTCTACTGGATATCCACGTGGCTTACTCTATCATTTCCTTCCAGTCTTTTTTCAAATGTTATCTTATCAAAAGGCAGTCCTTTCTGCCCTGTTTGAAAGTAGCACAAGCCCCCTCACCATCCCTCTCATTATCTATCCCCCTTAGTTTGCTTCATTATTTTCATTGAATTTATCATCACCTGTGCAGATTTTTTTTAGTTTATTTCCTGTTTCCCCTCACTAGGAGACAAAAATAAACAATATAACACCATGAGATCAGAAACTGAATTTCTTTGGCTCATCGCTCTAACCCCAATGTTAAAACATAAGCTGGCACATCCCTGGCACTCAAAAAGTATTTGATGAGTTGAGTTGTAATGGACCATATATAACATGTATATTTATTTAAGAAATTTCAAGTTATAAAAAAGATAAAATTTTATAAAATTATAAAAGTGAGTTTATAATTAAGCAAAGTCTGTTGGTAGTTAATAATTCATTTATCAAATAATTTATGACTTCAGAGTAAAAAAAAAACATTGATTTTTAGCATGAAAAGATCCAGGTTCAATTTTGACTCTACCTCTTACCAGCTGGTTAACACCTTTGGCAAGTTACTTATTTTCTTAGAGCCTCCGTTTTCTAATGTGTTAAAACAGATAAGAACATTGGTCTTGGTTGTGAAAATTATTCATATTTATTAAAAGTTGGCATGGAATAGATGGTATTAGCAAGCAGCAGTAGTAGTGATAGTAATAGTTTCTCCCTAAGTCACAGAGTAAGCAAGGGCTTCTCCTCTAGAAATTAAGCATTGCAAGAGTTTCTGCAAGACAGTTCAGTGGGCTTCCCTAGAATCTCTGCCTGGACTGAGACCTAAAATAAAGAGAAATGCTGAGGAGAGCAGCATGGTGCCAGGACCACTGAGGCCACTGCAATCCTGGAGCCCTCTGTAGACATGAGCTTCATTCCAGGGTAGCCTCGGAGTCCCACTCTAGACCCCCCCCCCCCAATTTGGAGAATTCTCAGGAGACCAGCTCACTCCCACAGTAGTGCCAGAGTTGACTGAGATGGATTTGGAAATCTATCACAGAGAGGATCTAAATCTCAGGGAGAGCAAGAACTAACTCAGTCCTCCAGTGCCTCTCTGGATTATACTCAGTGAACAATAACTGATTAAGTGAAATAGAACATCTACACGTGTGAAATAGTGCCTCTGCCGTACATACCCAGAGTCATCAGGGAATGCTCCTTTCCCATAAATATCTAAGAACAAAATATGCACAATTCTTCTTAAAGTTAGTGCTTACCATTCCTTTATTTCATTTATCTTCATTGTTTCCCATCTTGGTCCCTCTTTCTCTTCCTTTAAATTCTCACTCTACCAATAAAGACCAGAAGGCCTCAGCCCAGTACATCACCAATGTATACCTTGTAGAATGTGTCATTTTCTTTTGTTAGACAGGTAGACGTATTGAAAGGTAATAGGTAAAGTGAAGAAAAATAGAGATCCTTAGCTGATAGTCAAAAAGAAAATGCTCCTCAGTCTCCTGACCTTTTCCCTGGAACAAAGTACCAGCCTCAGTCAACAAGTGTTGATCTGTTCTAAGGGAAAGGCCAGAGAAGTTCCAAGGCAACTATATAAAACTCTAACTGTTCAGGGAAAGAAGGCAGAGACATAGGTGATGTGGTTTGATTTGAGTTTAGATGGGGTTTGGGTGTATTGGTGGGGAACCACTCATTTAGCAGAGCTCAAGGAACCATTTCATTGAGTACAAATAACCCTGGCAAGGGTCACAAAAACTCCCTGGAAGGGTTTACCACTGCTGCCTGCCACCCCAAAGCCAAATACTTTTTAAAAAACACAGGCACACAACTGTGATTATACAGTTATGACTTACACGTCGATGCTTCATCCAGTCATTTTACCTTCCTAAGCCAGTCACGAGAGGGCCAAAAATGTTCCAGCTCCAAGGCGGTGTGTAATACGGCTTTAGGCTTTGCAGGACTGCCCAGGATCACCCTTGTCCAGGAGCCAGACCAAACTTCACCTGGCCAGAATCTCACAAGAATGAATGGTTTCTAAGAGAAGGTCACTGGCAGGACCTTAGGATATGAGGTCCCAAGACATGGAACTCATTGTCCAACAGAAGAAATTTCACACGGGAAAAGCGGTACTTCCTTGTCTGGCTAGTAGGATATGTGGAGGGAACAGAGCCCAGGAATGTTCAAATGTTTCTGAAAGTCCTTTATGTGGTTTCAGTTAGGTGAAAGAGGTTTTTGTCTCCAATCACTTAGGATTAAATAAATTTCTACATAAATTTCATTTCTTTTTTTTTTTTCTTCAAAGAGGTTTTGTATGTTTGCTGGAACTTTGTACCAAGAGAAAATAAAAGAAGCACATATGGAAAATTCACTGCAATTTTTTGGTGAAAAAGGGTAGCAGGAGCCTCTTTCATTAATGGATAGCATAAGTATTTATATGCCTGGTCATACCATATCCTATTAGGTACCTAAATGACAAATAGAAACCTAGTGTTTCATTGAGAATATCAAAGTTACTAATTAGATGGCAAGCTCCTTGAAAATAGGACACTCATCTTCTGGCTTTGTATAACTCTTCCATTGGTTACCACAATGCACGGGCATACTAGATACCCAGTATATCTTCCAGAAATAGACTGCCTAGTAGGTACATTAAATCAGTGTATACAAAATCTTAAGTTCTCTTGACATGCTGATACCTAAGAGGAAGGAAACTCCTGTTCATTCTTTTTTCTTTATTTTTATTTTTTCATTCCACAAAGGTGTCTAGAGTACCCACTCCATGCCAGACATTGTGGTTGAGGTAGGAGCTGAGATAAAAGCAGGGATGACACAATTTTTGCCTTGAAGAGTGTAGAGTATGATGTGGGCAGGGGAGGGGGGTGCATAGTGAAGTGGGGAAGTAATATATATTCACCTAAAATTATAATTCAATATAAGAAAGACTAGCTTAGAGATATCAAGAAAATGCTGAGGACTTCATAAAGCTTTTGCCTGAAGAAAATGGGAAAATCTTCATAAAGAAGTTAACTTAGCTCTTGAAAGACTATTGAAAGTGTGTATATATTTAGCAAAAACTCTTTTATCTACTCTGTTTCCTTTCCAATTTTATCCCCTATTTTCTTTTTTCAGATTGGCAAAGGAGAACAAGGAAAGGCAGCATGCTGCATTGCACTTGAGAATTTGTCATGATCTGTTTGTAGGCTACCAGCCACCAAATAGCCCAGGATACTACCATTTTCTGAGACTTCTAATATATTAAAATTTCTGATAGACCAAAAAAGTGTTCTCAGAACTGTGGACTATTTTCAAATATTTAACAAACTAATCTTTTAATGTAAAAATGCTATGCAATATAATTGCAATACTCATTACAAAATTCTAAAAGTTGTTATAAATACTTACCCATAGTATTCTCCAGATAATGAGGCCCAATAATCAGGACAAGTTCAACATTCAATGGATGAGTGTAGTTATAACCTCATTAGAAGATTACCTAAAAGTTTAAATTTCACATACCTTTATGAATGTTGAGGTAGCTGATCCATCACTGTGATAATTACAAGATTCACAGAAGAGACCTAGTGTGCAGTTTGAAGAAAATTACCTTAAGGCAGAGATTCAAGTATAAATATGATGCCAAGTAATTCCAATAGAAAACTGAACTGAAATTTACAAAGCTTTGGGTATTCAATGTTACCAACAAATGACTTAGGCCAGGAATATGGTATCAGCGGAGAGGAGGCATGCTGAGTAGAACATACTAGATTAGTATATAGTATGCTTGATTGGTAGTACAACAGCTTCCTAACATTAGCAAAGAGAGTTTAGGTGCATACAAATAATACAGTGTCAGCAATTTGTATACAATATCATACTTGTATACTCTGTTAAAACAATAGGAAAGAAATGGAGAATAAATGGTACAGTATGTACTATTCCCAAAGATCTTATAAGACTCCTAATGATTATATCTCTCCAGGAGATAGAATAGACCTCATCAAATCTGAGTACTGCAAGGAGTAATGTCTACTCTATAAAGGAAAAGATTTGTATCACTAAACTTATTTAAGATAGAGTCTTTACAAAGCCTTGCTCTTCTGGTGATAAACAATATGGTCTTCCAGAAGCATATTTGACTTAAAAAAAAAAATCTCTTTCTAACTTGCTATTGGTTAATTCACCAGTCTTTTGCAATGAGAAAATGTATTAGTTTTTATTTCTGTGTAAAAAATTATCCCAAAGCAGTGGTTTAAAATAATACACACTTACTATATCACAGTTTCTTTGGACCAGGACTCCAGGCATGGCTAAACTGAGTGCCTTCTGGTTTAAGGTCTTTCACGAGGTTGCAGTCAAGGTGTCAGCAGTGGCTGCCATCATTTCAGGGCTCCACTGGGGAGGGATCCACTTCCAATCTCACTCACATGGCTGTGTTGGCAGGCATCAGGTTCTCGCTGGCTGTTGGCTAGAGACATTGCCACACAGGCCTCTCCTTTGCCCAGCTCACATTATGGCAGCTGGCATCTTTGAGAGAGGGCTGGAAGGGGTGAGTGTAGGCCTGAGACTGAAGTCACAGTCTTTCACAGTCACCTAATCATTCATCACTTTTGCAGTATTCTAATTGTTAGACATGGTAGCCAGCCAGCCCTTAGGGAGAGGGGGTTATACAAGGTCATGAATGCCAGGAGGTGAGGGTCATTGGGGGCCCTCTTAGAGGCTGCCTATCTACTACAAAGAAGTAGAAGTAAAATATGAATGATATTCTGACTTATTAGATTAACACACAAACAGACCTTGTGAATTTCTCCATAACTCTCCATCTGGATAGACTGTTCCCCTCTCCCTCCGAGTTATATGAACTGTTGACATACACAGTAGTTTGAAGAGGAGACTGGTCTCTCCATCATGTCATCTGTGAAAGATGAGACCTTTCAAATTAAATCCATGTATTAACACACTTACCTAAAGACACGTGTACCAACAAATTATACTTCTAAATGCAATTACAAAAAGTAAAAAATGTTCTAGACTCATGCTTCTCATGCTTACACCATTCTGTAAAGATTATTAACTGAACTGCTGAAGAATGTGCACCATGGTGAAAAGAAAACTTCATTTTTCACAGTTCTTGGCCTCCCTGTGTTTATGTCTGGAACCTAAACACTGAGCAATTTCAAGTTGTTGCTTCTTGTTTCCTCTTTAATAAACATAGAGGGGCGTAAAAATGAATATATTTTTCTCAGTTTTATCATGTTTCCCTATTCATGTCCCTTCTATTACTCCTCCCTGTCTGCTGATCCATTCACCTCAGTAAAGTTCAAAGAAATTGAGCTTCTGTTGTTCCACTTGAGGCAGTTTTAGAAAAATGACCTTGCTTTCTGTGCAAGATTGTTTTCAGTGGTAACAATGATTTTATTAATAAGTAGTAAATTCCTCAGTGATAACTTGACACCTGTAAAGTTTCAACTTTTAAACTCTCACTCTAAGCCAATGCACCAAAAGGAATTTTAGATCCTTTAACAATAGTAAAAGATACTTTTTCACCTGCTCCTAACTCAAACATAGTTTAACATATGTGCATCATTTTTTTTTCCAAAAGAAATACACTTTTGGATACAACTCAGTTGTACACAATTTCTGCCAAAAGGATAGTTTTCCCCACTATTTCACACAAGTTAAAATAGGGTCTGAATGGTCTTGAACACATTTTAAGTACTCTATACTCCCATATTTTCTAATTCTAAATTCTGAGTTTTATTCGCCTGCTAGACATACCTGGTGGATGCCCCACGAGTATCTCAAACCCAAGATATTTCAAAATGAACTCATCGTCCTTCCCCAAAATATCACCTCATAGAGCTATATATGGATAATTAGCAATTCTTTCATAATCCCAACTCCCTTAATTTACAGGGGAAGTTCAGGGAGACCCAGAGAATTTAGATGACTTGCTCAATGTATCTGGGATTAGAGACCGGCTAGTGTCTCCTACTTCTTCATCCTTCATTCTTTTAATTCTTCTGTTTTTATTAATGGCACCATTAAAGGCTCCTACTTGTCTCAAGCCATCAAAGTCAAATTTAGCTCCTCCCCATTCCCATAACCACTCACTTGCCAAGTCTTGCTACTCACATCTGGGTGCTGCTTTTATTCCTCTGCCACCATATCCTTTGTCTTTATCTTATCTGGCACTATTGAAACTGTCTTCTGATTAGTTACCTTGACCTCCATCCAGTCTTTACCCACTCTAGTCTACTCCAGATGACAATTAGAGTGATATCTTCCTTAAACACAGTTTTGATCATGTCATGGAAGAGTTCTAAAACCTTGACTGTCTCTCCATTGTCAACTAAATAAAACACATTCTCTACCTCCTAGCATTCTGGGCTCTCCATAGTCTAACTCCTAAGAACATTCTCAACCATACCTTCTATATTTCAGCAGCACATTCTTCTCTGGCCAAACTGGTACATTCTATTTACAGAAAATACCTCATACTCCTTCATTTGTGTTCAGATCATTTCTTCTGCCTTAAATATGACCTCTTTTTAATGTGGTGAAATCTTGTCCATCAACCCAACTAATGTGAGAATTGCTTTATCTGAAACTTCTGGCATTGTTTCTCCCTTACTTGTGGCTCTTATATTCTTTCTAACTTTAGAGGTCTATAACTGTAACATCTATTTATTTATCTATTGAAGTATCGTTGATTTACAATAGTATGTTAGTTTCAGGTGTACAGCATAATGATTCAATATTTCTATAGATTATACTCCATTTAAAGTTATTACAAAATAATGACTGTATTTCCCTGTGCTGTACAATATGTCCTTGTTGCTTATTTATTTGATACACAGTGGTTTGTATCTCTTAATCCCCTACCCTTATCTTGCCCCCCCACACTGGTAAGCACTAGTTCTCTATATCTGTGAATCTGTTTTGTTATATTCATTCATTTTATTTTTTAGATTCCACATATAAGTGATAACATGAGTATTTATCTTTCTTTGTCTGACTTAATTCGCTAAGCATAATACCCTCTAAGTCCATCCGTGTTGCTGCAAATAGCAGAATTTTGTTCTTTTTCATGGCTGAGTAATATTCCATTCTCTGTGTGTGTGTGTGTGTGTGCGCGCGCGTGTGTGTGTGCGCGCGCGTGTGTGTGTGTGTGTGTATACTGCATCTTCTTTACCATTCATCTGTTGATGAATACCTAGATTGCTTCCATATCTTGGCAGTTGTAAACATTGCTGCTGTGAACATTGGGGTGCATGTATCTTTTCAAATTCATGTTTTCATTTTTCCAGGTATATTCACAAGAGTGGAATTGCAGAATCATATGGTAATTCTATTTTTAGGTTTTTGATAAACCTCCATACTGTTTTCCATAGTGGCTCCATCATTTTACCTTCCCATAAACAGTGTATAAGAATCTGCTTTCCTCCACATCTTTGCCAACATTTGCTATTTGTAGACTTTTTGATGATAGCCATTTTGACAGGTGTGAGGTGATATCTCTTTATGGGTTTGATTTGCCTTTTTCTGATGTTGTGCAATGTTGAGCATCTTTACATGTGCCTGTTGGGTCATCTGTATACCTTCTTTGGAAAAATGTCTATTCACTTCTCCTGCTCATTTTTAACTGGGTTTTGTGTTTTTTGGATGTTGAGTTGTATGAGCTGTTTATATATTTTCGATATGAACCCCTTATTAATCATATCATTTGCAAATGTTTTCTCCCATTCAGTAAGTTGTCTTTTCGTTTTGTCAATAATCACCTTTGCTGTAGAAACAATTTTAAGTTTAACTAGATACCATTTGTTTATTTTTACTTTTGTTTCTTTTGCATTAGAAGACAGCTACAAAAAATATTGTATTATTTATGTCAAAGAGTGTACTGCCTATATTCTCTCCCAGGAGTTTTATGGTTTCAGGCCTAATCCATTTTGAGTTTATTTTTGTATACAGTGTTAGAAAATGTTTTAATTTCATTCTTTGACATGTAGCTGTCCAGTTTTCCCAGCACTACTTATTGAAGAGACTGTCTTTTCTCCATTGTATATTCTTGCCTCCTTTATCATAGATTAGTTAACCATAGGTGAGTGGGTTTATTTCTGGTCTGTCTTTTCTGTTCCAATGATCTATGTGTCTATTTTTGTGCCAGTACCATGCTGTTTTGATTACTGTAGCTTTGTAGTATCATCTGCAGTCGGGGAGCATGATACCTCCAACTTTATTATTTTTTCTCAAGATTGCTTTGTCAATTCAGGGTCTTTTGTGGTTCCATATAAATTTTAGGATTATTTTCTCTAGTTCTGTGAAGAATGTCATGGGTATTTTGATAGGGATTACATTAAATCTATAGATTGCTTTGGGTACTACGGATATTTTAGCAATATTATTTCTTCTAATCAATGAACATGGCATATATTTCCATTTCCTTGTATTATCTTCACTTTCCTGCATCAGTGTTTTACAGTTTTCAGAATATAGGTCTTCCACCTCCTTCATTAAGTTTATTCCTAGGTATTTTATTCTTTTTGATGTGATTTTTTAACAGGTTTTTTTTTTTACTTTCTCCATCTGATATTTCATTATTAGTATATAGAAAAGCAACAGATTTCTGTATATTAATCTTGTATCCTAAAACATTTCTAAATTCATTTATTCTAATTATTTTAGTGGAGATTTTTGGGTTTTCTATATATAGTATCATGCCATCTGCAAATAGTGACAGTTTTACTTCTTCCCTTCTAATTTGGATGCTTTTTATTTCCTGTTCTTATCTGATTGCTCTAAGACTTTGAATACTGTGTTAAATAAAAGTGGTAAGAGTGGACATCCTTGTCTTGTTGCTGAATTTAGAGGAAAGGCTTTCAGCTTTTCACTATTGAATATTATGTTGGCTGTGTATTTGTCATAAATGTCCTTTTCTATGTTGAGGTATGTTCCCTCTATTCCCACTTTGATGATAGTTTTTATCATGAATGGATGTTGAATTTTGTCAAATTATTTTTCTGTTCTATTGAGATGACCATGTGATTTTTATCCTTCTTTTTGTTGATGTTATGTAGCATATCGATTCATGATCAGATATTGAACCATTCTTGCATCCCTGGAATAAATCCCTCCTGATCATGATATATCATTATTTTTATATATTGTTAGATCTGATTTGCTAATATTTTGTTGAGAAGCTTTGTATCTATATTCATCAGAGATATTGGCCTGTAATTTTTTTTGTAGTGTCTTTCTGGTTTTGATATCTGGGTAATGGTGGTCTGATAGAATTAATTTTGGAGTATTCCCTCCTGTTCAATTTTTTGGAATAGTTTGAGAAGGATAGGTATTAACCCTTTGTTATATGTTTGGTAGAATTTCCCTGTGAAGACATCAGTCCTGGAATTTTGTTTGATGGAAATTTTTTATTACAAATTCAGTTTCGCTACTAGTGATTGATATGTTCAAATTGTCTATTTCTTCCTGATTCAGGCTTCAGAGGTTGCATGTTTCTAGAAATTTGTCTATTTCTTCTAGATTATCCAATTTGTTGGCGTATACCTGTTTGTAGTATTTTCATATGATTTATCTTTTCAGAAAAACAGCTGAGTTTCATTGATCTTTTCTATTGTTTTTTTAAATCTCTATTTCTTCTCTGATTTTTTTATTTCCTTTCTTCTGCTGACTTTGGTATTTGTTTGTTGTTATTTTTTGTAATTCCTTTAGATGGTAGGTTAGGTTGTTTATGTGAGATTTTTCTTGTTTCTTGAGGTATGCCTGTATCACTCTAAACTTTCCTCTTAGAACTGCTTTTGCTGCATCTAGAAATTTTGGAGTGTTTTGTTTCCATTTTCATTTGTCTCCAGGTATTTTCTGATTTCCTCATTCCTTAATTTCCTCATTGACCCATCTTTTTTTAAGTAGTATTTTGTTTAGTTTCCATGTATTTGTTTTTTCCCCATTTTTCTTCCTGTAATTTATTTCTAGTTTCATGCTGTTGTGATCAGAAAAAATGTTTGATATAATTTCTGTCCTCTTAAATTTGTTGAGACTATTTTGTGCTCCAGCATATGATCTGTCCTGGAGAACATTCCACGTGTACTTGAAAAGAATATGTATTCTGCAGTTTTTGTATGGAATGTTCAATAAGTATCTATTAAGTCCACTTGGTATAATGTGTCACATAAGACCACTGTTTCCTTG